>NC_080164.1:89405188-89729441 GCF_950295315.1 Erinaceus europaeus
TGCGAAGGAAAACACCTACCTTCGGGAATGCTTCAGAGAGATGACTCAATTTTATTGGGGTGAGAACAGATTTATATATGGTTTTAGAAGTGGAGGAAAAGGGGCAAAAAAAAAAAAGTGGGAGGACCAATAGGGAAAGATCAGTCCAAATAAGGAATATTGGGGAAAGGTCTGTTGCTGGTATGTGGAACAAGGTGGCTTGTAAAGGAATTTATGGTCAGGCTGGTCGTGGTCAGTGGCACTAATTTTATCTCTGGCTGGGGTTCCTTTTTTTTTTTTTTTTATTGTGGGGCAGTGATCCATTGGGCTTCCTGTAAACCAAGGGGAGGAAGCGCCTGCCGACCTCTTTGCAGAGGGAACCCGGGGTTCAACCCCTCAAGGCCTGGGGTCGCCTAGGGACCACTTCCCACAGGAGTCCAAAGGTATGAATAAAGCACATGAAATTGTGGTCTTTGGGAAGAAGCTAGGAATGTTAGGTATGTTGCATGGCCTGTGACTTCAGTAATTTTTGCCTGAACCTGATAGTTTACTTATAGATGGACTAAAAGTTTTGTCTTGGAAGATGGTGTCATAGTTGAAAATAGGGCTAGAAAGCTGAATTAGGGCAGAGAGTAGCTCCCAAACATGAGAAAAATATATAATTACCATTGACTGTTTACCCCATCTGTCTGAGCTAGGGCTCCTATCTTTTTGTATTCAGCACAGGGGTCTGTATGACCTCTAAGTCACTGTTAGTCTGTGTTCACAGTCCATGGGCACAGCTGGGAACGTTGGAGGCTGCACTCATTTCAGGACCAGTCTTCTTGAAGTGGCAGAGTAGGCTGACCTAGCCTCCCTTCAGAGAGTGGCAGTCCTTACCATTGCTGCTCTACACTTAGGGCAAGTTGACCAAGTTCTTCACTAGCCAGTGGAGACTCAAATAATTCTTATACTGATGGAAGCCCACTCTCCCCTATGCTTCCGGACCCAGTTTACCTGCTTTAAGTCTCTTACTGTTTAAGGGGTCTAAATAGCACCAACATGATAAAAATTAAGACTTATAAGCTTGGGTGTGGTAAAATCTAAAAATGGATGTCTCCCCAGTTGCCCATATTGAACTCTAAGCCCTGAGTGATAGTACTAAGAGGTGGGTGGACCACTAGGGGGTAGTTAGATCATTATCCAAAATGCTTATAAATGGAATCAGTCCCTTTATAAAAGAAGTTCCAGAGCAGTCCTTTGTCTTATCCTCCCTATGAGGTCACAGTGGGAAGAGTATGCTTACCAGACCCTGAATCTGCCAGCATCTTGTCTTCCTAGCCTCCAGAGCTTAAGGAATAAACTTCTGTTGCTTGTAGGTTATGCATTTCATGGTATTATTAATACAGTGACATGAATAAACCAAGCCAGGGAGTAATTTTTCTTAGTCTTTTTCACCATTATTAGTATTATTTTAATTGAATAGTATTTATTTATTATTGGATAGAAACAGAGAAATTGAGAGGGGAGGAGGAGATAAGAGAGGGAAAGAGAGAGACACCTGCAGCCCTGCTTCACCAAACGTGAAGCTTTCCTCCTCTAGGTAGGGACCAGGGGCTTGAGCCCAGGTCCTAATACACTTCAGTGTGTGCACTTAACCAGGTACGCCACTGCCTGGCCCTTCTCCAGTATTGTTACTAATGCTCACTGCCTGCATAACTCCATCACAGTGAAGCAACCTCCCGCCACCCCGCCCCACCCATTGGTAGGGGCCAAGGATTTGAACCTTCTATGTGCACAGTGATGTGTGTTTTCTTTCTTTTTTTTAAAAAATTTTTTATTTTATTTTATTTATTTATTCCCTTTTGTTGCCCTTGTTTTATTGTTGTAGTTATTATTATTGTTGTCATCGTTGGTGGATAGGACAGAGAGAAATGGAGAGAGGAGGGGAAGACAGAGAGGAGGAGAGAAAGACAGACACCTGCAGACCTGCTTCACCGCCTATGAAGCAACTCCCCTGCAGGTGGGGAGCCGGGGTTCGAACCGGGATCCTTATGCCGGTCCTTGTGCTTTGCGCCACCTGCGCTTAACCCGCTGCGCTACAGCCCGACTCCCCGTGATGTGTGTTTTCTACTGGGTTGAGCAATCACCCAACCCCCATTTTTCTCTTTATGTTGACTATGTATCCTTTTTTTTTTTTAATTTTGTTTACCAGAGCACTGCTCAGCTCTGTATCTAGTCTGATCTATTTTTAATCTTAGCTATAGTTCTAAAAGGATTCATAACTCAGAACAACAAATGAGTAGATTTTGAAAAGGATGCAAGAATGCACAAAACAATGCCATTGAGTGTGGGGGGGGTAGATAAAATAATGGTTATGCAAAGAGACTCTCATGCCTGAGGTTCCAAGGCCTCGGAGTTTAATCCACTGCACCACCATAAACCAGAGTTCAGCAATGCTCTGGTAAAAACCAAACAAACAACAACAAAACAATACCTTTGAAACAGGCACTCAAGAACTTGAACCATTTACATTCAAATCATTTATGGACTGTGACCTAATGGCAGTTCTTAGTCTGTGTCCAATGTCCTTGTTTATAAGACATGGATAAGAAAAAAATATATATATATACATACATACATATATATGTATGTATATATATATACATACATATATATATATTTCCTTTTTTCAATTTTATTATTTAATATTTATTTATAGAATTACACGTCAACAGGGGTATAATTCCACACCATTTCTACCACCAGCATTCTGAATCCCTGATCTCCATTACAAACCACTGTAGTTCTCCCAAGGTCACAGGCATGGGTTACAACTATATGTCTATATTTGTACATAATTGCCACCTTTTTCTTCCAGGTCCAGTCATCTGTTTCCCTCCAAGTCACTCATGACCCTATTATTACATCCAAATGTTCCTCCCTTTTTCTGCTTCTCTCTCCGGGTCCTGATGGAGCTGGAGGTCAGAGCCCTCTTACCCATAAGATGAGAGAGTATATCTAATTGGCCTCTTAAAACGATTTATGCACTTAGAGTCCTCCCTGACACATAGAAAACATTTAGTATGTGTTTATTAAATGAAATGACTAAATGACTTTATTGAGTCCAAGGGTTATTTTTTATTTTATTTTATTTCTTAATTTTTTTTTTTTTTTTTTTTTTTAGTATTTAGAGAAAAGCTGAGGAGGCTTGGGTAGGTTTTGGAGTCTTTTCTTGGACCCAGTTCCTGTTATTTACTTCAGCGCCTCCTAAGGCGGGCTTGCTAGTGTGCATTAGACACTTAACACTTACTTGGGACGGTCCTTTGCTTAGGGTATTCTCAACAGGTCCCTTCTTCTTCTTCTAGCGTTTGCCCTTCTTCCGTAGCCAGTTAAATGGCTTTGAAAGTGACTGGGATCCATGTGAATTCAGTCGGCTAGGAAGGATCATCAGTTTCCCCAATTAATGGGTAATCACGGGATGCACCACGAGAAGGTCGATCCGCATCCCAGCAGGTCCCTGAGATGACAGAATCCATCAACATCTTTGCTTGAAGCTGAAAGTGTTTCCATCAATTGTATCTGGTTGGAGATGAGTTAAGAGCTGCAAATCTCCCATCACAAGAGATAGTTGTTTTGATTAGGAATGTATCACTACATGTATCTGCTCAAACTGAGACACATTCAGGAGTTTGTCTGCTTGCTTTATTATTTGTTATTTCTTGGATAAAGACAGAAATTAAGAAGGGCAGGGGGACAGGAGGATACAGAGGGAGAAAGAGAGACATCTGCAGCACTGCTTCACCACTTGTGAAACACCCCCACCCCCCACTGCAGATGTGGACTGGGGTTTGAACCCAGGTCCTTGCACATGGTAATGTGCGCTCAACCAGGTGCACCATCACTTAGTCCCTGGGTTTGGTTGTTGTTTTGCTTCTAGGGACACTGAAGAAGTTACCTCTTCCTGAGAAAGGACACTGGCCAATAGATAAGTGAATTTTTTTTTTTTTGCCTCCAGGGTTATTGCTGGGGCTCGGTGCCTGCACTATGAATCTACTGCTCCTGGAAGCCATTTTCCCCCATTTTTGTTGCCCTTGTTGTGCTTGTTGTAGTTGTTATTGTTGTTATAGTTGTTGTTGTTGGATAGGACAGAAAGAAATGGAGAGGGGAGGGGAAGACAGAGAGGAGGAGAGAAAGACACCTGCAGACCTGCTTCACCACTTGTGAAGCGACTCCCCTGCAGGTGGGGAGCTGGGGGCTGGAACCGGGATCCTTATGCTGGCCCTTGCACTTTGAGGCCATGTGTGCTTAACCTGTTGCACTACTGCCTGAATCCCAAGATAAGTGACAATTTCATGAATGCTTGTAGTCTGTGTTGATTCAGGCTTCATCTTATCTGTTTCAGAGCTTGAATTTCAGGGCTTCTAGTTTAGATGTTTCATTATTATTATTGTTGTTGTTATTGTTATATCTTCTTTTCATGCCTAGATTTATTTATTTATTATTTTACATTACTGAACGATTTTATTTTTATTCTTAATTTTAATTTTTTATTTATAAAAAGGAAACATTGACAAAACCATAGGATAAGAGGGGCACAGCTTCGCACAATTACCACCACCAGAATTTTGTATCCCATCCCCTCCCCTGATAGCTTTCCTATTCTTTAACCCTCTGGGAGTATGGACCCAAGGTCATTGTGGGATGCAGAAGGTGGAAGGTCTGGCTTCTGTAATTGCTTCCCCACTGAACATGGACGTTGACAACAAGTCGATCCATACTCCCAGCCTGTCTCTCTCTTTCCCTTGTGGGGAAGGGCTTTGGGGATGCGGAGCTCCAGGACACATTGGTGGTGTTGTCTGTCTGGGGAAGTCTGGTCGGCATCATGCTAGCATTTGGAACCTGGTGGTTGACAAGAGAGTTAACATACAAAGCCAAACAAATTGTTGACCAATCATGGACCTAAGGGCTGGAATAGTACAGATGAAGAGTTGGGGGGGGGTCCTCCATTTTATAGATAGCTAGTAGGCATATTTTAGTTAAATTCCAACGGGCCTGTGGCTATACTACTAGTTTGCTGTTTTTTTTTTTTTTTCTTTTTGCCCCTGAGTCTGAAATCTGATATGGGTCCAAGTTATTGTCTGGGGAGATGATGTCATGGCTGGAAAAAGGACCAGAAAGCTGGATCAGGGAAGAGAGTAGCTCCCTAATATGGGAAAGGGGTATAAATATTGTTGACTGTAAATCCCATCGATTTGATGTGATCTGGGCCCCATAATTAGCTTAGGAGCCTATGTGACATCTGCATCCCTGTATATCTGAGCTCACATTCTGTGGTCATGAGTAGAAACATTCCGTGCTGCCCCAATATCGACCCATCTTCCTCAGGTGTAGCATAGAGTGTGTTGTCCATCCTCCCTTCAGAGGACAGAACATTCTCTATCATTGTTGATTCAAGTTGAGGGCAGGGTCCTATGGGGGTCCACAAAGGGATCTATTTTGTTGGTCTTGATAGAAATGACTGATAACAATGGAGAGATGGATTTATTTGAGTTCTAGGCCTATCAAGTCTGTTTGAATATCTCAGGACTCCCCGATTATTAGGATCCCAGCTGGTGGAATGGCCTGATAGTGACTAAAGAGTCATTGTTAAAGTATGCCAGTCTTTTGCCCTTATTCAGCTTTTGCAGTCCTTTTTTTGATAAGGTTAGCTTTGGAGTGAGTGAGAGAATTGTAATAGGAAGTAGGTTAGGAGGGTATTTAAGTCTAAGTAGACACTATTTCATTATGAATTTGATACTGACTCACTACAGACTATTGTGTATTTTTGCTTTGAGGTATATATTTTGCCCTAATTTATGGAAACATGTAAACATATGCTCTATCTATCTAACGGGACCTGGTCTATATCTAGGTTTTGGGACTTTGTTAGGAAGTGAACCTCCTGAAATTGAATTAGAGAATACCATGAAAGTAAAGATCTCACCCGAGTGATTTGGGTGAGGGGTTGGCATTCCATGCCTGACCTCTCTGGACACAGTCTGAAGTGAAGCATGCTGAGGTGGTACTCGTTGCATTATTAGGTTGGGATAGGCAAATGCAATATCATTTGGTATGACATTAGAGAAGCATGCAGGAAAGTGAGCCCCACCACAGAGGTTCCAGGACTGGGGGAAATATAGGCTCTATAGTAGAAGTGGGAGGTTCCTGCTATCTTAGCATTTAAGAAGACAATAGATAGTTATTGCTATAATCACATTGTTTGGCAATTGGGTTAACTTTGAAAAATCTCTTTGTTAGGATTTGCTGTATCATAAACACCATCACCATATTTTGTGTCCTTTGACATTATTTGTATATAGCTATACCACCGGTTGTTTCTGTTCTCCCTGGATTAAGCTTTTAAGAGAGTTAACATATCAAAGAGTCAGCCTATGTATTAAAAAGCCTATGTATTAAAAAAAAAAACAACAGTCTGTGCTTTAAGAAATTTGATACATTCAGTTTTTCTCCTCTCATATTACTTAAATAGTGATTTATATGACTACAAATTAATAGTAGTGTAAATAAACACCATTCCCACCACCAAAAGACTGTGTCCCATCTCATCCCCCGCTTTAGCCTCCCCCACCCCCGCCCCATGAAGCTGAACATCCACCCTCATCCTCAACCCAGGGTTTTTACTTTGGTGCCCTACTACAAATTTAGTAGAGTACAAATTTAGTCAGATCCTGCTTTTAGTTTCCCTTTCTGTTATTCTTTCTCAAAATCTGTTTATGAGGTGGGATCATCCCATACTTGTCTTTATTTTTCTGACTTAGCTCACTTAACATAATTCCTTCTAGCTCCATCCAAGATGGGTCAGAGAAGGTGGGTTCATTGTTCTTAAAAGCTATGTAGTATTCCATTGTGTATATATACCACAGCTTTCTCAGCCACTCATCTGTTGTTGGGCACATCTTTTTTTTTTTTTTTGCCTCCAACATTATTGCTGGGGCTCAGTGCCTGCATGATGAAAAGCCTCTGCTTCTGTAGGCTTATTTTTTCCCCTTTTATTTCCCTTGTTGTTGTTTTTTATCATTGTTGTGGTTATTGTTGTTGTTATTGATGTCGTTATTGTTGGATAGGACAGAGAAATGGAGAGAGGAGGGGAAGACAGAGAGTGGGAGAGAAAGATAGATACCTGCAGATTTGTTTCACAGTTTGTGAAGCAACCCCCCTGCAGGTGGGGAACTAGGGCTTGAACCGGGATCCTTACACTGGTCTTTGCGCTTTGTGCCATGTGCGCTTAACCCACTGTGCTACTGCCCAACCCCCTGGAATCTGTAAATACAGTTGTTTATACATGGCTTAAATTTCTCAACTTTCTGCAAAATACTTTCACCTCCAGGACCTGAAAGCCACCCTTCCCTCCAGAGTCCTTTGCTTTGGCAATATACCAAACCCAGTCCAAGTTCTACTTTGTGTTTCCTCTTTCTGTTCTTATTTCTCAACTTCTGTCTATGAGTAAGATCACCCCATATTTTTATACTTCTCTTTCTAGTTTATCTCACTTAACACCATTTCTTCAAGCTCTTTCCAAGAGAGCTATTCTTAATAGCTGAGTAGTATTCCATTGTATATATATATCACAACTTTCTTGGCCACTCATCTGTTGTTGGACACCTGAGTTGCTTCCAGGTTTTGGCTATTACAAATCCTGCTGCTATGAACATAGGTATATGCAGATCTTTTTGGATGGGTGTGTTTGGTTCCTTAGGATATATTCCCAGAAGAGGAATTGCAGGGCTATAGGGTAGGTCTCTTTCTAGCCTTCTGAAATTTTTCCAGACAGAGCTCTCCACAGGGGTTGGATCAATTTATATTCCCACTAGCAGTGCAGGAGGGTTTGTGGAAACTATTTTGAGTCAAATAAACTTCCTCTTGCTCTAACTGCAATGCTGAAACATCCAGGTGAAAAATGAAACAGATGGACTCAACAGTTTCATAATTATAAAAATATAAAGAGACAATTTTTTGGTTGTGGTGACAGGTCTCCCCTAGACAGCCTTCTGTCTGGAGAGTTTTGCCTATCAATCATAAATCAGTTCAGGGCCTAGGAGATAATTCACCTGGTAGGGTGCTTGCCTTGCCATATGTACAGCCCAGGTTCAAGTACCAGCACACATGGGAGTATCAAGGCACCAGGGGAAACTCTCTCTATCTACCTCTCTATCTCAGATAAGTAGAATAGTGCAGTCAGCCTGGGAGCTATGAAATCATGCATGCACAGATCCCCAGCTTCACACATGCACACACAATTCAACAAGTTTTTACGACACATGACATAAATTCAGACTACTTTCCTCCCTAATTTTTAAAAACTCCCTTGGTTTCTTTTTTCTTATTCCCAAAGTTCATAAAAATTTTCTTACAAATATTCTGCCAAAACAAACAAACAAACAAAAAACACTACCGTCAGATTGCTACTTCTTCTTCTTTTTTTTTTTTTTTGCTGTTTCTTAGTCCATCCACTTTTCTTCAGTCCTTTTTCTCCAGTAAACAAACTTTTAGAATGTACTGAACACAAACAAATAGAAAATGCCTATTATCATCAAATTAGCCCTCCTGCCGGGTTTTCAAATGGATCTGACATCCTCATTTACATGTTGCAATAGTGAAAAGTCTCTCAGAGGTTATTGGAAATCTGAGCTGATTGCAAGAGGATTGATTTGCTGACAATGTGGCAAAATGACCAAGAAGGATTCAGGACAGCTTCTTGCACACTGTGATGTTCAATGAAAGGTCATTGCCTGGAGAGATAAGATTAAGGATTCCTAGCAAGTCACCAACATTCCTGTGCTCCTCTGGCTTCCTCTGCTTCCTCAGCCTCCACGACTCCCTTCACTCTATGATCAAATAAATCCCCGAATCCCGAATGAGTAGAGGTGGAGTGTTGCTATGTTTATTTTGTGTTATCTGTCCTAGATTTGGAGTGAAAACCTCCCAGTAGATGAGCTGCATTGAGAGCTTTTCCAGTTCACATTGTGAAATGTGTTGTTATGCACAGCTCAGTCTATTAAAAAACAAATGTGCAAACGGAAATTAAAATGCATAGGGTGGATACCTTATAGGAGGATTCTGAAATATGCAGGCATGAAATGTTGACTAGATTTCTTGTTAACGAGAAAATTATTTTAACATGCGACCCTTCCTGAGGCCTGGGGAAGGGCGTTGTGAGCCTCTGAAGCTGTAAGGTGAGTGCTTGATATTAAGCACATTTATCTCACTTGCCAAGAACTTTACCTTGCCATCTGTCTCCAGCTTTGCCAGAAGCTACCTGTGGTTTCAAAGGCCGGGAAGGTCTGCACAGCTAGGGAGCTCAGGGAAATAGCATGGCAATCAAATATTTGCTTTTTTTTTTTTTTTTTGTTAACTTTCCTCAATACACTGTGTGAGGTTTCCAGCTCCCTTAGGTGCCATTCAGCGAGGACAGTTTCATGATTTTTTTTTAAAAAGACAAAACCGACTTCCTAGGGTAGGTCTGCTCATAATATGGTGTCTAGAAATACAGCTTGTCAGCCTTTGTATTTGAGCTGTTTGCCTGTGACACTCAGTGGAGAAGCGAATTGTTAGGTGAAGTGCTCTCACAAGAAGAGGCTGAAATTTTTCACTAACACTCCGGTTTGTCTATGGCCGGAGGGAATGACAAAATGGAAAACAGCCATCTGTAGAATTTAGAAAAATCTTATGGAGGCTACATTTCTAGTGATTGCCTCTATACGGTGACATTAACACTGACATCTCCTGCTGTCTTCTGTAGCTGCAGTCTAAAATAAAAACTCAAGGAATCAGGTTTAAAATTGTGACTGTTCAAGAACTATAGATCACTAGTGGAAATTAAGTGAGTGTAGCTCAATAAAATATGCCCGACTCCAGCACTCACAGTTTTCATCTTGGTGACAGCAAAAAAGAAGTGTGTGATGAGTTTTCAGCAAACAAGTGCTAGGTTAGGCACAGGGATGGATAAAAAAAAAAGGAGTGATAGCAGGAGCCTGAAAAGAGTAGGAATGATAGAAACTGGGGTCCTGGGGAGGACAGACCCCATAACCTCTGTTGAAAGAGTCTAGTATGAAGCAGGGCTAGAACTCTGGCAAAGCCCTGAAAGGGGCTGACTAGCCTCATTCAGGTGTTGCTCCTTTTAGAAGGAGAGGGCCCCAGTATGAATTATATCTCCATCCCCATCCTCCCTTGTTTCCAAAGGATCAGGCCTCATTAGAGTCTCATCCTGGAAAATCAGCAGAATTTAACTGCCTGAGCTGCCCTAGTCAGCATCAAAGGCTGAAGTGCTCCCAGTTACACCTTGGATTTGTTTTGCAATTCAGAATTGGGTTTCCCTGCTGAGGTGCATGCAGTTGGCTTTGGTTATAGTGCAATAAATTCAAATAAACATTTATAAGGGTAAGTCATCATATTTTATGCAAACAAATTATTCTTCCTTAAAAGTCACTTTTATGCTGTTTCTTTTTCTCAGTCAGCATACTGAGCTAATAAAAGTCCTTGTGCCATTGAAATTTCCTTCATGCCTGCTTATTGTTCCATTTATGCTCAGTTTAGGCTGGTCTTCATTTTTCCTCCCTCCCTCATTAAAATATCATACTCTTACTCTAGAAGATATTATGATTATGTCACATATCATCTAACTAAGGTAAATGACTAGAGAGCACTACTTCCAGAAGAGAAGATGATATCTTTTTTCCCCCTCTTAAATGCAGGTACATCTTAAATGTAAAGAAATGGAAAAATCACTAGCTCATTAAAATTGAACTTCCATATTAAGACCATACAACCAATTAACCCAAAGATCTTTGTGAAGCACAATGCACACTGTTATCTTAGTTAAATGATAAGGTGCTTTTCTGGTTCATTTTAGGCATCCAGTTTGTTTGATCAAGAAATCCCAGAGAGCTGCCTAGGAATTTATGTAAGACGTGAAGTAGAATGGTCCAGGAAGTGGCGCAGTAGATAAAACATTGGACTCTCAAGCGTGAGGTCCTGAGTTCAACCCCTGGCAGCACATGTACCAGAGTGATGTCTGGCTTTTTCTCTCTCCTCCTATCTTTCTCATTAATAAATATATAAAATATATTTTTTAAAAAAGATGTGAAGTAGGAGAACAAGGGTTTTGAATACAGAGTGCTCTAGGAGACAGACTGGTGATGCTTTTAGTTCTGAAATCATTTCAAAGAGAGTTCAAGAAGAAAAAATGATGGTAATGGAGAAATGCGGGTCTTGGTTTCTCTGGGCAGATGACTTCACCAATCTGTCCCAGAACCTCACCTCCCCAGAGCCCTACCCCACTAGGGAAAGATAGAAATGGGCTAGGGGTATGGATCAACCTGCCAACGCCCATGTCTAACAGAGAAGCAGTTACAGAAGCCAGAACTCCCACCTTCTGCACCCCATAAAGATCTTTGGTCCTTACTTCCTCCTAGAGGGACAAAGAATAGGGAAGCTTTCAATGGAGGGGACAGGACACAGAACTCTGGTGGTGGGAATTGTGTGTAATTGTACCCCTTTTAGCCTACAATCTTGTTGATTATTATTAAATCACTTAAACAAAATAAAGAAAAAAACCTCTGCCAGTTGAAAAAAGAATGATCAGTGGGAGAGAGCAAGCAAGCAAGTGAGAGAAACACTAAAATATTCCTCTAGTATATGTAATGCTAGGGCTCAAACTACCCTCCCACAGAAATAAATCTTAAATAAAAGTGATATGAGAAATTGTCTAAATTTTTTTTTTCAAAAAAAGAAGAAATGGGGGCACAACACTTAGAAAGTATTTTGTTGAGAGGAACCCTAAGTAATAATGGCACTTATTGAGTATTCTTGGAAAGGGATCCTTTCTGTACTACTTACAATGGTCTCTGAAGGATCACGCAGTCTGTTGGGAGGAAACAACCAAAGGCATCTGAACCTCCATGTTGACCCAGAATCCTAGACAGCTGAGTGTGGTAGATGGCTCTTGCTGACTGCAGCTCTCTGCAGCAAAGTGACCCTCTGAAATTTACAAGTTTTGCTTGCTTTTGTACAAGTGAGTATATACTATCTGGCTCCTTGCTGGTGAGAGCACATAGCTTTCTAGTCTTTGCTTCTGTGTTCTCTGGTTTGTTGCAGAGATGATGACATTTGCCTGGGCAAACAACAACAACAAAACATTCCTATAATGAACTCTTACATGCCACTACCACTAAAGCTAGAGATGGAGCAGATGGTGCTGGAACACAATGACCTGTACAAGGTGACAGAGGTCTCAGTTCTATTTGGCTGCTTACTAGGTCTGTAACTGTGGGTACTTTACTTAAGCTTTCTGCACACTTTTTTTTTTTAATCTACAATATAGGGATAATAGTACTTACTTCTTGAGATTATAGTGTTAAATAAGTGTTAAATGTCTGTAAAAAATCTATCACAGTACTTGGGAATAAAATAGGTACTAAAAATTTTGTAGCTTTGTTACATTTATTATGGTGAGTTCCCATCATAGTAATTCCAACATAAAACAGTTAAACTGATTTGCATGCACTATTTAGATATGCAATTCACTCTGGCTATTTAAATGCATTTCTATTTCACATTAAGCTTGAAGCATAGCTCATGTCATGAATGTTACTTGCAGCCTTTATTCTAGAAATACTCAGAAAATTATTGCTAGCACTGTATAATAGTTATGGTATTTTTGACTTCATGGTTAAAAAAATAATGAGTCATAAATATCCAAGTATAATACTTCCCTTTCTAGTGAAAGGAAAATATTTTCCATTGATTGCAGTTCTACCTCTGAAAATAACCACCACAGTGTAAATATATAGGCAGACTGTCTTGAGTGTAGAAATTAGTGAAAATAAATTCAACTTTAGAGATAGAGCATGAAAGTACACCTCAGATCTCTGCTTGATAAGATGTTTGTCCTAGGGAGTAAGATGCTGAAAAATAAATAGACAAAATGGGATGATATTTTATGTTCTGACTGAAGAACATGCCATAGTTATTATTAAACTTGTCCAGCTTAATTTATCCTAATTTGTCTTTTGCTTCTCCTGAAAGGAGGCTATACTGTGTGAAATGTCAGGGACAATCAAACTCACAAGCATGCCTCCTATCTCAGGGGATGGCTGCTGACTGGCTGAAAGATGCCTTGACATCTGTAAGAAGCTACATCCAGCTTCCAGAGACCCCATAGTTTTCCTTTATAAATTCTAAGTACCACTCACTTCATGTGTGAGGTTTCCACCTCTTTGGCTCCTCTGGTCTCTGTTCCTGGGACATTATTTCCTCTGTCTTTCCTTTCCTTTTTTTTTTTTTAATGTTTATTTATTTCCTTTTTGTTGCCCCTTTTTGTTTTTATTGTTGTTGTAGTTATTATTGCTATTGATGTCATCGTTGTTGGGTAGAACAGAGAGAAATGGAGAGAGGAGGGGAAGACAGAGAGGGGAAGAGAAAGACAGACACCTACAGACCTGCTTCACCACCTGTGAAGTGACTCCCCTGCAGGTGGGGAGCCGGGGGCTCAAACCGGATCCTTATGCCGGTCCTTGCTCTTTGTGCCACATGCGCTTAACCCGTTGTGCTACCACACCAACTCCCTGTCTTTCCCTCTGATAAGACCCACCTGGGATTTATTTATTTATTTAAAAAAGACATTAACAAAACCGTAGGATAGGAGGGGTACAACTCCACACACTTCCCACAACCAGATCTCTATATTCCATCCCCTCTCCTGATAGCTTTCCCATTCTCTATCCCTCTGGGAGTATGGACCCAAGGTCATTGTGGGTTTCAGAAGGTGGAAGGTCTGGCTTCTGTAATTGCTTCCCTGCTGAACATGGGCGTTGACTGGTCAATCCATACTCCCAGTCTGCCTCTCTCTTTCCATAGTAGGCCACCTGGGATTTTAACTCACCTGAAGGTATAGAGGCTCCTGGTCTATAACCAGACTCTAATGAGAGGTCTCTGGGCGGCGGCATGCTGACCCACCAATTTGGCCAAGGTTAGTAGTGTGCAACAGGAAAAGACAGAAACCCCATCTGCCTTAACTCTTTATCAAAGCTTGTTGCTAAACCCACCCCTCATTCAGTTCTCGCCCAGCGTTTCCTTGAACCCAGCTACCTTGCTCCCTGACCTGGAATTAGACACTCCCCTACATGACTGCTCCAAGATTCTGAGCTACACATCTAGCCTCTGGCAAGACCTGAAGGACCAGTCTTTAAAAGGAACAGAAGTGAACTGGGATACTGACGGAGCACCTTCATCAGAGATGGGGTAAGGTATGCTGGGGCCGCGGCAACTACTGAACATGAGGCTGTGTGGGCAGCCACCATACCCACTGGGACTTTAGCTCAAAAAGCTGAATTAATTGCCCTCACAAAAGCCCTCAACCTGGGAAAAGGGAAAAGACTTAACATCTACACTGATAGCCGCTATGCCTTTGCCACAGCCCACGTCCACGGGGCTATATATCGAGAAAGGGGTCTGCTAACAGCTGAAGGTAAAGCTATCAAAAACCAACAAGAAATATTAGACCTGTTAGAGGCTATCTGGGTGCCAGATGAGGTGGCCATAATACACTGCCCTGGGCACCAAGAGGGAGAAAGTCCTGTGGCATGGGGCAACCGCCTAGCAGATACCACAGCCAGACAAGTCGCATTAGAAAGAACTGATGAATTGGCTCTTTGTCTGCCGGACCCTGGAGAGTCCACCCTGCCTGATAAGCTGGAGTATACACCAGATGATGAGCTTCAGCTAAAAAAGTTACCTCTCGCCGACAAGCACAGTAACTGGTGGGTGACAGCTGATGGTGAACTCATCTTACCCCAAGCTGTGACCAAACACCTGCTACAGCATATACACAGAGCCACTCACCTGGGGTGAAGAAAAATGGCTGAACTTTCGCAAGAAGCCAGCCTGAGAATCCACAACAGGAGCCAACTGGTTGAGGAAAGAGTTGTAGAATGCAAAGCCTGTAGACTTACAAATGCTAGCAACCAGCCTAGAACTCCCGGGGTTTATGAGAAAGGAACCAGAACAGGCGCCTACTGGGAGATAGACTTCACTGAGGTAAAATCAGGAAAATATGGGTATAAATATATGTTAGTGTTTGTAGATACCTTTTCAGGATGGACTGAAGCATTCCCGATCAAGAGGGAGACCGCCCAGACAGTGGTGAAGAAACTACTCGAGATTTTTCCCAGGTTTGGTATGCCTATTTAATTAAGCTCAGATAATGGTCCAGATTTTGCTTCCCAGGTAACTTGGTAGGTGTCCTTGGGGCAAAATGGAAATTATATTGCACCTACAGGCCCCAAAGCTCAGGATAGGTAGAAAGGATGAATAGAACTATAAAAGAGACCCTAACAAAATTAATTATGGAGACTGGTGTGGACTGGGTAACTCTCCTTCCCTTTGCCTTCTATAGAGTAAGGAATACCCTCTATACTGCAAAGCTGACCCCCTTCACCCCCTCCAGACCCTCATCCCTTGCAGCCCAGAGACTTGGGTCTGGTGAGACACCACCAAAAAGAGACGCTTGAGCCCTGGTGGAAAGGACTTTATACTGTCATCCTAGCCACCTCCACGGCCCTGAAGGTGGAACAGTATCAGCCCGTGGATCCACCACGCCCACATCTGTGCAGCAGAGGCAGGAGAGTTCAAGACCAGATGGAGACTTGAGTCTGTCACCAAACACCTGCTCAAGCTCCGTTTGCTCTGCTCATGACTCTGCAGACTCTTTCTCTCCTGGTGACCAGCCCTTGGCAGAAACAGAGATTGGCCCATGATTGGGCCCTAGAAGTTGCAAAAGACAAGGGGGGAATGAGGAGGTAAATGAGAACAGCTGTTGACCTGAAACCAACTCTTCCTTGTTCTGAGTAAACATCCCCACCTGTCCCCACCCTGTGCTAACTATAAAAAGCTGAGATGAAAAATGTTCAGAGTCGCAAGACTTCCCCTGCATGGAGACTCTTGGGACCCAAGCTTAAGCTTGCTAATAAAGACTCTTGTACTTGCATACTCGGGGCTTCCTTGTGTGTGAGCGGGACCTGAACCTCTGAGTGTAACAAAGATAAGTCTGTTTACCTTCTCTCTTTCTCTTGACTTGTTCTTCTGGCTCAGGAACCACCTCTGTAGGCTAAATGCCTCAGGTGTCTCTCTGTGTGTAAGATTTCTCTCTCTGTCTCTCTCCTGCCTCCAGTCACTGGGGCTTACTTAGTGATGGTACTATGAATCCATTGCTCCTGGCAGTCATTTTTTCCCCCCTATTTTATTGGATAGGACAGAGAGAAATTGAGAAAGGAGGGGAAGATAGAGAGGAAGAGAGAAAGATACCTGCATGCCTGCTACACCACTTGCTGTGGGTGGGGAGCGCGGGTCTTTGCACTTAATACTGTATGTGCTTAACTGGGTGCACTATTGCCCGGCCCCCAGATCTCTCTCTCTACCTGCAGTGGGAAAAAATGGTCTTTTGCATGTTTCTATAAAATGTCATTTGAACATCAGTTGGAGATCCATTAGTGGATTACAATGCTAGTTTACATGCCAGTTTCACAGGTTGTAGTGAACTTGATTGTTTTTGTTAAAAAAATGAAGTAGAAGGGCTGGAGTTTAGCAGTACTCTGGTAAACACACACACACACACACACACACACACACACACACACACACCCCAAAACAACACAAACACCACACACACACACACACACACACACACACACACACACACACACACACACACACCAAAACAACACAAACACCAAACTCTTCTTGAGATGCTTTCAAGGAAATTGCATTTCCTTTGCTTCCTCCCTCTTCTCAGCTTCATCCCAAATACTATGTGCTGTACTCAGGGTAGGGCATTCAAGAGAGGAAAATGATATGTGTAATAGGGTTACTCCAATAATTACCATTATTTCTTCTCATTTCTATGGTCAAGAGATTCCATAGTTTGAGAGATTCCTGCTAGTAAACAAGAGAGTATGGAAGAGATTACTGGGGGCTGATGCTTGGGGATACAGAATATATATGTATGTATTTGGAAAGGAAGGAAAAAGTGTTGATATTTTGTGGTGGTAGCATCTTCGGAGTGATCACCACCAGGTGCAATTGATTAAGTTGGGTTTATTACTCGTTGAGATTATGGAATCTCAGAGTGAAAGACTGCTCAAAGGTTTCCTACGATTCATGTTTGGCAGTTTTAGGGAAAGTTTTTAAGAAAATGGGACTTTGGGCAGGCATTGTAGTTCATCTGGATAATATATCTGCTTTGCCATGTCTGTGACCCAGGTTTGAGCCTGATCTCCACCACATGGGAGGAAGGTTCAATGTTGTGGTGTCTCTCTTGCCCCTTTATCTCTGTCTCTCTTTTTAAATTTATAATTATATATTTATTATTGGACAGAGACAGAGAAATTGAGAGGGGAAGGAAAAACAGAGATACCTGCAGCCCTGCTTCACCACTTGCGAAGGTTTCCCTCTGTAAGTGGGGACCAGGGGCTTAAATCTGGGTCCTTGCACACTGTAATGCATGCACTTAACCAGGTGTGGCACCATCTGGTCCCTTCTCTCTTTCTTTTTTTAAGCGATAGAAAGGGAGAGAGAGAGGGAGAGGGAAAAGGAGAGAGAAAAGACAATGCTGAAGCTTCCTTCAGCGCTGTGGGGGCTGGGATTGAACCTCATGTCCATTTCTTTATTTTTTATTTTATTTTATTTAAGAAAGGATTAATTAACAAAACCATAGGGTAGGAGGGGTACAACTCCACACAATTCCCACCACCCAATCTCCATATCCTACCCCATCCCCTGATAGCTTTCCCATTCTCTATCCCTCTGGCAGCATGGACCCAGGGTCATTGTGGGTTGCAGAAGGTAGAAGGTCTGGCTTCTGTAATTGCTTCCCCACTGAACATGGGCGTTGACTGGTCGGTCCATACTCCCAGTCTGCCTCTCTCTTTCCCTAATAGGGTGTGTCTCTAGGGAAGCTGAGCTCCAGGACACATTGGTGGGGTCTTCAATCCAGGGAAGCCTGGCCAGCATCCTGATGGCATCTGGAACCTGGTGACTGAAAAGAGTTAACATACGAAGCCAAACAAATTGTTGAGCAATCATGGACCCAAAGCTTGAAATAGTGGAGAGGAAATGTTAGGGGTATACTCACTGCAAACTCTAGTGTACTTCTGCTTTCAGGTATATATTCTGCAGTAGTTTATGGATACCTGTGAACATATGCTCTCTCTCACAGAAACTGGTGTATATCTAGGTTTTGGGACTTTGTTAGAAAGTGAACCACCTGAGATGAAATTAGAGTATACTATGAAAGGAAAGGTCTCACCCGAGTAATGAAGCTGAAGGGTTGTCATTCCACACGTGAAGTCTCTGGACACAGTCTGAAGTGAAGCATGTTGAGGTGGCAATCGTTGTGTTGGTTAGGTTATGATCGGCAGATGCAATATTATTTGATATGGATTGGGAGAGGCATACGGGAAAGTGGGCCCTACCCAAGGGTTCCAGGACTGGGGGAAGTAGAGGCTCTATAGTGGAGATGTGAGGTTCCTGCTGTCTTAGGGTTCAAAAAGACAATCGATAGTTAATGTTATCATCACATTATTTGTTAATTGGGTTAAACTTTGAAAAGTCCTTTTGTTATGGTTTGCTGTACCCAGTATCTTGTATATAGCTGTGCTATTGGATGCTTCTGATCTACTTGGTCTAGGCTTTTGAGAGAGTCCGCATATCAAATACACAGCCTATATATTAAAAAGATTCAGTTTGTGTTTTGAAAAACTTTGAGACATGTCCATTTCTTTGTGAAAAAGTTGGCGTGGAATGCTGAGGCCCCAACAGCAGAGGCAACAACAACTACAAGAAAATGAGACTTTGCACCAAAGTAAAAATTTCTAGGGGGTGGGGGTGGGGAAGGGTAGATTTTTCAGCTCCACTCTTGGGGGGTGGGGGGTAGGGACACAGACCTTTCCTTGGTGGCTGGAATGGTGCTGTTAAAAAAATAAAAATAATAAGTGTTCTGGGAGGTGGCACAGTGGATAAGGCACTGGACTCTCAAGCATGAGGTCCTGAGTTCAGTTCCCAGAAGCACATGTACTAGAGTGATTTCTGGTTCTTTCTCTCCTGTCATTTCTCATGAATAAATATAATAAATAAATAAAAAAGAACACAAGTCATTAAAAAATCAAAAAATAAAATAATAATAAAAAAGAAAGTGAGACTTTAGATTGCTGGATGCTATCAGGAAATTGGGGATAATTACATGATTGGGTAACTTCGTCTCTTCTATAAGGAGGGGAAACTAGATGAAGGTATGATTGGTAAAGGAACAACAATAACCCATATTACCTAGTGGAAGAGGGCTCCCCCCCCCAGTATTTTGTGGGTTAGACAATGTTTATGTTTTATCTATGTTTGTGCATACAAAATGCTCTTATTTTTGTCTTGATCCATCATGACCTCAGGGTGCCGTTATCTGATATGGACACTCCACCTAATCTTCAGGAGAATGCCAAGGCCTAGTTAGATAGCCAGGCCTATTACTAGATGTAAGGGGCCAATTTCTCTTTTTCAGTACTGTCTGTTTCATTACATTTGAATGAATGAATGAATGATTGCTTCAGGAGTCGTGTGCTGGCACAATTTCACTTTTACTCTACAGACTTTCTCCTCCCTTGTAATTTCAGTTAAAACTGGAGAGGGAGAGGGAAGGAATGACACCTTCTATTGTTCCACCTCCCACTGCCACACCATTCATTGAGTTTTCCCTTAGTGTCACACCTGGGGCATAAGCCCAGGTTCTCACACAAGGCAAAGTATGTACTCTACTGGGTGAGCTATCTCCTGGTCCCTTTCATACTTAAATATCAAGATAGACTAAGATGAGGCATAAGATGCTAAACACGTATCTCTTTCTTTTCTTTTTCTTCTTTCTTTCTTTCTTTTTTTTTTTTTATAATTTAATTGAAGCCTTGCTCAGCTCTGGCTGATGGTGGTGGCTGGGGATTATAATTAGGACTTTAGAGCCTCAGGCATATGAGAGTCTCTTTGCATAACTATTATGCTATCTACCCTCTGCCCTGCAAATACATATCTCTGTGCTTATATATGTGATGTAGTTCACATATCCATCCAGTTATAAAGGCTGTCTAGGTGGTAGTTCAAAGTATGCTGATATGTACATTAGGTACTAAGTTCCTTACATGCTTAATCCTTTTCATTCACTGAAGGATTCCAGGGTCTCTCCTGTGAATTCCATTCATTATCTACAGACTTGCAAATGCACAGTTTAGAAAACTGTACCCCTGACATAACATTTTCAAGTAGGATTGGAATGACAAGGTTAGGTGTCTTTTAGTGGTGAATGGAACTGATTCCCTCTACAAAGTATGGGGGGATCTTATGGCCATAGGCTTGCAGCATCCTTTACTGAGGGTGGTCTAAAGCAGACAATTTCCATGGGGGCAGCGGCGGGGCTGGGTGATGGTGCTGGCAGCATGTTTGTGCAGCTATATTCAGTTGAGCTCCATCTGAAAGACAGCCACCTGGGCTGCAAAGGCAGACTTAGAAGTTAATTCCATAACACCAGCAAGGAATCATTTACAATGATGGTGAATTACACAATGCAACAATATGCTGACTTTAATTCCTAAGCCATATGGCTTTAGGTTTACTTCTATGCCTTTGGGGGGTGGGGTGGGATGGGATAGTTTAAGGCTTTTTTCCCCATAAAGATCATAAAAACATGATGCTATTTTATTAGGTGGGTGGAAATTGCAGTAAAATATAGACCTAGGACAGAAAAGGGAGATAAAGGGGGATATAGCAAATGCAGGATGATTTTTATTATTTTGTAGTCTGTAGAAGCTGGAAGATATTTATGACTTCACTTCATGGTTCTTGAGGCACTGGGAGGCTTCAAAACAGTGCTTTAGAACACTCCAGAAGATTCAGAAGACAATCTACTTATATGTTCATGTTCCATTGACCAGGCATCTGAAATTAAATTCAATTGCTTGAACTTTCCCAGGAATGCCTACAGGAGAATGTCTTATATCCAAATAAGGAAACACTTCAGCCAGCAGTGGGTGTCTCACCGGGCCAGCTCTCTCTTACTTTTGCATGCTTTGGTTGATGTTTTATGTAGGCAACTGTATAATCTTTATATTACCCTGACTTCTTCTTTGAAATAAATCATCCTCAAAGTCACCCAGTTTGGGCTGGGACAGGAGGATTTCAAAGAGTTGTTTGGGAAGAAGGACGGGAAACCAGGAAAGAAATGCTGTAGTTGAAGGGGAGGAACTTGTGGTAGAGCATGAAGAGAGTGGACTTGCTATTGGCTTTGTCCAGTGAGACCAGAGTCATTGTGAGCCAATACATCAATAATGCATTAATGTTTTGAAGACGTTAGAGGTAACTGTCTTACAAGCTTTATGACAATTCTGACATTTTAATGGGGCCTTACATGAAGTAAATTATTAAGAAGCACACTTTGGATGAAGTCATGGATTGTAAGTTTAGGAATCAATAGAAATGGCCTTTGTGCCAATATGACTAAAGCTATACCAGTAATTTGTGCTGTTAGATTATAATATAATAGAGTAAGAACTCTCTTTTTTCTTTTATTGCTCCCTTCCCTTTAACATACCTCAAAAATACCAGATATAGAGCTAAGATTCAATACTGAAAGCATCATCTTTTTTTTTTCATATGGATGGATACCACACACTGTGCTACTTTATTACACACAAAATTATAAAAAGAATTTTGCTGTCATCTTCTGACCTCTTCATGTCTTTCCCCTATTGATCTGATTGTTTATTTTGCTTGACTACAATCATCTAGATGGCTCCAAACATCAAGAATGTTGACTAGTGTTTTTCTTTTCTTAATGTTGTTTGTTTTTTTATTTGATAGGATGAGATAAATTGAAAGTGGTGGGGGAGAGAGAGAGGGAGAGTGAAAGGAGACACCTGTAGCACTGCTTCACTGCAGGTGAGGACCAGGGGCTTGCAGCTGGGTCCTTGTACATGGTAACGTGCACATAACGAGATGTGATACTGCCCACCTCAGTGTAATTGTGGCTATTATTCAAATGGAATATTCTGTACCACTGATATGTGTGATACAGATAGAAGTAGGGATTTTCTCAGTCAGAGTGGTGGTCTCCTGACTAGAGCATTGGCTTTGAGAGTGTGAGATTCTGAGCTTCATCCCTAGCATCACATGTGCCAAAGTAATGCTTTGATTCTCCACCCCCCATATGAATTGTTATTAAGATGGCAGTTAAAAGACCAAGCCTTGTCCCTCTATGGCAAAGTCTGTATAGCATGGCAGCTCACTAGCAAAATCTTAGTAGAGTGCTCAGTTTTGTACTGTTGTGGTTAAAGAGGTGTGGAAACATTTGCATTTTTCTTTATTGGGAGGGGATTCATGGTTTACAGTATATGTGTAATATTTTTTAATTTTCTGCATAACAGTCTAACCACCACCACCCCCCCTCTTCCCCAGGTTCTCTTCAGCCATCATGTTCTAGGACCTGGACATTCTTCTCCTACCCCAGAGTCTTTTACGTTGGAGTAATATACCAGCTTCAGTTCAAGATCTGCTTTGTGTTTTCCTTTCTCTCTTATCTTTTAACTTGTGCTTTGACTTTTGACCTCTTTCATAAAGCAAGAGTCAAATTCTTGGGACAGAGAGGTGACAGCTTTACATGTGCCAGACTCCGAGTTCTATCCCTGGACACCACATGGGAGCACCAGGGACAGTATGAAGGGAATTCCATACATGGATTTGTGCTTTGAAAGCTATCATTCTAAAAATAGAAAATGAAAATGGGAAGAAGACTCAGTGATAATGCTTGTGCATGAGACTCCAGGTTCACTCTTGGCATTGCATTAAAGAAAAGTCAGGTTCTTAAAGCCATGCCATAGTTTCTAAATAGTATGAGAGAAATAAAAGAGCAAGGCAAAAAATATCAGAGGCTTTAAAATTAAGATGCCTTGTGTTTTCTCTTCTGATCTTGTTTTTCAACACAAGTAGAACCTAAACTGGAATTGGTGTATTGCACCAAAGTAAAAGATGCTGGGGTGGGTGGGTGGGAGAACATAGTTTCAAAAAGGATGACAGAGGACGTAGTGGGGGTTGTATTGTTATATAGAAAACTAGGAAATATTATTCATGTACAAACTATTATATTTACTGTCAAATGTAAAATGTTAATTCCTCAATAAAGAAATAAAAAAAATTAAGATGCCTTAAGATGGAAAGACATCTAAACATGGTTTAAAATAAGAATATATATTCTCTCACAGAATGTCTTCTCAGGGCAACTCTGGAATTGATTAACTGGATGACTCAACAACTTCATCCTCTAGAACCCAGTACTTGCCATCTGCTCTATTATCTTTAGCAGTTGTGCTCTGACTCATTCTCCTGACTGCATAACATACAAGTGGTAGTGTTGATAGAAAAAGAGGAATTAGCGTATACTATGAAAGGAAAGGTCTCACCCGAGTAATGAAGCTGAAGGGTTGTCATTCCACACGTGAAGTCTCTGGACACAGTCTGAAGTGAAGCATGTTGAGGTGGCCATCGTTGCGTTGATTAGGTTGTGATCGGCAGATGCAATATTATTTTATATGAATTGGGAGAGGCATACGGGAAAGTGGGCCCTATCCAAGGGTTCCAGGACTGGGGGAAGTAGAGGCTCTATTGTGGAGATGTGAGGTTCCTGCTGTAATTTGGTCAGGTCCTGCTTTTAGTTTCCCTTTCAGATATTCTTACTCAACTTCTGTTGATGAGTGGGATCATCCCATACTCATCTTTATCTTTCTGACTTAGCTCACTTAACATAATTCCTTCTAGCTCTGTCCACGATAGGTCAGAGAAGGTGGGTTCATTGTTCTTGACAGCTGCATAGTATTCCATTGTGTATATATACCACAGCTTTCTCAGCCACTCATCTGTTGTTGGGCACCTGGGTTGCTTCCAGGTTTTAGCTATTATGAATTGTGCTGCTATGAACATAGGAGTACACACCTCTTTTTGGTTGGGTGTTATGGAGTCCTTGGGGTATAACCCCAGGAGAGGAATTACTGGATCATATGGAAGGTCCATGTCTAGCCTTGTGAGAGTTTTCCAGACTGCTCTCCACAGAGGCTGTACCAATTTACATTCCCACCAGCAATGTAAAAGGGTTCCTCTGTCCCCACAGCCTCTCCAGCATTTGTTGCTGCTGTCCTTTTTGATGTATGCCATTCTTACAGGAGTGAGGTGGTATCTTAGTGTTGAGAGACAGCATATGTTCACACGTATCCATAAACTACTGCAGAATATATACCTGAAAGCAGAAGTACACTAGAGTTTGCAGTGAGTATACCCCTAACACTTCCTCTCCACTATTTCAAGCTTTGGGTCCAAAATTGCTCAACAATTTGTTTGGCTTTGTATGTTAACTCTCTTTTCAGTCACCAGGTTCCAGATGTCATCAGGATGCCGGCCAGGCTTCCCTGGACTGAAGACCCCACCAATGTGTCCTGGAGCTCTGCTTCCCCAGAGATCCACCCTACTAGGGAGAGAGGCAGACTGGGAGTATGGACCAACCAGTCAACGCCCATGTTCAGCAGGGAAGCAATTACAGAAGCCAAACCTTCCACCTTCTACAACCCACAATGACCCTGGGTCCATGCTCCCAGAGGGATAGAGAGTGGGAAAGCTATCAGGGGAGGGGGTAGGATATGGAGATTGGATGGTTGGAATTGTGTGGAGTTGTACCCCTCCTACCCTATGGTTTTGTTAATTTATCTTTTCTTAAATAAAAAAAAAGTTCACAAAAAACAAAATGAAAAAGAGGGAGTTTTCTTACTTCTTGTAAGTCTCCTGTTGTTGTTATTGTTGTTGCTGTTGTCACTATCACTGGGCTTGATCACTCTAGGCTGACCCCCCCATTTTTTCTTCGTGGTTAAGTTACAAAACTGTAAGATTACAGAGTATAGTTCCACACCACACCCACCACCAAAATTCTGCGTCCCTACTTGCCCATTTCCCAAAGATCACCACGATAATTCTCAAAAAGTCTTAGAGCAGTTTGCTTGCTTCTGTTTTTAATTTGTTTTTGCAAGTGCATATGTATCAGTTCTCTAGATTCAATATGTGAGCGAAAACATTCAGTAGGTTGTCTTTTATCTCTTCACTTATTACACTAAGGATACAATGTCATCTTTTTTGATTGCAGAGAAGTAGTCCATGGACTATATATACATATATATATATTCCATAAATTCTTTAGCCAGTCATCTCATGATGGGCATTTAGGCTGCTTCTACTCTTTGGCTATTGTGAATAATGCAGCTATGAACATAGGGATTTATATGTCCCTTCGAAGTAGTGTTTGAGTGTCCTTTAGATAAATGCCCAATAGTGGTATTGCTGGGTCATAGGTAATTTCACTTTTATTTGTTTAAGGACTCTCCATACAGTCTTAAAAGGGGTTGCACCCCTTTGGAAGTGTATGCTGCAAAGTGTATGCTGCATTCACACCACTTTGCTTTTGATGCTGGAAATTTCTGACTGATACCAGTGTACCCCTTTGGTTGGGCTTCTGTCTATCTAGGCTGACTTTTTCAGATAAAGAGGTTGAGGGAAGGGGTGAAAGAAGGGGTGAAAGAAGCCATGAGGCTTCTCTCAGTGGAGTGTGGAGTAAGCTCAAACCTGAGTCTCACACATGTCAAAGGAGGTGCCTTCCCAGATGAGCTGCCCTTCTTCTACATTTTTTTTTTTTTTAAGCCAGAGCACTACTCAGCTCTGGCTTATAGTGGTGCAGGGAACTGAATGTGGGACTTTGGAGCTTCAGGTATGAGAGTCTCTTTACATAACTATTATGCTATCTATCTCTATTCATGAACTATCTTTTTTATTTTTTAATTAATTTTTTCCAGATGAACTATCTTGCCTACTGTACTCTCTTTGCGTTTTTTTTTCCCCCATTCTATTTTATTCTATAGGACAGAAAGAAATTGAGAAGGGAGAGGGAGGTAGAAGGGGAGAGAGAAAGATTGATTCCTGCAGGCCTGTTTCACCACTGGCGATGCATCCCTGCTGCAGGTGGGGAGCCAAGGCTCAAACTCTGGTCCTTGCACATAGAACTCTGTGTGCTTAACCAGGTGCACTACCTCCCAGCCTACTCTAGTCTCTTTATGTTTAGTGAGAAAAATCATTCTCAGAGCATTGCTCCCTTCTTCTCATTGCCCCTCTCACAAACTGATCTTCTCTATTACACACCATTAGCCAATATGGCCATAAGCCCAGGCCTAAACCAATCATGGGAAAAACTGCCTGAGTCTGGGGAAAAACCCAGTCTCCCAAAAGCACTTGTGTCTTCTACATGTATGAAGGAAAAATTGTGGAAAATTTAATCAATAATCTCTACAAAAGGCTCCAGCTTTTCTCACTTCTTGCTGTTTTTTCCTTCTCCCCTCTTTGTGGGCACTGCAATTATTCTAGCGTTTGCCCTTCTTCCGTAGCCAGTCAACAGCATCAGGTTGAAAGCTGTCAGGAGCTGCTTGTTGCTGGCTTTGAAAGTGACTGGGATCCATGTGGATTCAGTCGGCTAGGAAGGATCGTCAGTTTCCCCAATGAATGGGTACTCACGGGATGCACCACGAGAAGGTCGATCCAATGCATCCCAAGAATGCCAATAATAGGGAGTAGCTCAGTGGGTTAAGTGCATGTGGAGCAAAGTGCAAGGACCAGCATAAAGATCCTGATTCGAGTCTTCGGCTCCCCATCTGTGGGGGGGGGTCACTTTACAGGCGGTGAAGCAGGTCCATAGGTGTCTATCTTTCTCTCCCCCTCTATTTCCCCCCCTCTCCATTTCTCTCTGTCCTATCCAACAACAATGACATCAACAACAGTAATAACTACAACAATAATGAAAAACAACAAGGGCAACAAAAGGGAAAACAAATATAAAAAATTTTTTTAAAAAGAATGTCTATAATACTGTAAATAATTAAAGTTAGTTACTGTGAACTATTTTTAGTAAAAAAAGAAAAAAGAATTAGCTGAAGTACAGCTTTTAAAGAGTATCTCTATTTTTGCAGTATAAACTAAAACAAAATCCAAATGGATATGAAATAAATACAGAAAACAAAGCAAAAGAGAACACTTCTTCCTCAATCCTAGAGTAACTGGAAGAAAATAACAGCTCATATCAGAGGAAGAATGTGTACTCTTTGTATTGAAGCAATAAAAGTAATTAAAATAGCAATGTGTTGGAATGTAAAAACTATATATTTTTGGTGTACAGGAGAGCAAACTAATAAAAATGAGCAACTGATTAGGAAAACATTTTAGTCAGTGATTTAGAAAATTTATTTCTAATCTGTGATTTTACATTCAAACTTATAAGAACAGATGTAAACTCAGACCAGAATAGGCACAAAATACAGGAAGAGATAACAAGACGGGAAACAATCAGTAATTAAGCATGTTAAAAACCATACCTCTTTAGAAATCAAGAAGTTCAAGTAAAAGCAAATGAGATGCAATTTGTAACTTATAGAAAAACTTTTAAAGTAAATGTAATTATGGTTATAATACAGCTGATAAGCTAAATCACTGCTGATGATCTTTATTATTTTTTTGGTAAAAGTAAACATGAAAACGTGCAAGAAAACCACAAATACTCTTTTTTTTAAATCAGTAATTCAAATGTACAAAGTTTATTCTAGGGCTGAGAAGATAGCATAATGGTTATGCAGTGCACTGAAAGTCCCAGGTTCAGTCCCTAGCACCACCATCAGCCATAGCTGAGCAATACTTTGTTTAAAAAAAAAAGTTTGTTCTAGCTAATTATGGTATGTCAAGAGACGCAATATATGGACATAGTTTAATAAATTATGGCCAAATATTATTCAAACATTTAAAATGTGAACTTTGAAGACATTATAACAAGGGTAGTATTTATGATAATACATGACAAAATGGAAGAAGTTGGAATTGCATTATGATAATTTATCATCATCATCATCATTTTATTGCTACCAGGGTTATCTCTGGTGCTTGGTGCCAGCACTGAATCCACCACTCCCATCTCCCTCCCTCCCTCTCTCCCTCCCTCCCTCCCTCCCTCCCTTCCTTCCTTCCTTCCTTCCTTCCTTCCTTCCTCCCTTCCTTCCTTCCTTTCTTTTTCCTCTTCCTTTTATATTTGATAGGACAAAGAAATTGAGAGGGGGAGGGGAGACAGGGAGAGAGAAAGACACCTGCAGACATACTTGACTGCTGCTCTCCGCTCTTGAAGTGCCACGTTGCAGGTGGGGTGTGGGAACTCAAACCCAGGTCCTTCCTCATGGTAATATATGTGCTTAACTGCGTGCACCAGTGCCTGGCCTCCATTGTGATAATTATATAAATAATTTTCATATGGAAGATAATATGTGAAGACAGAAATTAGGATGTTGGCTTTTGGTGATGTTTTAATTGTTCAACTTACTTCTTTAATGTAGTGACTATAACTAAGTAAGACATTAGTCCCCAATATAGTGGCTTCTCAAACTACAAGCATTTAATATCTGATTTTTTAAAAACATTTCTTTATTGGGAGATTAATGGTTTACAGTCGACTGTAAATTACAATAGTTAGTACATGCATAACATTTCACAGTTTTCCACGTAACAATTCAACCCCTACTAGGTCCTTCTCTGCCATTATGTTCCAAGATCTGAACCCTCCCTTCCTCATACCCCAGAGTCTTTTACTTTGGCGCAATACACCAACTCCAGTCCAAGTTCTGCTTGGTGTTTTCCCTTCAGATATTGTTTTTCAACTTCTGTCTGTGAATAAGATCATCCCATATTCATCATTTTGTTTCTGACTTACTATCTGATGTTTTTTCTGTGATTCAAAAATTTAGGAGCAGGGAATAACATAGTGGTTATGCAAATTACTTTCATGCCTTGGGCTCTGAGGTTCCAGATTCAGTCTTCAGCACCACCATAAGCCAGAGCTGAGCAGTGCTCTGGTCTTTCTCTGTATTTCAATACTCATTAAAATAAAATAAATAAAATAAAATAAAATAATAGAAAAAATTAGGAGCAGCTTAGTTGGAAGAGTCTGTCTGCACTTTTCTCATGAGGTTGTGGTCAGTAGGTAAAGGTTGAGTCATCTGAGATCTCACTGAGGCTGAAGAATCTGCTGACAAGCTCACTTCTACTCTTTGCTGTGTAGGTCTTAGGGTTTCTAGTGTGTCTTCATGGCATGACAGCTGGCTTGCCCCAGAGTGAGTGCAGAAAGATGGAGCAAGAGATACCTCTTCTGACTTAGTCACCCAGGTAGGTACTGTTATGTCTGTTTTCTAAAAGCAAGCCATTAAGTGTAACCCACATCCAAAGGGATGGGAACTAATTTCTGCCTCAAATAAATTCTCAGGAAATGTTGAGTTTTGTTTTGACAATTAATTTACCTATTTTATGAAGTGGGGGGCACAGAAAAGGGGGAGCTAGTGTCCTGCTCTGGCATATGTGGTGCTGGAGACTGAACCTGTGGCCTTAGGTTAGCAAGTTTTGTGTATTACTATGTTGGTATGCTTCTAAAAACGCCTTCTGTTTCATTTGGTTTAAATCCCCCCTGCTTAACACTGCATTCTATTTACATAACCACTGTATTCTATTTACATAACCTCTGTTAACAAGCACCACCCTCCCTCCAGGGCATTGGTGGTTCAGTGGCAGAATTCTCGCCTGCTCCGCCCCCTCTCCTTGTCATACCCTGATTTTCACCAGTCACTTTTCTCTCCACCCTCTCTGCGTCGCATCCTGTTCCCACCCTACTGGGCTAGTATATTTATAAGGACAAGATTGTTTGTAGAGTTTAGTTTAGCTTAGCTTGGTATAGATTGCGCTGCATCCTGCATGAATAAAGAGATACTGTGTACAACCCAGCCATGAGTTCCGGGTCGTCTGTTACCCGCCTGTGAAGCCAGCCCGGCGAAAACAACATTACTGTATTGCTGAATTACTTCCCTGGCTGTGATGCTCCATTTTTTTGAAAGAAAGTATATCAAAACATTTGTGAACATATTTAAAGTTACCACAATAGTTAAGATTCCTTCTTATAAAAAGATTTGCTGAAACAGGTGCATGGTCCAGTTAACATGTTTGGGGTATTAGTAGTTGGTTGAGTGGGAAAATAATGAGAAAAGAGAGGAAGTGGCCTATAGTGACCAAATAAAAATGTAGAAGAGGGGTTGAAAGGAGGCTCATCAAGTAGAGTATATATCACCATGCTTAACAACCTGGGTATGGGAGTCCCCACCTGCCAGGCTGGCTAGCTTTGCGGTCGGGAGACAGACGACCAGAGACTCATGGCTGAGCTGTACGCAATATCTCTTTATTCGTGTGGAACGCAGCGCAATCTAAACTCTCTCTAATCACAGTCCTGTCCTTATATATACTCGCCAAGTAGGGTGGAAACAGGATGTGACGTAGAGAGGGTGGAGCGAATAAAGACTGGTGGAAATCAGGGTGTACTAGGAGAGGGGGTGGAGCAAAAAGACATCATGAAGCAGTGAGGATTAAACCAATGCCCTGCAGGCAGGGTAGTGCTTAGTTAACAGTGGTTATGTAAATAGAATACAGTGTTAAGCAGGGGGGATTAAACCAATGAAACAGAAGGGGTTTTAGAAGCAGAATTAGAAGCATACCAACACCCACCTGCCACCTGGGAGCACCTGCAGTGGGGGTAAGCTTCACCAGGAGCAGTGCTATAGTTTATCTTCTTGTCTGTCTTTTTTTTTGCCTCCGGGATTATTGCTGGGGCTTGGTGCCAGCACTACACTATCTCTGGTGGCCATTCCCTCCCCCCATTTTATTGAATAGGACAGAGAAGTTGAGAGAGATGGACAAAGAAAGATTAAACACCTGCAGACCTGCTTTACTGCTTGTGAAGCATCCCTGCTGCCCGTGGGGAGCCAGGGGCTCAAACCCAGATCCTTGCATTGAGCTTAGTACTATGTGCGCTTAACTGGATGTGCCATTGCCTGGCCCCTTCTCCTTCTCTCTCTGTTTCCTCGGCTCTGTCTCTCTTTGTCTCTTACGTTTTATCAAAAAAAGAAAATAATGACCACCAGGTATGATGGAATCATGCAGGAACTGAAACCCAGTGATAAGATAACATTGGTGGCAAGAAAAGAAACTAAAAATCAAACGGAAACTTGGATGTTTTCCCAGATGAAGGTAATCATTTCTGTCCATGTGGTGGCTAGAGCAATGATATTTCTGGACTACCTCTCATGTGGCTCCCTCCAAATGGAGCATGTCTTGCCAACGGATGACACGAAATCTCCTTTCTTTGGCACAATATTGCACAGGTTGGGCATAACATTTTCTTAACTATCTCTGAGGAACCTTGTCTGCATTTTGTTAGTTGCACATTAATTTGAATGAGCAATTACCTTTGAATCATCACAGTGCATTTGAACTCAATCTTGTTTAAGAAAAAAATCCCATAGCACGAGCTATGCCCTGTATATATTAGTATGCATGGAGAGATGAAAAGCAGATGCCAGATCCTGAGAGAGCCACAGTTAAGTTGTCTAGAGCTTCCTGCTTGAGATCTTAAATGTTTTCCTTAGTTAAATACATGTTTCCCTCCATCTCAGCATTTTTTGACTACTTTGAATGTTTCTGAATCCTCTATTCTATAATATGTAAGAAATGTGATAGTGATGTTGACAATAAGACTCCACAGAGGATTTTCTATGAATTTTAAAATATGCTTTATTCTCAAGATTCAGTGAACAGAACATGAACTTTAGAATTGAAAAGGCCTCCACTTTTATCCCTTGCTTTGTTTCTTCACTCATTCAAAAGAGGTTTGCTATGTCCAGTAATGTGGTACATGTGGTAAATGTGTGAGATATAATGATGGTGGTCTGGGAGGTGACGCAGTAGATAAAGCACTGGACTTCTAAGCATGAGGTCCTGAGATCAATCCCCAGCAGCACATGTAGCAGAGTGACATCCAATTCTTTCTCTCTCCCCTCTTATCTTTCTAATTAACAAATAATATATATATTTAATTTTTTATATTTTTTATTTATTTTTCCTTTTGTTGCCCTTGTCATTTCTTATTGCTGTAGTTATTGTTGTTGTTATTGATGTCATCATTGTTGGATAGGACAGAGAGAAATGGAGAGAGGAGGGGAAGACAGAGAAGGGGGAGAAAGACAGATACCTGCAGACCTGCTTCACCACCTGTGAAGCGACTCCCCTGCAGGTGGGGAGCCAGGGGCTCGAACTGGGATCCTTACGCTGGTCCTTGTGCTTGGTGCCACATGTGCTTAACCCGCTGCACTACCACCCGACTCCCAACAAATAAAATCTTTTCAAAAATATTTTAGTGATGAAGAAAGCTTGAGTCCTAGGGAGATAGTGTAGGGGTAATAGAACATACATATATATATATATATATATATATATATATATATATATATACTATATATATATATACTTTTTTTTTTTTTTACCAGAGCACTGCTCAGCTCTGGCTTATGATAGTGCTGGGACCCTTTGGGTCCTTGCACATTGTAACATGTGTGCTCAACTAGTGCCACCACCCAGATCCTATTATCTTTTTAAAAGATTTTATTTAAAAGATTTTATTTATTAATGAGACAGTAGGAGAAGAGAGAGAGAAAAAAACCAGACCTCACTCTGGTACATGTGCTTCTGGGATTTGAACTCAGGACCTTGTACTTGAGAGTCTAATGCTCGACCCACTGCACCATCTTTCATGAGATGCTTTTTTGCATAACCAGTATGATAATCTCCCCATCACAGACTAAGCTTTTAAAAAAATTTTATTTATAAAATGGAAATATTGACAAGACCATAGGATGAGAGGGGTACAACTCCACACAATGCCCACCACCAGAACTCCATATCCCATCCCCTCCCTTGATAGCTTTCCTATTCTTTAACCTCTGGGAGTATGGACCCAAGGCCATTATGGGGTGCAGAAAGTGGAAGGTCTGGCTTCTGTAATTGTTTCCCGCTAAACATGGGCATTGACAAGTCAATCCATACTCCCAGCCTGCCTCTCTCTTTCTTTAGTGGGGCAGGGCTCTAGGGAGGCAGGATTTTAGGGACATACTGGTGGGGTCTCTGCTCAGGGAAGTCTGGTTGACATCATGGTAGCATCTGGAACCTGGTGGCTAAAAAAGAGTTAAGATATGAAGCAGAACAAATTGTTGACTAATCATGAATCTAAAGGCTGGAATACTGCAGATGAAGATTTAGGCTCTCTGTTTTGGAAAAAGCTAGTAGGTCTCTTTTAGGTATATTCCAATGGGCCCATGACTTTTACTAGTTTTTGCCTGAGTCTGACGGCTAACATGCAGGTGGACCCAAGGTATTGTCACCCAGTCTATTCTTAACAGGTGTCTATTATTAGTGACTTCACTGTTGTTTAGAAAATTATAAGATTTCAGGGGGGATAGTTCCACACCCACACAAGTTATGTGTAAGTCATTGCAGATACTATGAAAGTTCTGTGCCTTCTTCACCCTTGGAAAACCACTACATTTCTCACTATGTCTAAGAAAAAGTTTGGATATAGATATTTAATTTGATCCCCCATTTGGTATTTTTAATTAGTGATTTACAAGATTATAAGATAATAGAGGATAGTCTGTGAGGTGGCGCAGTGGGTAGAACATTAGACTCTCAAGTACAAGGTCCTGAGTTCAATTTCCAGAAGCACATGTACCAGAGTGATGCACACACACATACAAAAAACAAAACAGATTTTTTTCTCTCTCTTCCCCTGCTGTCTCATTAATAAATAAAATCTTTATAAAAATAGGGGCCGGGTTGAGCACACATGTTAGAATGTGCAAAGACCTGGGTTTGAGCTCCTTGTCCCCACCTGCAAGGGGAAAGGGTTGCAAGTGGTGAAGCAGGTGTCTATTTCTCTTCCTCTTTCTCTCCCCCTTCCCTCTCAATTTCTTGCTGTCTCTGTCCAACAAGTAAATAAAGATGATTTTAAAAGTTTTTGAAAAATATAATAGGGATGTAGTTGTACACCACTCCCACCACCAAAATCCTGTGCCCAAATACCCCTTATTGGTTATCTTTAAAAAAATATTTAGTTAGGGGCCAGGCGGTGGCACACCTGGTTAAGTGCACACATTATAGTACGCAAGGACCCAGGTTCAAGCCCATGGTCCCCACTTGCTGGGGGACACTTCACAAGGGGGTGAAGTGGGGCTATAGGCGTCTCTCTGTCTCTTCCCCTCCCTATTTCTCCCACCTCTCTCAATTTCTCTCTGTCTCTATTCAGTAAAAAATAATTATTTACAAATATATATATATATATATATATATATATATATATATATATATATATTTGGTGGATAGAGATAGAGAGAAATGAGAGAGGGAAGGAGATAAAAATGGAGAGAGAAAGAGACACTTGCAGCACTGCTTCATCATTCATGAAGCTTTCCCCCTGTAGGTGTGGATAGAGAGCTTGAAGGTGTGTCTTTGTGCACTCTGCCAGGTGTGTCTTCACCTAATCCCTGCTTATATTTTTTGTAAGTTTATTTAATTTAGTCATCTGTATTTCACATATGAATGAAACCATCCAGTAGTCATTTTTCACCTCTTATTTCATTAGCATAATCACCTCTATTTTCATCTGCCCCATTAAAAAAACAATACAATTTCATTTTTTCTCCCATCCAAGTACTAACCAGACCCAACCCTGCTTATCTTCTGAGGTCAGATGAGATCAGGTGTGTTCAGGGTGGTATGGCTATAGACTTCAGCTCTCTGTCTCTTTGTATTTATTTATTGGATAGAGACAGTCAGAGATTGAGAGGGAAGGAGAGATGGAGAGGGAGAGAGACTGAGAGACACCTGCAGCCCTGCTTCACCACTCTTAAAGCTTTCCCCCTGCAGGTGGGGACCAGGGGCTTGAACCTCGGTCTTTGTGCACTGTAGCATGTGTGCTCAACCAGGTGTGCCACCACCCGGCCCCCGTCTTCAGCTTTTCTAATCATAGAGAAGTATTTCATATTTCACTGAATATAATCTCAGTCATCTGTTGTTGGGTATTGGGTTGCTCCCATATTTTGACTGTGGCAAACAGTGTAGCTGGAAGCATAGAGATGTACATATCCTTTTAAATTAGTGTTTTCATAGTTTTTGAATATATGTCTAGGTTTAGTATGACCAGGTCATTTGTATTTCTGTTTTTATGTAAGGACTCTGTAAACTGTTTTTCATAGGGGCTGTGCCAGTTTGCATTCCCACTAGTAGTCTATCCAAATGCTTTTTCTCCACCAACACTTGCTATTTCCTATTTTATTGATGTTGTCTATTCTCACAGGTAAGTGCAACAGACTTTCATGCCTGAAACCCTAGAGGTTATAGGATCAGTAAAAATCACCCTCATTTGTTAAAGCCTAGTAGTGTTCTTGTCTCTCTTGATGTTTCATGAAAATAAATACTTTTTAAAAAATGGGTGAGCTCACTGGGTAGGCTGCTTGTGTTGCTTCTTGAGCAACCCAGGTTTGAGCCCTGACACCACATGGTGGTTTGCTATGGTAACAGAGGAAGCTTCAGAGCCATAGCTTCAAAGATTTCCCAGGCTTCTGTTCTTTTTTTTTTTTTTTTCTCTTTCTCTTTTTTTCTCTTTCTCTCTGTCTGAATGAAAAAAGTGGCACAAAGTGATGAAATTGTGCATGCACTAAGCTCCAGTTTCATCATAAATATAACTTTAAAAAAGAAAGAAAATTTGCCACAATCTTCAAAGAAGTTGGTTCAGTGGATACTTTCAGATGAGAAAAATAGCAGTAAAGTTGAGATTGAACTCACACACTCTTAGTAGTAGGAGGTGCTGAGTTGTGAAAATGTCATACACTAGAAAGGACAGAAATAACAAATATTGGCTATATGCTGAAAAATAAAAGCTTCTGTTGGCTTTACTGGGGGTTAAACAAATGGCAGTTTTATTATAACTTGGGTTTATTTAGGTTTATAAAACCATGGTGGCAAAATAAGCAAAAGGGGAAAGACCAGCTAACCACGTGACAGAGAGCCATGAGTCATTTAATTTAGTTTACCAGTGTACAGATACAGGTCATGAGGGTCCCAGGGAAATGGCTTCATCAGGTCCAGGAAAAAGAGGGGAAAGAAGAAGACTAAGACAACCTGGCGAAGGGCAAGCTGGAAAAAAGAGGGTGATTTCCACCAGACATTCGTTTAAATAATTTCCTATACCCACAATCCCTTGTGAGTTTCATATGTCTGTCATATGCTCTTGATGTCAGAGTGATGTCAACGGTATGCTAATTATGTTCATGACCCATAAGCCATTTTGCTCACCATAAGTGAATCTTGTTCCCAACAGTTGCTGAGGATGTTGGGGCGAAGGAATCCTTCTTTACTGCTTGTGGGAATGCAAATTGGTTCAATCTTTGTGGAAAACTGTATAAAGAAGTAAGGGGGTGAAGGACAACTACTAGATTATTTCACTCATGTGAAATATAGAGAAAAACACAAGCTTGAAAAAAAAAATCAACCTATAACTAATACCATGGGAGAATTATGGTGGTTATTGTTGGGGGTGAGGGTGTGGGCACAGAATTTAGTGGTGGGAATGGTGTGGAACTATACCCCCTATTATCTTGTAATCTTATAAATCACTATGTTAGGGGAACAAAACATCCCAACTCCTGACATATCTGTGTCAAAGTCATGAAGAAAAGGGTGGCAGCTAAGGTATTCTCTATTTCATCTGGAAAATAAAACCTTTCCCCAAAGGACCCTATCTGGCCTTCCTGGATAGGTCATTACTGGGAGGGGGTGACCGCTTAATGCAGGAATGTTTTGAAAAGTCAGCACTGGGAGGGTCATGGCTGATTTACATTTGTCAAAATTTATATCTTGGGACAGAACAGATGCTGAGTTCAATCAAAACTAAGGTTTTATTTAAGACTTTGTGACGACTATCTATGGTGGTTATCACTGGGAGGGTGGGGGCACAGTGGGTGCAGTGTGGAACTTTACCCAGTAACCTGATAATATTGTAAGCTACTATTAATCACAAATATAAAAAATGGCTTGAAAAAAAAACAAATTAAGGTTTTGTTAGCAAGAAAAAGGAATAGATTTTTTATGGTTTTTTTTGTTATCTTTATTTATTTATTAGATAAAGACCACCAGAAATTGAGAGGGAAAGGAGTGATAGAGAGGGAGAGAAACAGAAGGATACCTGCAGCCCTGCTTTACCACTCGTGAAGCTCCCCCCCTGCAGGTGGGGACTGGGGGCTCAAATTGGGTCCTTGCGCTCAACCAGGTGTGCCACCACCAGTCCCCCAAGGAGTAGACTTTGTCAGCTAACAGTGTGTGCTCCATGAAATGTGTTTTCATTTCTTCTGGCATTTATGACATTAGGAGCCATGTGAACCAGGCACTTAGGAGGACCACAGGTTCCAGCTTTATTCTAGCTATGATTCAGAGCACAGCAGGAGCCATGAACACCCACCTTATGAGAGGGGAAATGTTCTCAGGTTTCTGTCTTTTCAAGGGTAGTACTTCCTCCTCCATGGTAGGGACCAGTAGACTTACCTCATTCCCCAAACCTTCCTCTAAGCTCAGCCCCAAACCCTGTTGAAAACTGAAAAGCAAACCCAAAGGTTTGGGCACTGATCATAGAGGGGGAACTGGAACAACAGTAATAAAGGTGATGGCTTTAGCCAACAGATGTGTTTTGTGTTTAAAAAGAAAAGCAGAATAACTCTCCAAGCATGAACTGTTAGAGAGCCCAAGATTGTGCATGATAAAAGAATTTAAAGTTTGTACTGTAGCTTTCCTGATTTGAAGGAATATAGCTTGAATCAGCTGTGGCCAGTTAAGTCGAGCAACTATACATTGGCAATTTTAGTACTATCTTTTTTTCAGATTTGTCTTATGTAAATGTTCTCTTGTCTTAGAATGCTTCCTCTACCTTTTACCTCAGCAATAAATTGGAATTATGATCACCATGCCCTTTTGAGGGACACCTCTTCATCAGGACCACACTTACTTCAGTGCAGGAGACTGGCTATTTGCTCTGTGTTGCACATGGGTGGTGTTAGACTGTTAAAACCATTAAGTATGACTTAGTGCTTTCATTACCTCTCCAGAGTGGAGAGAGCAATACAGTTGGGGTGAGAAAAAGCCTTCTCCTGACTCAGGCAGGATTATTGTTTTTTATTAATTTTTATTGGTGATTTAATAATGATTAGCAAGATTGTAAGAGAACAGTGGTACAATTTCTCTTATTTCCCACCACCAGAATTCTGTGTCCCATCCCTTTCATCCCTTCATCTGGACCTTTCCTATTCTTTATCCTTCTCTGGGACTATGGACCAAAATTCTTTATGGGGTACAGACGGTGGGAGTTCTGGCTTCTGTAATTGCTTCTCCATTGGACATGGATGTTGACAGATGGATCCATACCCCCTAACCTGTTTCTATCTTTTCCTAGTGGGTTAGAGCTCTGGAGAGGTGAGATTTTAGGACACATGGGTGAGGTCATTAGGGAGGTCAGGATGTCATAGTAGCATCTGCAACTTGGTGGCTGAAAGGTGGGAAGATATAAAGCAATAAACAGGAACCCAATAGTAGGAATAGAACAGATGAAACTAGGGGTCTTCATGTGGAAAGAAGCTAGGAAGTCTATTTTAGGTATATCCCATGTGGCCCAGGGCATTAGTAATTTTTCAGCTAGAATTATTAATTTTGGCCACTTTCATGTGTAACCTCTTCCTCTAGGTTTCAAAGACAGCCATGTTGGACTCAACTAAAGGAGTTTCATGAAAAATATAGACTGTTTACTTTTCTAGCTGGTGGATAATGGATCCTATTGGCCCCTGACTGAAGCCTGCAGTTATATTCAAAATATCCAAAGTGACCTTCTTATTGCTATGTGTGTGTGTGTGTGTGTGTGTGTGTGTGTGTGTGTGTGTGAGTGAACAGTTTGTACTTCATCTTTTAGAGTCAGGGATTAGATTAGTAGTTTCACAACTGAAACATTAGCTGACTTTGGGGTTGGACATTTCTTTCCAGGACAGGAAGACATTCATCTAAATTGAAATCTAAGGTGAACTGTCAGCCTTACACTCACTGACAAAGACCCAGAGACCCAGACCCCAAAGTTAAATTAGAAATGAATGAAGGATTTGAAAGAAGTCCATAGGCAAATAGTCATTCCTGTATTTAAATGAGGAGGATTTTTTTTCCTTCAGCATTTGTGCTTTAGCCAGCTTGCAAGTGAAAAATGCAAACTCAGAATTTTTAGTAAAGAAGTTTTATTTATTGTTATGTCTTTATACATTTAATAGAATGCATTAAGATACATGGAACTTGTGCATTACATTAGGCTGCAGGTAATTTTAAATGAAAAATGAAGCTGATGCTATTTCCTTTCTTCTTTCATAATATGCTTATACATTGAAGATTTTTTTTTACATTTACTTTGCAGGAAATAATTAAAAACTAAATGACCAAACAGCAAACAAGCAAGCAAAAACAAAATAAACAACAAACAAAAGCAAAACTCTGAACAAAAATCGTGATTCATTTTTAACCATTCCTTCAGTTGTTTTCCCTTATGTGACTTGCAGTTGAAAAATCCTAGATTGGTACTGGTATAATTCCAAAGGGAAGTGTTTCTACTGGAACTGTTTCTATTGGAAGTGTTTCTATTGGAAGTGTTTCTGATGGAATTGGCTTATTTTCCCAGGGACCTTTGTGCTCTTGACTTTGCCTTCCTTCATTTTTTTTTAAATTTCTTTTTTTAATTATTTATTTATTTGCTAGTGGATAGAGACAGAGAGAAATTGAGAGAGAAGGGGGAGATAGAGAGGAAGACAGAGAGACAGCTGCAGACCTGCTTCACCACCTGTGACGTGACTCCTCTGCAGGTGGGGAGCTGGGGCCTTGAACTGGGATCTTAACCGGTCCTTGCGCTTTGCGCCACATGCGTTTAACCCACTGTGCTACCGCCCGACTCCCTTTTTTAAATTTCTTACTAGTGATTTAATAATGATTAACAAGATTGTAAGATAACAGGAGTATAATTCCCACCACCAGAGTTCCATGTCTTATCCCCTTCATTGGAATCTTCCCTATTCTTTGTTCCTCAGGTATTTATGGAGTGCAGAAGGTGGGAAGTCTGGCTTCTTGTAATTATGGTTTCTCCACTGGACATGGACATTGGCAGGTGGATCCATACCCCTTTGGTCTTTTTGTGGGATAAATTGACCAGCAGCCCAGACCCTGCTGCGTAAGTTTATGTGAGGAGTGTAGATTTGTGAACTCTCATGGGAATCTACCTCTGGGGCTTTGTGGGAGCGATGACATGGGTGGAAGCTGTCAGTTTTAACCTTGCTAGAATTGGTATCTTATTTCTATTGTACATTACTTCCTGAAATGAGTGCTTTCCAGAGTCATTTTAACTTGACCTTTTTTCATGGATAATCAGTTTCCTAGGAACCTTTTGTGGGAAAGTATCTTCACTGTATGTTATTCTGGTTCTCAGATACAGAAACCGAGGTGGTTCTTTTTTAAGGGGTGAAGGGGAGGGGGCTTATCTTCAAAGTAAGAGTAAACATGCATCAAATGTAAAATGAGACCTATGAATGGTTGCCTCTTTATGTTGATCACAAATACTATTTATTTATTTTTTTGCCTCCGGGGTTATCGCTGGGGCTCAGTGCCAGCACTATGAATCCGCTGCTCCTGGTGGCCATCTTTTCCATTTTATTGGATAGGACAGAGAGAAATTGAGAGAGGAGGGGGAGATAGAGAGGGAGAGAGAAAGAGAGACACCTAAAGAACTTTTCCACTTGTGAAGCTCCCCCCTACAGGTAGAGCTCAAACCTGGATCCTTGAGCAGGTCCTTGCACTTAATACTGTGTGCATGTAATTAACCAGGTGCTCCACCACTGCCTTTCCCCTACTAAGTTGATTTAGGAGGGAATACTTTTCTTCCCCTTCTCCTCCTCCTCCTCTCCCTCCTCCCCCTTCTTTTATCTAGTAGAATAGGACTGTTGGGGAAATAAGTCTTCTGCTAACTCAGCCACCCTACTTACAAAGGTAGTAGAGAACAGAGACAGTTTTATTATTGCAGAAGCATTAAACCAGAGTGTGATACAGCTCACCAACAATTCACTAGGAGACTGTAAAGAAAGAGGGAATCTCAGTCCCTTATGCAGTGAAGCAGCTATAATCAATTCCACACATATTTCCAGATAAACAAAAACTTGTCCTCTGGTAACAAGACTCATCCATAGTTCATCCCAGCTGCCTTTTTATCCGAGTGACTGTCTGTACTAACTGATTAGTTTTACCTGAAGGAAAGCAAATCTCCTATCTGGATGACAGGAGGTAGATAGATCTTCAAATTGGAGCAAAGTGTCTGAAAGAGATTCCCACCTTTCCCCAGAAACTGGAAGAGAGGGGATACTGTTTCCCTTGTATTATGGTAGAGCTGACTTTTAGATTCTGAGAAAGACATTATTTGGGTAGAGGGCTGACAAAAACAGAGGCAGTCAGGCCTCTATTAACTGAATCTCCACTTGTGTGGGTAGTAGGCTGTCTCCACCAAATAGGCTGGCTTCTCCTTCCTGTCAACACTGAGAGGCAGCAGAGTTCTTTTGCTGTCAACATTGCATATCCTTTTCCAGGTTCTTTTTTTTTTTTTTTTTTGCCTCCAGGGTGATTGCTGGGGCTCAGTGCCTGCACCATAAATCCACTGCTCCTGGAGGCCATTTTTTTTCTCCCTTTTTTTTGTTGCCCTTGTTGTGGTTATTATTGTTGTTGTTGATGTTGTTCGTTGTTGGATAGGACAGAGAGAAATGGAGAGAGAAGGGGAAGACAGATAGACACCTACAGACCTGCTTCACCACCTGTGAAGCAACTCTCCTGCAGGTGGGGAGCCAGGGACTCGAACCGGGATCCTTACTCTGGTCCTTGCGTTTTGCACCACATGCACTTAACCTCCTGGCTCCCCCCCACCCCCTGCCACCCTTCCAGGTTCTTAGACCCAAAGAACCTGTGTCCTGGCCAAACCCTGATGGGTTTTCCTCCAGGCCCCTGCTAAGTCTAGTTTCAGTAAGGAGTGATCATGCCCAGGAAAGTATTTGCCCCATTTATTATTATTATTACTATTATTATTAGTCTCCAAGGTTATTGCTGGGGTTCAGTGCCTGCACTACGAATCCACTGCTCATGGAGGCCGTTTTTCCCCACTGTTGTTGATGTTGCCATTGCTGTTATTGTGGCATAAGATAGAAAGAAATTGAGAGAGGAGGGGAAGACAGAGAGGGAGAGAGAAAGACTCCTATAGACCTGCTTCACCACTTGTGAAGCGACTCCCCTGCAGGTGGGAAGCTGGGGGCTCGAACCAGGATCCCTGTGTGGATCCTTGCCCATTTAATTTTTTTAAAACTATTATTCTCTGGAGGTGCTCCTGTTTAACTGAGGCAACCCACACACTGTGTAGGAGGTGTATGGTACTGTGCTCATTTACTCCATTCTTCTATTATATTACTGTTTTGTTTTCCTCCAGGGTTATTACTGTGGCTCTCAGTTCCTGGCACAGTCATAAACGAGAGCTGAGCAGGGCTCTGGTGGAAGAAAGAAAGAAAGAAAGAAAGAAGTAAACAAAGGGGGCCAAGTGGTGTCGCAACTGGTTAAACACACATATGACAGTGTGCAAGGACCTAGGTTCAAGCCCCTGGTTTCCATCTGCAGGGGGAAAGCTTCACAACTGGTAAAGCAGGACTGCAGGTATCTCTCTGTATCTCTCCCTCTCTAACTCCCCCTCCCCTCTTAATTTCTCTCCATCTCTATCCAATAATAAATAAGTAAATAAAAAAACCAAAAAAAAAATAAAATGAAGTAAAGAAAGATAGAAAAGGAAGGGAGGAACGGAGGAAAAAAAGACCAATAGAGAAAAGAATAAGGATAAAGAAAGGATCCTGAAGGCTGCAAGAGAAAAAACAAAGAGTCACCCAGAGAGGAAAACTCATAAGATTAGCAGCAGACTTCTCCACACAAACACTAAAGGACAGAAGGGAATGGCAAGCTATATATGTAGCTGTCAATGAGAAAGGCTTTCAAACATGTCCTGTATCCTACAAGAGTGTCATTCAAACTAGATGTAGGCATAAAAACCTTCTCAGACAAGCAACAGTTGAAAGAATCAACTATCACCAAGCCTGCCCTGAAAGAAATTCTGAAAGGTCTCATAAGCAATCACATCATCATAAACATGCCATATATCAGAACACTCTAAAATTTTAGAATAATGGCATTAAAATATCTTCATTCTATAATATCAATAAATGTCAATGGCCCTAATTCACCTATTAAAAGGCACAGAGTAGGAAGATGGATCAGAAAACACAACCCAACCATATATTGTCTGCAGGAATCCCACCTAACTCAACAAGACAAACACAGACTCAGAGTGAAAGGATGGAAAACTACCATACAAGTCAGTGTACCACAAAAAAGGGCAGGAACAGCTATTCTATATATGACACGATAGACTGTAAAATAAATAAAATTTAAAAAGATATGGATGGACATTACTTAAGGCTCAGAGAATTAGTCAATCAAAAGGTCTTAGTGATTATTAACATCTATGTGCCCAATGAGAGGCTATCTCAATACATTAGACATCTACTGAAAGGGATACAGCAATATATTAATAGCAACACAGTAATAGCAGGAGATTTCAACACGCCTTTGATGTTAGACCAGAAACTAATAAATACTTAGAGGAAAATACTTGCAGAAAACTTTTACATCTAAATTTTAAAAGCATCTTCAATGAAACAAATTCAGTTACAAAAAAAAAAAAAGTTCAACAATAAACACAAAGCAGAACTTGGACTGGGCCTGGTGTACTGCACCAAAGTAAAGGACTCTGGGGGGAAGGGGAGGGTTCCGGTCCTGAAACATGATGGCAGAGGAGGACCTAGGAGGAGGTTGAATTGTTATGTGGAAAACTAAGAAATTTGAATGAGGGCAGGGTGGGGGTTGGGTGGTAGTGCAGTGGGTTAAGCGCACATGTTGCAAAGTGCAAGGGCTAGCATAAGGATCCCGGTTCGAACCCCCGGCCCCTCACTTTCAGGGGGATCGCTTCACGAGCGATGAAGCAGTTCTACAAGTGTCTATCTTTCTCTCCCCCTCTCTGTCTTCCCCTCCTCTCTCCATTTCTCTCTGTCCTATCTAACAATGACGACATCAATAACAACAGCAACAACAATAATGATAATAATAATAATAACCACCACAACAATGAAAAAACAACAAGGGCAACAAAAGGGGAAAAAATTAGCCTCCAGGAGCAGTGGATTCATGGTGCAGGCACCGAGCCCCAGCAATAACCCTGGAGGATAAAAAAAGAAATGTGAACAGGGGTAGATGGCATAGTGGTTATGCAAAGACACTCATGCCTGAGGCTCCAAAGTCTCAGGTTCATGGTGAATTCACCTTCTTTATCCCATTTTGGATGGAGCTCGAAAATGTCAAGTGAGATAAGTCAGAAACAAAAGGATGACTATGGGATGAGTTCACTCATAGACAGAAGGGAAAACTCTAAGCAGAACTTGGACTGGAGTTGGTGTATTGCACCAAAGTAAAAGACTCTGGGGTTGAGGGGGAGGGTTCAGACCCTGAAACATGATGGCAGAGGAGGACCTAGTGGGGGTTGTATTGTTATGTGGAAATGTTATGCATGTACAAACTACTATATTTTACCGTTTACTGTAAACCATTAATTCCCCCAATATAGAATTATTTTTTAAATAGTAAAATTCAGCACCATTCCGCCACTAGTGTAGTGTTTCCCTCATGCAGACACATCCATATGGTTGCCTGGGGCCAAGTCCTGGTCCTTGCTCAAAGTAATGTATGTGATCTACCAGGTAAGCCACCTGCCAGCCCTATTCAAGAATGCAAATAAAGGTTTCTAAACAAACAAACAAAAAAACCCCAACAAAAACTATTGACATTTTCAGAATGAGCACCAAACCAGAACACACAATGTGTCAAATAACTGGTCCTTTTTGTTGCAGATAAATGGGGTACCCCATATTTTCACATTACTTTGTACTTTACCACCTCTGCTTATCCAGAAGTCAGGATTTCTTGCTAGTTGCTTTACCACTTTCATGACCAGTTGTTTTTCAATTTACATTTCCAAGAAACTGAGTTTTCTGGGCAGTGAGCCTACTGAGATCCTATTGTACTTTAAAAGAGGCAAGGGCCCAAGAAGAAATGAAGCAGGGTGTTCATTTGAGTAAGTCAGAGATACCCACTGGTACACTCTGCTTCCTTTCCTTCTTGGGGTTCTGAATATCTACATACCCACAGTACATTCATCACAACACTTCTCTTTCCCGTGAGATTTGTAGAAGGAAAGATTTACTCCTCCTTCCCAAGGTGTCAACCTTCTTGTTATTGATGTCTACAGCCCTGTAATTATTTGATGAGGCTAATGGCTGAAAGCACTTAGAGGACTACTCTGTGGTTCCATGGTCATAATCCATGTGAAACAAACCCGAGCCAAGACAGTCTGACAAGCTTTCAGCCCATTATTACATGGGGCTTATTTAAATTACAGGTTTGATTAAATTTATAATTTAGCCACAGCACTTAGCATGCTTTCATTTCCTTTTAGAACTAACCTCAAGAGAGACATTTACAAAACTCCTATATCCATACTGTCAGATAAGAAAAATGTCAAGTGGCATGAGTGGCCAGAGGGAGGGGTTGAAAGAGTACTCAGAATAGTAAACTTAAATACAAATGGGATTTCACAGCTAACTACCTTTTACTGCTTTGTCAATGAATACAACACACATAGCTATCATTGTTTTAACTTCCTTGTTAATTCTGACTTAGCATTGGGAGACCAGGGAGAATGATGTCAAACACTCATCCAGTAGGCAAAGCCTTTCTCATGCATGAGAACACAGGTGCAAGTCCCCTGCCAACTTCATAAGAGCACCTGCAGGGGAGAAGCTTCACAAACAGAGCTGTGGTGTCTCTCTTTCTATATCTCTCTGTGTCTCTTACCTGCTATTGGGAAAAAAATTCAAGTCTTCCATGAGTGGTGAAGTCATGCAGGCCCAGAGCCACAGTGATAACCCTGACTGGGGAAGAAGAAAAAAAGGAGGAGAAGGAGGAGAAGGAGAAGGAGAAGAAGAAGGAAAGGAAAAAAGAGGGGAAGAGAGAAAGAGAGGAAGAAAGAGAGAGAGAGAAGGAAAGAAAGAAATCAAGAGAAAGAAAATTAAAAAGAAAACTAAGAAAAAAATAGAATCTGGGCCAGAACCCCATCACCACATGGGAGGTGCTATGGCACTGTAGGAAGCTCTAATACTATGGTTGTGGCTCTCCCTCTTTCTTTCCATATTTCACTATCTTTTTTTTTAAAACAAAAAATTTTAAAAGTATTTTATTTGTTTTATTTTTGAGAGAGATGCAGAGAGAGAAACACCAGAGCACTGCACAGCTCTGGCTTTTGGTGGTACGGGGGACTGAACTTGGGACTTCAGAGCTTCAGGCATGAGAGTCTATTTGCATAACCATTATGCTACCTACCCCTGCCCCATATTTCATTATCTTAATGAAAGTGTGGCCCTGGAGAAGTGAAACTGCACATACAAGAAGCCAGGCTTTGAATAAATACAATAAATAAATAAAATAGTAGATCTCCAAGTCATCCCATATCCTCAGTCAAATAAGTCCTTAGTAAATAATGAAGCAATTAAATATTAATGTTTTAAGCTCATAAGTAAAGATATAATTTCAGATGTCTTCCTTTGGGAAAAAAATAGTATCCCCCTGAGAGTTAGCAACATATAAATACTTCTAATAAATGATGGGAAGGAGTGGCATTCTTTTTAACTATAAGTAGATTTTGGAGGGGTACTTTTTCCTTTTTCTTTTAAAATTTTATTTTATTACTGATTTAATAATGGTCAACAAGTTTGGGGATAAGAGGGGTACAAATCCATACACTCCCTTAAAAAAATTTTTTTTTTATTATCTTTATTTAGGGGCTTGAACCCGGGTCCTTGTACAGTATAAGATGTTTGCTCAACCAGGTCCAACATCACCCGGCCCCAATTTTTGGTATTGCTTCCAGAATTTTTTACAATATCTTAAAAATTTTTAATTATTTCTTTTTTATTATTATCTTTATTTATTGGATAGAGACAAATTGAGGGGGAAAGAGGAAATAGAAAGGAAAAGAGAGACATCTGCATTGCTTCACCACTTGCAAAGCTTTCCCCCTAGAAGTGGGGACCAGGGGTTCAAACCTTGGTCCTTGTGCATTATAACATGTGAGCTCAACCAGGTGTCCTACCACCTAGCCCCTATACACTTCCCACCACAAGAGTTTCATATTCCATCCCTTCCTTGGAAGCTTCCCTGTTCTTTATCCCTCTGGGAGTTTGGACCATAGATTTTCATGGAGTGCAAAAGGTGTAATTGCTACTCTACTGGACTTGGGAGTTGACAGGTCAATCCATACCCCCAGCCTGTTTTTATCTTTCCCTAGTGGAGCAGGGCTCTGGAGAGGTGGGGTGATCTGACTCTATTGATCTGACCTAGAGCCCATGTCTATTCATATTTAGCACAGGAGCCTTTATAACCTCTGCATCCCTGCTGGTCTTAGCTCACATTCCATGGTCACATCTAGGAACATTCTAAGCTATACTCATTTCAGGACCAGTCTTACTCAAGAGGGAGGGTATGTTGACCCAGCCTTCCTTTGGAAAGTGAGGTAGTTTCTACCGTTGTTGTTCTACATTGAGGCCTAGGTCCTATACAAGCCCACAAGAGGGCTTATGATGTTGTTCCTGATAAAGATAACCAGTGATGTTGTAGAGAGGGATCTGTTAGAGGTTTAGGCCAATCATATCTATGTGGGAATCCCAGGATTCCCGGACTAGGATGATGGGGTGGCCTGATAGTGACCAAAAGGACCATTATTAAAATATGCTCGTCTCTTACTTTACTGATGAATCTTTTGTCACTATCAGGCCACCCCATCATCTGGGTCCCTAGTTGGGAAGTCTTGAAATTTCCAAACAGACATGATGGGCCTAAACCTCGAATAAATCCCTTTCTCCATTAATATAAATCATCTCTACCAGGAACAACACAATAGACTCCTTTGTGGGTCCCATAGGACCATGCCCTCAACATGGATCAACAATGGTAGAGAATGTTCCATCCTCCAAAGGGAGGCTGGACAATATACTCTATGCTACACCTGAGGAAGATGGGTCCTGATATTGGGGCAGCTTGGAACGTTCCTACTCATGACCATAGAATGTGAGCTCAGAGCTACAGGGATGCAGAAGTCACATAGGCTCCTAAGCTGAATATGGCTCCAGATCACATCAAATCAATGGGGTTTACAGTCAACAATATTTATACACCTTTAGACTTTAAAATAAATAAAATTAAAAAAGATAGGGGATGGACATTACTTAATGCTCAGAGGATCAGTCAATCAAGAGAACTTAACAATTATTATTATTTTTTCCTCCAGGGTTATTGCTGGGCTCGGTGCCTGCACCATGAATCTACCGCTCCTGGAGGCCATTTTTTCCCCCTTGTTGCCCTTGTTGTTGTAGCCTCGTTGTGGTTATTATTATTGCCATTGTTGATGTTGTTCATTGTTGGATAGGACAGAAAGAAATGGAGAGAGGAGGGGAAGGCAGAGAGGGGGAGAGAAAGATAGACACCTGCAGACCTGCTTCACTGCTTGTGAAGCGACTCCCCTGCAGGTGGGGAGCTGGGGGCTTGAACCGGGATCCTTATGCTGGTCCTTGTGCTTTGCGCCATGTGCACTTAACCCACTGCGCCACTGCCCAACCCCCAAGAACTTAACAATTATTAACATCTACGCACCCAGTGAGAAACCATCTAAATACATCAAGTATCTACTGAAAGAGCTACAGCAGTATATTAACAGCAACACAGTATATTAGGGGACTTCAACACCCCACTGTCTCAACTTGACAGATCATCCAGGCAGAAAATCAATAAAGAAATGAGGGAGCAGGAGTTGGGCGGTAGCATAGTGGGTTAAGTGCATGTGGTGCAAAGCACAAGGACCAGTGTAAGGATCCCGTTTTGAGCCCCAGGCTCCCAACCTGCAGGGGAGTTTCTTCATAAGTAGTGAAACAGGTCTGTAGGTGTCTATCTTTCTCTCCCCCTCTCTGTCTTCTCCTCCTCTCTCCATCTCTCTCTGTCCTATCTAATAACAACAACAATAATAACTAAAACAATAAAAAACAACAAGGGCAACAAAAGGGAAATTAATAAATATAAAAAAATAGTTGTGTCTTAGTGTCTTTAAGTCGGGGTCACTTCTGTTTGAGACCCTTTGGGCTTCTTGGACCTTTTTGTATTTTATGTTGTCTAGATTAGAGAAGTTCTCAGCTATTATGTCCTGAAGAATGCTTTCTTCCCCTCCCTCTCTTTCTTCCTCTGGTAAGCCAATAATGCATATATTACTTCTTTTGAAGTCATCCCATATGTCTCTGTTGTTGTTTTTGGTATCTCTTAATCTCTTTTTGAGACCTCTTCATAGTTTTCTCTAATTTGTCCTTGATCTTGCTTATTCTGTTTTCTGCCTCACTTACTCTATTCTCGCCCCCCTCTGTTGTTTTCTGTAGTTCAGCTATTTTGTTACCTTGTTCTGATACTGTTTTAGCTTGTTCAACTAGTTGTGCTCTTAGCTCAGCTATCTCAGTTTTCATTTCTCTAATTACCTTGAGATAATGTTTTCTTTCAGAGTCTCATTTGCTGTTTCCCCATTTCTGATGATTATTACTTTCAAAAGCTTTCCTCACTCCTGTGACTAATGCCTCAATTAGTGTTTTGATGTTGACCTCATTCTTATGTGCTTTTTGGGGGGCGGTTATCTAGACTTTTGTCCTGGTTCATTTCTCCAATGTTTCTTCATGCTTTAACCATTGTATATGATGTGTTTTGAGGTCCCTCTCTCAGTACTATTCAATCCACTAATAACACTTGCCTGGATTGACTTGTCTCTAAGTAAGGTACTTAAAGAGTTAATAGCTATGGAAATTAAGTTGTTTCAATGTTTTCTCAATCCTTGAGTTGAAGCATGGTGACTGATAAACCCTCTTTTGTTCTTTATCTTCCCTGTAGACTATGGGAGCCTGTGGGCTTTTTAACTGTAAATAGATTTTTTTTAGCTCAATTACTCACTCCTAACCTGTGACTTGCTGGGTTCCTAAAGTATCCCAAGTCTCGTCTTGTTGTGTTCTCAGGTGATGTTGTTATTCTTAGTTGACTGGGGAGAGGAGAGAGACACAGCTGCTGCTACTTTGTAGCCCCACCTCCAGAAGCCCGAATTTTACTATTAAATGACCTTTCAGAAATAAATTCTAGTTAACTTTGCCATGTGCAGAACCCAGGTTCAGACCCAGCTCCCATTACACTGAAGGAAACTTTGGTACTCTGGTCTCTTTCACTCTCTCTGCCTCTTTGTTTCTATCTTTAAAAAAAATAATTGAATTAAATATTCAATCTAAGTGAGCTATTGCTCAGACATAAAAATTAATGTTAAGGACACTCAAAATTAAAGTGCTACATTGGGGCAAACAGTGGTATGTTGCATGTACAGGAGTAAATGTGGGAACCAGGAGTAAATGTGGGAGCTCTGAATTGGAGTTCAGAGCCTGCTGGTCATCTTATAGTGATTTTGATTTCTCCAAGTATTAGTAATGTTGAGCACTTTTCATATACCTTTTGAACATTTGAATGTCTCTAGAAAGATGCCTAGTTTCTCTGCCCATTTCTTAATGAATTTTTTTCTTGTTTTGTTAAATACAGTAGACAAAATCTATTGTATTTAAGACTTACTTTTAATTAAAAATTTACTTGACAGAAAACATTGCCTAGATTTAAGGTGCATATTACATTGTTTTGCATATGTACATTGTAACATGATCACTTGTGTTGTGATAATTAACACTTGTATCATTGCCATATATGTAATTATCCTTTCCTTTTAGTGTTTGGATAATGAAGTTCTACTTCTTAACAACTTTGGTGATTATAATACAGTATCGTTTATACTCATGAGTTTACACAACTTATATTGTCTTATAAGCAAACTGCTTGTTGAAAAACCTTTCCTATCCCTCCATCTCCACAACCTCTGGTAACCATCATTTCACTCTTGGTTTTTTGAGTTTGGCTTGTTTGGATTCTATGTGTAAGTGGTAACTTACTTCACTATAATGTGCTCAAGGTTCATTTACGCTGCAAATGGTAGAATATCTCTTTTTTAAAAAAAATATTTATTCCCTTTTGTTGCCCTGGTTGTTTCATTGTTATAGTTATTATTGTTGTTGTTATTGATGTCATCTTTGTTGGATAGGACAGAGAGAAATGGAGAGAGGAAGGGAAGACAGAGAGGGGGAGAGAAAGATAGACACCTGCAGACCTGCTTCACCACTTTGTGAAGCAACTCCCCTACAGGTGGGGAGCCAGGGGCTTGAACCAGGATCCTTACATGGGTCCTTGTGCTTTGCACCACCTGTGCTTAACCCACCACGCTACCGCCCAACTCCCAGAATATCCCTTTTTATCTTATAACTGAGTAATATTTCAATGTGTGTGTGTGTTGCACATAAACCACATTTTTCTGAATCCATTCATCTGTTGGTATGCACTTAGATTGTTTCTATATCTTGAGAATTGTGAATACTGTTGCAGTATAAATGGAAGTGCATAGGTCTCCCTGGTATCCTGTTTTCTTTTCTCTTATGTATATACCTAGAGTTGGAATTGCTAGATGATATGGTAGATCTTGTAACTTTTTTTTTTTTGAGAACCCTCCATATTTTTTTCTGTATTGTTTATGCTAATTTACATTCCCACAAATGAGTCACAAGAATTCTCTTTTCTCCACGTCCTCACCAAGACCTGTCTCATTTCTTCTTGATATCTTGATATTTGCTATTGTACCAGGTGTGAGATGATATCTTTTATTTATTAGTGATTTAAAACTGATTTACAGAATTATAACATAATAGGGATACAGTTTCCACCATCAGAGTTCTATGTCCATGCCCATATATTCTCCATTGGAAACTGTAGTAGTTTTCCCAAGGTCATAACATATCTGTGATTATCTGTTGACTACTATTTCTCTCTTTCTTTCTTTCTTTCTCACTCTTTCTTTCTTTCTTTTTTTTAAAGATTTTTATTTATTTATTCATGAAAAAGATAGGAGGAGAGAGAGAAAGAACCAGGCATCACTCTAGTACATGTGCTGCCAGGGATTGAACTCGGGACCACATGCTTGAGAGTCCAATGCTTTCTTACCCACTGTGCCACTTCCCAGACCACATTAACTATTATTTCTATAATTTTCTATGTATATTTGTATATATTTTCCCATGGTCCTGTCTTCTCTTCCTTTCTAAGTCACACCTACACCTATTACTACTTCTGAGTGTCCTTCCTTTTTTCCTTTTCTCTCTCTGCATCCTGATGGAATTGCAGTTCAGAGCCAGCTGGTCATCTTATAGTGATTTTGATTATTAATGTTGAACACTTTTCATATACCGTTTGAACATTTGGATGGCTCTATAAAGATGCCTAGTTTTTTTGCCCATTTCTTAATGAATTTATCTTGTTTTGTTATATAACTTTCCTTTATGAATTCTTTATATACTGGAGGTACTAGTTCCCTATGTAAGATATGGTCTTCAAACTGTTTTCTTTCTGTAGGATACCTTTTAATTTTACTCCTTTGTCTGTACAGGAATTTTTTTTTCCCTCCAGGGTTATTGCTGGGCTCGGTGCCTGCACCATGAATCCACCGCTCCTGGAGGCCATTTTTCCCCCTTTTGTTGCCCTTGTTGTTGTAGCCTCGTTGTGGTTATTATTATTGCCATTGTTGATGTTGTTCATTGTTGGATAGGACAGGAAGAAATGGAGAGAGGAGGGGAAGACAGAGAGGAGGAGAGAAAGATAGACACCTGCAGACCTGCTTCACTGCTTGTGAAGCGACTCCCCTGCAGGTGGGGAGCCGGGGGCTCGAACTGGGATTCTTACGCCAGTCCTTGCACTTTGCACCACATGCGCTTAACCCACTGTGCCACCGCCCGACCCCCCCAGTCTGTGCAGTAATTTTTAAGTGTAACCTATTCCCATTTTCTGATCTTCCGTTTGTTGATACTATGTATTAAGGAGACTATTCTTTCCCCAATTAATGTACTTGGCTCTCTTTTTGAATATTAATTGGGGGGGGACCTAATTCTGGAATGCTGGCTCTTAATTTGTTAGTTGATATGTTTATTTTTATGCAGTATCATACTTAAAAAAACCCCAAGACTTTGTATTTTAGTTTTAAACCATGAAGTCTGATATACCTGTTCTTATTCCTCAGAATAGCCTTGGCTGTTCTTGGTCTTTTGCATTTTCTAGTCTTTTTAAAAATATTTATTTACTTCCTTTTGTTGCCCTTGTTTTATTGTTGTAGTTATTGATGTCATCGTTGTTGGATAGGACAGAGAGAAATGGAGAGAGGAGGGGAAGACTGAGAGGGGGAGAGAAAGATAGACACTGGCAGACCTGCTTCACTGCCTGTTAAGCTACTCCCCTGCAGGTGGGGAGCCAGAGACTCCAACCAGGATCCTTGCAAGGGTCCTTGAGTTTTGCGCCACCTGTACTTAACCCGCTGCGCTATCGCCTGACTCTGTCTTTAGCATTTTTGTATACATTTTAGAAAAACCCATCCTACTTTCAGTGTTTCAGATCCCTATTTTGGGGAGAGTCCAGAATGCTCACTTATTTGATAATGCCATAATAAAGAGTCATCATAGGTATTTTGCAAACACTTTGTAGAGATTCACATTATTTTAGTTCAAAGTACTAAATTACATCAGGATGGGAAAAGATGTGTTTCTATACTAATATTTGTTGTTGTTTTCATGTGACCTTTCTATATCTGATTATTTTTCCAACTGTCTAAGTAAAATATAATGTATATATAATAATACAGAAAAATAATTGTGGTATTGGCTTACTTAAGAACTCTTTTGAGGATAGCTAAGTGTACTTTTGAATTTTAGTCTGTTGCTAGCGTTTAATAGTTGCACAATTCTGCCACTTCTGACAGAATAATTTCTTTCTTTCTTTCTTTTTTCCAGAGGGTGAGAGACAGAGAGGTAAAGAGAGACTTCCAGAGAAGAAAAGATGCTACAGAACCCTTTACATGATGCTTTCATGTGGTGACCTTAGAACTCAAACTCAGATCTTTCTGCATGGTGAAGTGTGTGCTCTGCTGGGTGAACTATCTCCCAGCCCTGTCCTTTTCTATTTCAAAACAAACACTCAAACAAACAAAAAACACTGTTAATGCATAATACTTGTATAAATAGGCAACATGTAACTTGGAGGTGCTAAGTCATAATTACCCCATTAAATAAATGCGATCACTAAAACCTTTGAGCAGTGATGGAAGCTGCAATGGACTCATGGATGAAGACTGCTCTACTATGATTCTCTTGACCATGAAATTGTGGTATAGTGGTAAATGGACATATTTGATTTTTGTTTGCTTGTTCTTAATTACTTAGTGAGTGGCCAAATCTTTCTCTTTTTAATTTTATTAATGACTTAATACTGATTTACAAAATTAAGATAACGGGTATAATTCCACACCATTCCCACCACCAGAGTTCTGTGTCCCTGCTTCCTCCATTGAAAGCTACAAGTTGTTCTCCCAAGGTCACAGATATGGGTTGACTATTATTTCTGTAACTATCTGTCTATATTTATATTCATTTTTCCATTTTTTAAATCATAGTCCTATCTTCATTTCCAAGTCCCACCTACAACTATTACTACTTTTGAATGGGTAAATGGGCATTTGTACCACCAGCTTGATCAGGTATTTATCTCTATTCTATTGTTGGTATGCTTCTAAAAACCCCTTCTGTTTCATTAGTTTAATACCCCCTGCTTAAGACTGTATTCTATTTACATAATTACTGTATTCTATTTACATAACCACTGCAGGGCATTGGTTCAATCCCCACTGGTTCATGATATGTTTTTGCTCCGCCCCCTCTCCTTGTCACACTCTGATTTTCACCAGTCACTTTTTTCTCCACCCTCTCTATGTCACATCCTGTTCACACCCTACTTGGGAAGTATATATAAAGACAACATTGTTCATTTTAGTTTAAGTTTAGCTTAGCTTGGAATAGATTGCTCTGCGTCCTGCATGAATAAAGAGATACTGCGTACAACCCAGCCATGAGTCCCAGGTCATCTGTTACCTGCCCGTGAAGCCAGCCCGGCAAAAACAACATTCTATCATTAATTATCCTCTGATCCATGTTTCCCTCTTTCTCTTTCTTATCACCACTGGGGCTTCATCATTCCAGGATGACTTTTCCAGATAGAGACAGATAGAAAGACAGACACAAACACCCAGAAAGAGAGAGAGAAAGAGACAAGAGAAGAGAGATGCATTGGATCGACCTTCCCGTGGTGCATCTCGTGAGTACCCATTCATTGGGGAAACTGATGATCCTTCCTAGCCGACTGAATCCACATGGATCCCAGTCACTTTCAAAGCCAGCAACAAGCAGCTCCTGACAGCTTTCAAGCTGTTGGTCCTGCTCTTCAAGTCCCCCAACTTAATGTTGAGGGGCTGTCCTTTGCCAAACGCGTTCTTATTGGTCAATTGGCGATACAGCATCAGGCAGACGTTATTTGCCTACAAGAAACACATATAGCAGTCGATGAAGCTGCTCGATTCACCATCAGTGGATTCGATTTAATATGCTATAATCTCCATCCTAAACACAGCCTAGCCATCTACGCTAAATCGTATCTTGCGGATGTTTACCATATGGCCTCTTCGACCTTCGACGACTCCATTACTATTGGAACTATTCATCTCGTCAATGTATATAAGCCTCCCAGTGCCTCATGGGATAATGAGGTCCTGCCTAGCCCGAACCACCCAGCCGTTTACATTGGAGACTTTAATAGTCATCACCAAAACTGGGGACATTCCTCCACTCATGCTGATGGCTCTATCTTAGCTGACTGGGCTTCAGCGAATGACCTCTCCCTATTATATGATCCCAAACAGCCAGGCTCTTTTCACAGTGCTAGATGGAATAAAGACTCATCACCCGACCTGTGCTGGATTAGCACAGTCAACGGCCAAGCCTTTCCCGCTATGAGACAAGTTCTCAAGATCTTCCCACACAGTCATCACCGCCCAGCTATCATCCACATTGGTCTCCAGCTCCCACTGATTTTGTGCTCAGAGAAACTAAGATGGAACTTTCGGAAAGCAAACTGGCGTCTGTTCTGTGATCTTACCAACAAATCTATTCCTGCAATTCCAATTAACTCTATCCCCTCTGAAGATTCCTACAGGCGCTTCCGCCAAGCCATCTTCAAAGCAGCTTCCCAAGCTATTCCTTGTGGGAGACGTGCTAACTATACGCCTTGTCTTGATACTGAATGCAAGCAACTACTAAAGCAGTATGATGAGTCGGGAGACCCAGATGTGGCCGACCATCTCATTGCCTCCCTGGATGCAGCACGCCAAGCCCGCTGGCAACAACTCACGGAAAGTCTGAACTTCACCCACTCAAGAAGGAAGGCCTGGAAGCTTCTTCATAGTCTGGGTGCCGGTAGCCAACCCTCTCCCATCTCCCATCCTCCTGTATCTCCAAATTCAGTGGCCAGTCACCTAACTCAAGTTGGACGTGCTAAGATCGACCCAGTCTGGAAAAGAGAAATTTCCCATGAGTGGTCATCCCACTTCTGTTTATCTTGTCCATTTCCAAAACTCTCTCCCTTTACACTGTCTGAACTGGAAGACGCTTTGAAGAGGGTTAAACTGGGAACGGCTGCTGGCTATGATAACATCACCCCAGAACTCATTCTTAGCCTGGGTCCCGTGGCAAAAAAGTGGGTCACTACATTCCTGTCCCACATCTTGGAATCCGAATCTATGCCCAAAATTTGGCGTCGTGCGAAGATAATAGCAGTTTTGAAACCAAAGAAAGACCCAACACTGGCCGCCAGCTATAGACCAATTTCTCTCCTCTCTGTGTGTTACAAACTCCTTGAGAGGCTGCTTCTGTCACGTATTTCTCCTCTTACAGAGAAATTCCTATCACCCGCCCAAGCTGGTTTCCGCCCAGGAAGATCTACCTGCGAACAAGTCTTGGCCCTCTCAACTTACATTGAAAATGGATTCCAGAAGAATTTAAAGACGGGTGCTGTCTTTGTTGATCTCACAGCAGCCTATGACACGGTCTGGCACTGTGGTCTCCTAGTCAAGATCTCAAGATGCCTGCCTCCATGGGTGGCCAACACTATATTGTTTCTTCTCCAAAACAGAAGATTCCAGGTGCATCTGGGTGACAAGTCTAGCAGATGGAGACTTGTCTCAAGTGGCCTCCCCCAGGGCTCTGTTCTGGCTGCTACGCTATTTAATATTTACATCAACGACCTCCGAGAAACTTCTTCAAGGAAGTTCATCTACGCCGATGACATCTGCTGTGCAACTCAGGCATCCAAGTTCGACATCCTCGAGGAAACACTCACGAAAGACATGTCTCTGATATCTGATTACTGTAAAAAATGGCGACTAATCCCTAGCACTGCAAAAACGGTATCATCTGTTTTCCATCTACACCATGCCTCGGCCTCGCATGAGCTTAATGTGCAGCTTGGAGATACGAGAATCCGGCATGAAGCCCAGCCAGTCTATCTTGGCGTTACTCTTGATTGCACCCTGTCATTTCACGATCATCTCATAAAAACTACAGCAAAGGTGGGTGCGAGGAATAACATCATTGCAAGACTGGCCAGCTCCTCATGGGGTGCGAGCGCTTCCACACTACGATCATCATCTCTGGCATTATGCTATTCCACTGAAGAATACTGTGCCCCAGTATGGTTCCATAGCCCCATGTCCACTTGGTCAATTCCAAATTATATTCCTTCATGAGGATCATTTCTGGAACCATCGGTTCCACCCCGCTTCCATGGCTGCCAGTTCTTAGCAACATCACCCCGCCAGATATTCGTCAGGATATGGCATCATCTAAGTTCATTTCCCACGTCTACGCTCGACTGGACCTGCCAATATACACGGATATCTTCACCCACCCTGTTCAATGCTTGACGTCTTGTCATCCAATCTGGTCTCCTACACCTACACTGAATTTCTCTGTTCCAGACTCTTGGAAACAGAGTTGGCAGTCAGCTGAGGTAAAGAACAAACACCTCATCACAGACCCCTGCAAGCATCAACCCGGCTTTGACCTAGCACGTTATGATTGGGCCCTCCTCAATCGCTATCAAACAGGCCATGGCCAGTGGGCCGCTATGTTCCATCGCTGGGGAGCCAGAGACGACCCGAACTGCCCCTGCGGCTACAGACAGACTATGACCCACATAGTCAATGACTGCCACCTCTCCAGATTCAAAGGTGTTGTTGAGCCAGATGTTGTTGTGCGCGGGCCGCGGAGAAGAGAGAGGGGGTCTGGAGCGAAGAGGAAACACAAATCTTTATTTGCGCTGGCACCTCAGAGTTGGGTGCTAGAGAAGCAGGTTGGGCCACGTGGACGTAGCGAAAATGGCCGCCTCACGCAGTAACCTTTCCTGCATCTGAACACCAGAGTGAATCGCTGGCAAGAGAGAGAGGTGTGGAAGAAGAAAGGCTTTTATAGGAGCAGCTTTCGCGAGAATGGGAAGGGGGAGGAGTAACCATAGCACTCCAGGATAGGATGATAACTCTAGTGAGAATGGGAGGGGGGAGGAGTAAGCAAAGCACTCCCGATATCGCAGGGATATAGACAATGCCCTGAGGGCATAACATGGCAGAACAGGCACTCCGAGAATGTCCCAACTCTTGCAGGAACTAGCAGTAGCCTGAGGAGACAACATGGCAGATGTGACTGCATCGGCATAATTTCCCAGCACTTTCCTCAATCACTCCAAAGTTTACCTTGTCAGACAAAGGATTACAAAAGCTGAATAAGGGCAAGAGGCTGGCATACTTTAATGAGGACCCTTTAGTCACTACCAGGCCAACCCATCACCTGGGAGTCCTGGGATTCCCACACAGACATGATGGGCCTATCCCTCTCTCCACTGATCCCTCTCTCCACTGTCACTGGTCATCTCCATCAGGAACAACATAATAGATTCTTTGTGGGCCCCTATAGGACCTTGCCCTCAATGTGGATCAACAATGGTAGGGGCTGTTCCATTCTCCAAAGGGAGGCTGGATAACATACTCTGCCTACCACCAGAGAAAGATGGGTCCTGAAATTAGTTCAGCCTGGAATATTCTTAGTCATACCACAAAATGCGAGCTCAGACCTACAGGGATGCAGAAGTAACATAGTTTCCTGTGCTGAATATAGGCTCCAGATCAAATTGATGGGGTATACAGATAACAATATTTATATACTTTCCCCATATTTGGGAGCTGCTCTCTTCCCTCATCCAGCTTTCTAGTCCTTTTTCCAACTATGACACCATCTCCCAGACAATAACCTGGGTCCATCTGCATATCAGATGTGTGGCTCAGTCAAAAAGTAATAAAGTCATGGGTCCCTTGGAATATACCTAAAATAGACCTACTAGCTTTTTCCAAAAACAGACCCCAAATCTATTTTTTATTTTGTTTGTTTGTTTATTTATTTATTTATTTATTTTTACCAGAGCACTGCTCAGCTCTGGCTTACGGTGGTGTGGGGGCTTGAACCTGGGACTTTGGAGCCTTAGGCATGGAGTCTAGTCTCTCTGCATAACTATTATGCTATCTACCCTGCCACATCCCCTTCCACCCCAGCTGGCTGACAGAGTCACATATGGGAGAAGCTCACTTCAGAGAAGGAATCTTTCTGGAATAGGAATAATATTCTTGATAAAAATGACTGAGAGGATGAACTGTGAAAAGCAACTCCAGAAACTACCCTGTGAAAATTGTAAACAATCCCTCTTGTCAGAAATTGCCAGGCAATGGAGATTTTATGAAAACATTACAAAGAGCTGAGCTGTTAGCTCCTTGGCCTACTCAAGCACCTAAACCCCAACCCTATGAGAATAAGAAAACTAATAACAGAAAGATTGTTCCCTCAGCGCAGGAACCCCCATAGATAGCTTACAACTGGGTTATCCACCTACTTCTAGAGGGTTACAGAGAGTTCCTGACACTCCATTGCTCTATACAGGAGCATAAGATAAGAAAGGCATTCATTGAGTAAATATTAACGGAGTAAGAACAATGTATTTCCAGCTAGGGTTCATGGAAAGATTGGCTAGAAAAGGTCCACCTTGGTGCATACGCATTAAGGAACAAAAACAAGCTATAATTAAGCAGTTAAACCAGTATTACAAAAAAATGTTTCCCAGAATGGGTACGCAGTAAGGAGGATATAGAAAACATGCTCTGTTACAATATAATATTTATCACCTTTCATTTTACTGTAACTCTCGCCACAAACAGCTGTACTGCAAAGTATAAAAAAGGCTTGCTTGCTTGAATAAATCAGACAGACATCAGACCTCTGTGTCTTGTCTCATTCCTCTCTCCACCACTACTCTAACACACCTTCAGGGACTCCTGACCTGCCACAGCTGGACTGTGGCACTACCCTCCACCCCAGACCCCAAATCTCCATCTGCAATATTCTCTTTTTTAATGTCTTTATTGGGTGATTAATGTTTTACATTAGACAGTATATTGTTAAAATTTGGGGCTCCAGTAGGTCGGGCTTGCTTCGCGGCAACAGACAGAGACTCGAGAACACACGGCTGGGCTGGGAAGCTGTATTTCTTTATTCACTAACAACGATTCATAAACTAACCCAGACTAATCACCACACAGATCTGTCCTGCATTCTTCTCTTCCAGTGGCTGCGACAAGAACTCCTGAACTACTTAGCATAGGGGGCGGGGAGAAAGAGAGGCGCGCGCGAAACTAGAAATGGCCAAACCAAATCTCTCAGAGGTGGGGGTGGGGGGAAGACCAAACCAATGTGAAGCATACAACAACAGTAAATACAAGTTTATACATGCATAACATTTCTCAGTTTCCCACATAACAATACAACCCCCACTAGGTCCTGTGTCACTTTTGGACCTGTACTCTTCCTCCCACCCCCATCCCAGAGTCTTTTACTTTGTTTTTTTAAATTTCTTTATTGGGGAATTAATGTTTTACATTGACAGTAAATACAATAATTTTTACATGCATAAAAATTCCCAGTTTTCCATATAGCAATACAATCCCCACTAGGTCCTCTTTGACCCAGTAGTTGTTAAGTCATGTACTGTTGAGCTTCCACATTCTGGGTCTATTACTAATCTTTGATTGATAAGTGTTAGTTTCATTCCACTGTGGTCTGAGACTATGCTTGGGATGATTTCAATGCTCTTGAATTTGCAGATGCTGTCTTTTTGGCCTAACATATGGTCTATCTTTGAGAATGACCCATGTGGACTTGGGTAGAATGTGTATTCCAGTTTCTTGGGATGAATGACTCTGAAAACGTCCAATAGTTCTAGTTTATCTATCTCCTCATTAAGCTCCCTCATTTCTTTATTTATTTTCTGCCTGGATGATCTGTCAAGTTGAGAGAGTGAGGTATTGAAGTCCCCTACTATGACTGTGTTGCTGTTAATATATTTCTGTAACTCTTTCAGTAGGTGCTTGATGTATTCATATGGTTTCTCACTGGGAGCATAGATGTTAATAATTGTTAGGTCCTCTTGATTGACTGATCCTCTGAGCATTGTAAGTAATATCCATCCCTATCTTTTTAAATTTATTTATTTTAAAATCTATCTTGTCAGATATGAAAATAGCTGTTGCTGCCCTTTTTGTGGGCCATTGGCTTGTATGACAGTTTTCCATCCTTTCACTTTGAGTCTGTTTTTTTCTTGTTGAGTTAGGTGGGTTTCCTGAAGACAGCATATCGTTGGGTTGTGTTTTCTGATCCATCTTCCTACTCTGTGCCTTTTAATAGGTGAATTCAGGCCATTAACATTTATTATCATAGATTGAAGATATTTTAATGCCATTATTGTAGAGTTTTAGAGTGTTCTGATATGTGGCATATTTATGGTGGTCTGTTTATAGGAGACCTTTCAGAACATCTTTCAGGGCAGGCTTGGTAATAGTTGATTCTTTCAACTGTTGTTTGTCTGAGAAGGTTTTTATACCTCTGTCTAGTCTGAATGACAGTCTAGAAGGATACAGTAGTCTTGGTTGAAAGCTTTTCTCATTGAGCACTCAATAGATATCTTGTCATTCTCTTCTGGCCTGTAGTGTTTGTGTGGAGAAGTCTGCTGCTAATCTTATGTAGTGTTTATGTGGAGAAGTCTGCTGCTAATCTTTCCTCTGTAGGTGACTCTTTGCTTTTCTTTTGAAGCCTTCAGGATCCTGTCTTTATCCTTATTCCTTTCCATTCTAAATAGGATGTGTCTTGGTGTCTTTACATCTTGGTTAATTCTGTTTGAGACCTTCTGGTCTTCTTGAACCTTTTATGTCATAGATTGAAGATATTTGTGTTGTCTAGACTAGAGAAGTTCTCAGCTATTATGTCCTGAAGAATGCTTTCTCCCCTCCCTCTCTTTCTTCCTCTGGTAAGCCAATAATGTGTACCTTATTTCTTTTGAAGTCATCCCATAAGTCTCTGCTGTTGTTTTCAGTATCTCTTAATATTTTTGAGATCTATTACTTCTTTTTTAGTTGTCTCTAATTCATCTTCGATCTTGCTAATTCTGTCTTCAGCCTCATTTATTCTATTCTCTCTCCCCTCTACTGTTTTCTGTAGTTCATCTATTTTGTTACCCTGTTCTGATACTGTTTTAGCTTGTTCAACTAGTTGTGTTCTTAGCTCAGCTATTTCAGCTTTCAGCTCTCTAGTAACCTTGAGATAATTAATGTTTTCTTCCAGAGTCTCACTTGTTGTTTCTGCATTTCTGATGACAATTCTTTCAAATTCTTTACTCACTCCTGTGACTATTTCCTTAACAAGCATTTGGATGTTGACCTCACTATTTTGTGCTTCAACCTTTGGGGGATTTTAGCTGGACTTTTGTCCTGGTTCATTTCTCCAATATTTCTTCTTGTTGCTTTAACCATTCTATAGAGTATGTTATGAGGTCCCTCTCTCAAAGGACAACAGAGGACGTAGTGAAAGTTGTATTGTTACATAGAAAACTTGGAAATGTTATGCATGTACAAGCTATTGTATTTACTGTCGAATGTAAAACATTAATTCCCCAATAAAGAAATTAAAAAAAAAATGAGGTCCCTCACAGTACTTTTCAAATTTCTTTTTTTTTTTTTTTCCTCCAGGGTTATTACTGGGCTCGGTGCCTGCACCATGAATCCACTGCTCCTGGAGGCCATTTTCCCCCCTTTTTTGTTGCCCCTGTTGTTGTAGCCTTCATTGTGGTCATTATTATTACCATTGCTGATGTTGTTCGTTGTTGGACAGGACAGAGAGAAATGGAGAGAGGAGGGGAAGGCAGAGGGGGAGAGAAAGACAGATACCTGCAGACCTGCTTCACCACCTGTGAAGTGACTCCCCTACAGGTGGGAAGTCGGGGGCTTGAACCGGGATCCTTATGCTGGTCCTTGCACTTTTGCGCCATGTGCGCTTAACCCACTGAGCCACCGCCCGACCCCCACTTTTCAAATTTCTAATTACTCTTGCCTGGATTGACTTGTGTATAAGTAAGGTACTTAAAAGAGTTCACAATTGTGGAAATTAACTGTTGTTTCAGTATTATTTCAATCCCTGAGTTGGAACACTGAAGCTGTTAAAAACCTCTTTTGTTCTTTTTCTTCCCTGTAAGCTATCAGAGCCTGAGGGCTTTGAAACTAAGTAGGCTTCTTAGCTTAATCCCTCAGTCCTGATGAAGAGATAAAGCAGGGTGGGGGAGAGATAGCACTGTGGTTATGCAAAGAGACTCTCACACCCCCAAGCTCCAGGATCCAAAGCTCCTGGATCCAAAGCGCTAGGCTCAATTCAGCTTCTCTGCCAAGTCAGGTAGTGCTGCTGGATCCTGTGAGTTTCTAAACAAGTCCCGTTTATAGTCTGTAGGTTCTGAGGCAATTATTCAGTATGTTCTCATCAGGAGAACAATGTGGAAAGGCTCCTACTATACAGCCCCACTGACAGGCCACCAAGGTGTAGCTCTTCCTTTAGTTTCCTGGTCAGTTCTCTGTTCCCAGATGTCAGCACAGAACCTCCTCCCTGATGCTTCAGCCTCTGAGGACAGTAGCAATGGAGAATCACAGTTGCATTTGGTTAGTCTTAAGGGAGTCCTTTCCTCCTTTCAGCAGTCTTTTCATTGGTAAAGCAGACTGGAAGTGGTGCTTCAACTGGTAAACTGCCAGACTATTACCAGCCGCTCAATCTCTCCTTAGGCTCCTTCCTGTCCACGAGCCACAAGTATTTGCACTCACCCGGTGGTTTGGTGAGTTCCTGAAGTTGTTCTAGTCCTGCCTTGTTGCAGTCCCAGGTGGTCTCCTTTGGTATTCCTAATTGACCTGGGAGAAGAGAAGAAACACAACTGCTGCTGCTCTGTAGCCCTGCCTCCAGAAGTCCCATCTGAAATATTCTTGCCTTTATGTTCATAATTAGTCAATATTTTGCTCTGCTTCATATCTTAACTTTTTTTAAGCCACCAGGTTCCAGATGCTACCATGATGCCAACCTGAGTTCCCTGGGCAGAGGCTCTGCCAATAAATATGTCCCTGGAGCCCCACTTCCCCAGAGCCCTGCCCCACTAGGAAAAGAGAGAGACAGGCTGGGAGTATGGAATCGACCTGTCAACACCCATGTTCAGTGGGGAAGCAATTACAGAAGCCAGACCTTCCACCTTCTGCACCCTATAATGATCCTGGGTCCGTACTCCCAGAGGGATAAAGAATAGGAAAACTTTCAAGTGAAGGAATGGGATATAGATTTCTGATGGTGGGAAATGTGTGGAATTGTACCCCCTTTTATCCTATGGTTGTGTTAATATTTCCATCTTATATATTTAAAAAAGAATTATTTTTATTTATTGGATAGAGACAGCCAGAAATTGAGAAGGAAGGAAGTGATAGGGAACAGAGAGACATCTGAATTACTGCTTCACCACTCATGAAGTTATCTTCTATAGGTGGGGACTGAGGGCTTGAACCCTGGTCCTTATGCATTGTAACATGTCTGCTCAACCAGGTGTACCACCACCCGGCCCTGGACCAGAATTCTTTATGAGGTACAGAAAGGAGTTCTGGCCTCTGCAAGACATAGGCATTGACATGTGGATCCATACCCATGGCCTGTTCCTATCTTTCCCTAGTGGGGTAGGGCTCTAAAGAGGTGAGTCAAGCTCAAACAAAACTTACTAAAGTAATAGGCCCCTAGGAAAATACCTAAAATAGACTTCTTAAGTTTCTTTCCATCCTAAGATCTTTACTCTCATCTGCTCTATTCCTTCTCTTTGGATTCTGTTTATTAAACATTTTGTCTTGTTTTGTATCATAATCCTTTTTCAGCCACCAAGTTGCAGATGCTACCATGACATCAACCTGACTTCCCTGGGCAGATGACCTCATCAGTGTGTCTATGATGAGCTAAGATGAGGGTGAGCTAAAAATATTGTCTAGAAAGATGGTATCAAAGTTAAGAATAGGACTAGAAAGCTGGATTAGGGCAGTGAGTAGCTCCCAAATTTGTAGAAAGTATATAAATACAATTAACTGTTTATCCCATCAATCTGACCCAGGGCCCATATAAAAAAAAATGTGGTCCAGGAGGTGGCACAGTGGATAAAGCATTGGACTTCTAAGCATGAGGTCCTGAGTTCAATCCCCAGCAGCATATGTACCAGAGTGATGTCTGGTTCTCTCTCTCTCTCCTCCTATCTTTCTCATTGATAAATAAATAACACCTTTAAAGATACATATAAAAATTACTGCTGGGAGGCTGGGAGTGATGGAGTCTTACCAAAAAGGATAGCATGTATAAGAACAAAATGTCCATGTACAGTTTTATTGAGGGAGTGCCCTGCCCACTGCTACGGAACACACCAGGCCTACTTCCTACTTCCTGTTTTGCTCTCTGAAATGTCAGACACAGAGACCCATCAATAACACCAGTGGCAATAATAATAATAATAATTTTTTTCTTACTTTATTGGGGGACTAATAGCCTCTATAGTACAGCTGCCAACACCTGGATACAATCTCTCATCTCCCTGTAATAGGTGTCTGCAGAACACTCTCAGCCTCAACTTAGGCACCTTTCTACCATCATGAAGCAGGGCCCCAGTGTCTCTCTCCAAGTTCCCTGCCCCCTTTCCTGCCTTCCCCAGAGTACTCTGCTATGGTGCACTTCACTAAACCCAGTCCAAGCTTCACTTTGTGTTTTCCCTTTCTGTCTTTGTTTTTAGCCATGCCTCTAAGTTTGGGCTATTACAAATTGTGGTGCTGTCAACATGGGTGTACATAGATCTCTTTGAATTGGTGTATTGGCTTCCTTTGGATATATTGCCAGGAGAGACATTGCTGGGACAGAGGGTAGATCTATTTCTAGCATTCTGAGAAATTGCCAGACTGTTTTCCACAATTATTGGACCACCTTGCATTCCCACCGGCAGTGTAGAAGTGTACCATTTTCACCACATCCTCTTCAACACTTGTTACTGTCCCTTTTTAAAAATATTTATTTATTCCCTTTTGTTGCCCTTGTTGTTTTATTGTTGTAGTTATTATTGTTGTTGTTATTGATGTCGCTGTTGTTGGATAAGACAGAGAGAAATGGAAAGAGGAGGGGAAGACAGAGAGGGGGAGAGAAAGATAGACACCTGCAGACCTGCTTCACTGCTTATGAAGCAACTCCTCTGCAGGTGGGGAGCCAGAGGCTCGAACTGGGATCCTTATGCCGGTCCTTGTACTTTGTGCCACCTGCGCTTAACCTGCTGTGCTACCACCTGACTCCCCGTTACCATCCTTCTTAATATCTGACTTCTCAAAGGTGTAAAATGTTATCTCACTGGCTGGGGAAACAGCATAATGGTTATGAAAAAGACTTTCATGCTCTTGGATCAAAGGTCACAGGTTCAATCCCTGTCACCACCGTAAACCAGAGCTGAGCAGTGCTCTGGTCTTTCTGTGTCTTTCTCTGTATATTTCCCATTAAAATAAATAAGCTTTTTAAAATGGTATCTCATTATTGTCTTTATTTGCATTTCTCTGACAACCAGTAACTTTGAGCATTTTTAAAATTTTTTTTATTTATCTATTTCCTTTTGTTGCCCTTGTTGTTTTACTGTTGTAGTTATTATTGTTGTTGTTATTGATGTCATTGTTGTTGGCTAGGACAGAGGGAAATGGAGAGAGGAGGGGAAGACAGAGAGAAAGACAGACACCTGCAGACTTGCTTCACAGTTTGTGAAATGACTCCCCTGCAGGTGGGGAGCCAAGGGCTCGCACTGGGATCCTTACGGTTTGTGCCCCATGTGTTTAACCCGCTGCACTACTGCCCAACTCCTGACTTTGAGCATTTTATCATATGTCTGTTGACCTTTTGAATCTCTTCTTTGCTAAAGATTCTGTCCATATCCTCTATTTAGCCCTTCCTCTGACTTCCTACATTTATATCTAGGTTTTGTGTATGAGTGTTGGTGAGTGATTTGGATGTTGTATCATTCTTTGTGGAAGGGCGTCAGTGAGAAGAACATGACCACCACTGGACCTAAGAATTGGAACTGGGCAATCAGAGGCTTCTACACCCTCCTCTGTTCTTGGCCTGTATGTCCCACTTGCTGTTCCGTTAGGTGGAATTATTTGAGAAAGCAATGCACTACTGAGACCATCTGGACTATGAACACCATCACAGACCCCTGCTGAAGCCTCTATATAAACTTTTAAGGTTTTGGTAGGCAAATGTGGAAGTCTACACATCTTTCAGCTACCTATATAACAAACCTTGTAGGTAAGTTCCCATATTAAAACCACTAAGAGCCACGCAGTGGTACACTCAGTAGAACACACACATTGCTATGTGTAGAGACCCAGTTCAAGTAGCCCATCTGTCTCTCTCCCTCTCTACCTTCCCGTTCTGCCCCGACCAGCAGGGTGGTGAACAGGGGCTAGGAACCCAATGAGACCTGTAATGATAGGGACAAGAGACACGAAGAACAACAGCAAGTCAAGTTTCTGATCAAGCTGTAAATTTTTATTGAGAATACAGGCATTATAAGGCTTTGGGGAAGGAGAGGGAATGCTGGAGGAGGGGAAGGGGGAGCAAACTTCAAAGAGGAATGTTCCTTGCAACAAATGGCAGGAACCAAACTGTGTGTTGACTCACTTGTGTTGACTCACTTGATTACTGATAAATGGTTTACCTAAGGGGAAATGGCCTGCCCAGGGGGGAATTAACATTTGTCTTGAAGGGTTCCGTTGTCTCAAAGCTTATCATCTATAAAGCAGAGAAATGGCTCCTGGCATATCCTCCCTTTGTTATAATTTTAAAATTGAGGCAGGCAATGTGGGTGAGGAGCAGAGACCCTAACAGCAGGTTTGGTGGGCGTAACCAGAGGAGGGAAGTATTGACCTGATTCCTCCCGTGGGGTGGGTGCAAAACCAACCTTCCCGCATCTTATAAGGCTCTCGGTGTCTTTTTGGGGAGGGGAGGCAGAGCCACAGTTTCTAGGGAAACAATTTTTGTTGCTGACACCAACCTCCATGCAAATCAGGTTTGCTTCACGGGGGACTCAGAGGCAGACAATAGGGTCCTCCCCCTGCAGTGCTTTGCCTTGCACCCCTTACTGGTGTCCTTGCCCTGCCAAGGTTGGATGTCTCGATGCATAATTCTGAGTTTTATGCCATCCGAAAAGGGGGTCTGTCATCCTCAGGTTCAGCCAGGCCTCTGTCAGCCAAATCAAGTCTGTGATAATGTATTTGCAAAGGTTTTAATGCCAAGGAGTCAATCTGCTGTTTTATAAAATCAGTAATCTTATTAAAAATAAAGGGCCTTAAGGTAATCATTAACAAAAGACTAATAAGGGCCTCATAAGGGGCTCTGTAGTGACTCAAGACTATTTGTGGTGGAGTCTATAACCTGTTGTAATTTGTCAGAAAATTTATGGGAGGAATATATAGAGTGTCCTAGCATGCCACCAGCAAGTCTAAGGGAAGCAGTCAGTGGATGTGATGTCCAGGGGAAGAAACACAGCACGTCTGGTCTGGTCAGCGCCAACTGATGAAATTTTCTTCTTCTGGTCAGCTGTGGAACAAGCAAGACTAGGAGGCAAGGACCAGGTAGAGAAGAATTGACATGAAAATATAGGATGGTGTTTATCAAAACACAGAGGAGGTGCATACACATTAGAAGTCAAGGTGAGGTTCCTTGAACATTGAGGAATATTTTGAGAAAAGTGAGTAGTCAATAAGCATGCAAAGATGAAGTCAGCAGTGGTAGGTCAGCAGAAAGAGAAAACTTGGATAAGCTGGTCAGGTTAGCTGGAATATATACTGCCATGGCGTCCTTTGTGGTAAGGACTTGCCAACAGGGACTCTGTGGATTTTGCAAGAGCAATGTCATCCACCATAATAAAAGGAAAACAAACATGGACATCCAGTATTGAAAAAAGAGAAAAAGAATATGTCTCTATGACTGGAAAAGTGTGTGGCTTTGTCAATGAGATATAATAAATGGACAATTTGAATTTTTGTAAATATTAAAAAGATTTAGTATGTTACTTCATTGACACTTTAGCCAACTGAATACTGGGGGGTGCATTCCCCTTCTTTTTTATTAATTAAGCTTAAGGGTTTTAGTTTTTCTTGTTTGAGCTGTAGCCCATATAAATTTAGAAAAAATATCAACTGAGAGAAAAAGTTTTTTTTTTTGTTTACTAAACATGGGCAGGTGAATTACAATCTGTCTGAGAGCATTGGCTTTTATCAATGGAGATGAATCTTAAAAGTCTGAATAGCAGGATCTTAATTAAACAATGTAGGATCCAGTAAAGTGCTCTCACTATGGCAGGTCAAGCATTAAAATTTTAAGAGGCTTGTAAAAAAAATGATAAAAAATTTTAGGATATGAGTGACTTTAGGAGTCATCACACACCCATAAATAAAAAATTAAAAATGTTTAGTTTTAAATCTTACCATATGAGCAGTCAGTTCTTCATGTGCAGATGTACCTATAATTATTTACTTAGGGAGAGAACTTGTACCAAGTTAATTGATGATCTAATGGTTAGAATTGACTTGTTTTTTTTCTATGATTTTAGAAGGCTCTTTATTAGAATATACCAATATGTTATAGAAAGTCAATACCTAATGTGTTGACATGATAAAATATTTACCATTTTTTAGCATTATTTTAAACTGATTAGACAGTTTAAGCACACTATTATACCTTTAGTTTACTAAGATCTTTATTCATCACAAGGCTATCATGAGTAAGCATAGATATAAAATTCTTAAAAATTTTACTCTTTAGAACTCTAATATGGCAACTTAAAAGGCTAAAATAAAACCTCATAGTTTAAATGTTCAAAATATTAATTTTGTTAAATCAGGATTTGCCAAAAAAAATCTTCTATCAGGCCAAAAACACAATGTATTACCTTAATTTATCAAGAATAAACCTCTGGCAGTGTCTTAAAACAAACCAGATAATTTTTAAGAGCAGAAAGATAAAAGAGGAAAACCAGTGCAAGAGCCTCTGGCATGTAAATAATTAACATAACCATTGTGTTATCTTTTACTAACCCAAGCCAGTTTTGCCTGTTTAGTTGAGAAAGTATTTTAAAAGCTTTTTTTTTTTTTTTTGAAATCACTTAAACAATTTTAAGTAAAATGTTAAACTTTGTTTGTTAGGATCTTTGTTTATCACAAAGCTATCACACCCTTAGGGCAGCTATGAACAAGGGTGGGTACACAATTTAATTGATCTTTCACTTTGATTTAGATAGGTAACTTAAAAAGCTAAGATAAACCTTATAGCTGAAATGTTAAAATAAATTTTTACTGTTAACATTTCTTTTATATGACCATTTTACACTAAATAATTTTGTTGAATCACATCTGTTGAATAAAAATTTTTTATCAGGCCAGGAATATGTTTAACCCTTTTTTCCCTGGCAAGGCCACTGCTCTACACTGACTGGGCCACTAGAAAGCCATTTCAAGCATGGAATTAACAAATTAACAAACAGTGGCAGTTGGTATTGAGGTGTTGGTAATATCTACAATTTTCACAAGAGTGAGAGAGACTACAGAGGCATTTTACCATGCATAGATATCTCAGAAAATCTTTTAACTAATGAATTGATGCTGATATTAGCTATCAGAAGGACGAAACTGTCCTATATTTTACTCTGGTAAAGGTGTGCCAACTCTATGAGTCTGGATCTTTAAAACCACATTTAGCTTAACTAAATCTTATTTAAAACTTAAAACAAACTTTAGTTACTTAGGGGTTAAAACACATTAATGAAAACAAGGTTAGCACAGACTTAAAACATACATTCTTGGTGAAAGGAAAATTTTCCCTTTGAAAAACCGCTTTTGGTTTTTGGATTCTTAATTCACAGACTCTCTACCCGCCCCCCTCCCCCAAGGAGGGGCCTTTGTGGCTTAGGGGAATGATTGACTGACTGAATTTGCCAATCTGTGGAGCAGGGGCTCTGTGCCATGATTGGCTGCGAGGGCGGAACAGGCAGGCTTAGTTTACTGCCGCCGCGCAGAGAAAAATCTTTGAAATTTTTTTTTTTTTTTTGAGCTAAGGTACATTTTACAGTTTTAAAGAAAGTGGTCTAATCAGTATTATTGGCCAAGTCAAGGACCGGAGCACAAAACGGAGGGGCAGTGGTGTAGGGAGGCAGTCTGGACAAGGAAGAGTGTAGGGGTTAGGGTTAGCCAGTTTGAGCCTGGCTCCAAGTAACAGGGAAAGCCAAAACCGGGTTTGATTTGGATGGTTTAGTTTTAGTTTTAGGGATAGGGTTTTTTGGTGAGGCTAAAAATGTAAGCTCTTCTGTGACTGCAGCTATTTCTTTCATTAATTGAAGCTGCTCTCTCCGGTCAGCAAGGACCTTGCGGAGGGTGGAAATTCCTGTAAGGGCTCCTGAGCATGCCCACCTGACAGAAGGATTGTCAAGGAGAGGGTCAGGCTGGAGAGCAGGGGCATGGATATAGGGAGGGGAATTAAAGGGAGGAGGACACCGATCGGGATTGTAGTATCTGGCAGCCTCTTTTTCTAGCAAAGCCTCATTCTCTGCGGGAAGTGCTTCAGGAGAGGGAGGGTTTTGTAAAACTGGATAGAGGCGGGGGAAAGAATGCTGGGTTTCATTCTCATGTGAATTAGCAATAGGAGGGTCAATGGAGGGAACTTTGGTGAGTGAGGAGGGACCTGTAGGGAGGGGAACAGGGCTTTTACTTTCAATGGGTGCTGGGAGGCTTTTATTTTGACTGGGTACTGGGGGATCAAGATCAATAATCACAGAAGGGCATGGGGATGGGGACTTTGTCCTAGACGGCAGACTAGAAAGTTGCCGGAGGACCTTTTCACCCTCTGTAATAAGGTTTTTAATATCAGGGTGATTATTATAGATTTTTAAGATATCATTAATTAAATTCCAGTAACAAAAGGCAGAAACAGGTACACGTTCAGGACCAAAAGACTGATAGTAATCATTAAGACAGTCACCAATTCTCCAATGCTTTTCATCTATAGTGCCTTCCTGGGGGAACCAGGGGCAAATATTTTTAATATAATCTAAAAACTTCTTTAATTCTTTCTTTTTTTTAACCCTATTTCTTCGTGTCTTGAGTGACTCCTTGAGTCCTTTAATGAATAAATAGTTTGCTGAATTCATGTCCCATGGTATTGCTTACCTCAGCCGCTGTGACACTCTCCTCCAGATGCGTCTCACGGTCGGGTATTTCCGTGGCGATCTCTGCGAGTCTTTGCATTACCCCCCTCGGGCCGCGGTGACTCAGTGAATTCGGGTAGGCCTACCCTCTCGATCAGCGGAGTTTCTAGGTCCAGAAGGCTTCTTCGCCCCACGTTCCGGGCGCCAGAATGCCCCGACCAGCAGGGCGGTGAACAGGGGCTAGGAACCCAATGAGACCTGAAATGATAGGGACAAGAGACACGAAGAACAACAGCAAGTCAAGTTTCTGATCAAGCTGTAAATTTTTATTGAGAATACAGGCATTATAAGGCTTTGGGGAAGGAGAGGGAATGCTGGAGGAGGGGAAGGGGGAGCAAACTTCAAAGAGGAATGTTCCTTGCAACAAATGGCAGGAACCAAACTGTGTGTTGACTCACTTGTGTTGACTCACTTGATTACTGATAAATGGTTTACCTAAGGGGAAATGGCCTGCCCAGGGGGGAATTAACATTTGTCTTGAGGGGTTCCATTGTCTCAAAGCTTATCATCTATAAAGCAGAGAAATGGCTCCTGGCACCGTTCCCTCTCGATTTCTGGCTGTCTCTATCCAGTAAGTAAAAATAATAAAAAATAATAATTTTAAGAGAGAGAGCTGGAAAACCTTTAAAAACGTGGTGAAAAAGAGGACACTGCTGGGGGGGGAGGGAAATATCAGTGTCTCCACATTGTACAATATCTGGTTTTTGTTATTGTTGTTGCGGTTTCTATTTTTAATGAAGCATTTTCCTAGTACAAATGAGGATGAAGTTAAGGGTCCCAAGCAGGAGAGCCTAGGGCTACCAAAACTGTGATTCTATTTTAACATCCACGGCTGCCTGTGAGCCCACTCTACCACCTATGCTATACTGTACCAGAGAGCTGACACAACTCTAGTTCACTTCCCTAATCTGAGGAAGTGAACTATAGCAGTCAGTATGGAAAGGACTGCAACAGTTTAAAGTGCCACACAATTTTAACCACTCAGAGTGAGGAAAATCTCCTACCCAAATTGGAGAAGCTACATGCAGTGAAGGAATATTGGACCTACGACAGAATTATCTTGGATTCTCCTCTCCCTCTATAAATTGGAGACTTTTCTGTAGCACTGGTGCAAGGTGTGAAATGAGGGGTGGAAAACTCCTCAAAGGGAAAGATTTTGTTGAAATGGCAAACAGAATGAAGTCCCTGTGTGGGTGGAAGAGGGAGGCACCTCACTCCGGCTGCACAGAATTAAGGTGAGCAATGAAGCACAAAATGAAAGCAGAATTGGCTTCTCAGATATTACCTTGCCTTCTGATCATCCATTACAATTGTCAGCTCCCCACCTAAGAAGCAGCAGGAACTGAAACCCCAGGCTGCCAACAGTCTCATTCTTCCATGAGTACTTGTACAAGGGACTCTCAGAGATGAAGTACTGGGTTTTCTTCCAGGCCTGTAAAGATGTTCTATCTGCCAGTCATCTGCAAGATGTAAACAATGAACATCAAGAAAAACAACTGACTCTCAAAATAGATTCTGTCCCCTAACGGAGTTGAGAGAATATGTGCCTCCAAGTATTCATAATCCAGAACACCTGCAACATCTTGGCAGCATCTTTTGAGGTGAGCAGGCATGCCTCAAAAGGCCTTGCAAGTCCAACAGCTATGCCCACAAGGGAACAAATTTCCCACTACTCTTGAGAGCACTCATAATGGTTGATAGCCAGCATCCTAGCACTGATATTTTTGTTGGAAGGTTGTTAAAATTCATACTTCCAAGAAAACTGCAAGTTCAAGTTCACAGTCATTTATTTGCAGCTGAAGGTGAAGATGTGGCAGATCTTTCTGCATGTTCCCTTCTCAAGGAGGCAAGACACACACTGAATCAAAAGCAGTGGACACTAGCCACTTTACAATGTCACTGAGGTCATGCTTCAAACTGTGGCCACTGATTCAATTGATTGAAAAGGACCACTTCATATTATATAGCCACTTCACTTCTGAGAACCTTCTATTTTATCTCTAAGAGGAATGACACTGCCATTTGGAATATGACCATCTTGTCAGAAGGAAATGGAATACATCAATTCATTGGAAAACTATCCTTGGAAAGGATATATATAACTTAAGGGAAATTTTAATGTTTTATCAGAATGAAAGCAACTACAAACTTTTAGACACTGAAGAGATAAATGAAAATCCAAGAAACCTAGAAGGCCAGTTTATTGCCTCAATTAAAGTAGATAGTTTTCCATAGACAAAAGATGCAGGTGGTAATGAAATACATTCTGAAGTTTTCAAGCAGGAGGAAGAAGGAAGAAAGAAAGAAAGAAAGAAAGAAAGGAAAGAAAGGAAAGAAAGAAAAGTAGGCAGGCTATTTACAAAGAACGTAGCAAGGTGAGGCCTGCTAGAAAGTAGTTTCAGGTACAACACTCAGAGTTCCTCCAAGAAACCAGAATAGATTTGGGTATAACTGCATATAGTTGCCCAAACATTTCGCTAAGCCCCAGCTAGGCAGGTCTAGTAGAAGTTTCGATGATGATAAAGACAGCAGGTGGTTCACCTGGTAGAGTACACATACTACCAAGCATGAGGACCCAAATTTGAGCCACTGGCCACCGTAAGGGAGCACCTGGCAGCAGATGTCAGTGGGACGGGGCACTTCCACATCATGTGGGGTCTCCCCTTTCTCTGTTTCTCCTTTTCTCTAGATCCCTCTGTCTCTCGCTCTCTAGAGGGAAAAAAACTGATCACTAGGAGTAGTGAAACTATGCAGGCACCATGCCCTAGGCATAAATAACCCTGACTGTAAAACGTGTGTGTGTGTGTGTGTGTGTGTGTGTGTGTGTGTGTGTGTGTGTTTGTAACAGTCACTGGGATCATGCTTGGGAAAGCAAACAAACAAGGTCCTTTTTACAGGGAACTCCTATTCCTAGTGGGAAGTAAAACAAATTCTCCTTCTTTGTCATTGTAGATGAAGTCTTAACAATCTATTCAATATATCAGGGCTTTGCAAAGGGCAAGTTAAGTACCACCACAGGACAGCACCCAAAGAATTAATCACAAATGGTCACCAAAAGAAAATAAATCTTTTCCACTTGTGGAGTCAAAGTTCATGTAGACCACATTGTTTTCAAGATGGTAATTTAGTTGATTGAATTATATGCTATGTTGGGTACCTATCATTGTGTAGAAACTCACAAACCTGGCCAATAGTCAGATTTATGGGTGGGAGAACAAGTTGGAGGAGGGGGTGGCAGTGGTAGAAGGAGGCACAACAAATATATATATATACTGCCAGCCCCAATGTGAGACTGAAAAATGAACTTAAGTGAGATTTAAAACAAACAAAAAAAAAAGGATGAAGAGAGAGCTCACTGAGCAGGATGCATGACTTGACAGGCACACTACCCAGGTTCAAGCCCCACCACTACATGGGAAGGTCTACAATATTAGAGGATGCTCTAGTGCTATTATCTACCTATCTTCCTTTCTATCTATCTATCTGTCTATCTCTCTATCTACCTATCTGTCTATCATCTATCTGAAAAAGAGAACCAAAGTGGTGAACCACACATCACACACACACAAAAAGTCAAAATTAAAACAGTACAAATGAAACAGTTCCACTGATATGAAAGTTTAAGTAAAGGCAAAACTAATCTATGATGGTAGGGTTTGGAATAGTCATAGTTTTTTAACTTTAAAAAATAGGGTTTTTAATGTAAAGAGGTTTTGCCGATTTTATTTTTGCAGTCCAGGGGCCATGTTCATCAGTGATCCCACCACACCCAGGCCAACTTTTATATTAGTTTTTTCTAAATTTCACATAGAAAAAGACAGAGAGAGAGAGAGTCAGTCCCCACTACACTGCTCTGTGGAGCTTCCTGTGATGTCATGGTGCTCCCATGAGGAGCTAGGGTTTTGTAAGCTCCCATTTGCCTCTCTAGGGCTTTTAGCCATAAAGGGATAGGAGGGGCTTTTCTGGGGTGACAAATACATGCGCTCATGAATGAAAACTTCTTCAGACTATATACTTCACTTCAAGTACAACTTCCTCTTTGGGAGTTTTGTAGGAGAGAGGAGTTACTTATTTTTTATAGTATAGGAAGTCAGACAGCGCAGCAGGTTAATTGAACGTGATGCAAAGCACAAGGGCCAGTGTAAGGATCCCAGGTCCAACCCCCAGCTCCCCACCTGCAGGGGAGTCTCTTCACAAGCGGAGAAGCACATCTGCAGGTGTCTTTCTCTCCTTCTTTCTGTCTCCCCCGCCTCTCTGTCTTCCCCTCCTCTCTCCATTTCTTCCTTGTTGGAGAGTGGGCATTATCCAGAAAGTACAGGCCAATGTTTCCATGAGAACCTGAGCGGGTAGACCCCTGGCCCTCCTCCTCCGGATCAAGAAAAGAGCAGTTCCCCCCTGACCTCTGGAATTTATGATGGCTGGACCCCCGACATGGGCACCTTTCTACACATGCCACTCCTGCCCCCCCTTTTAAACAAAAGCCATGAATCACTGTGTATGGCTAACTTGAAAACCCTGCAAACATCCTGATTGCTCAGCTGCCTCCCTTCCAAACCCCCCCACCCCCACCGCCCTAAAGTGCTTGCAATTTACCTCGGAGAAATTATACACTGTAAAGCTTGTGATCAAACCTTGTATGGTAACCTTTTACTTGTGATCAAATAGTTTGTAGGTCAATATGTGACCTGCTCTGTTTGGGTTAATGTTTACCTCAATCTTCCCCCCAAACTATGGATATATCTGTTTGTCTTTACTCCTCCAATAAACGAGATGATCCCTCGAGGCTCTCCCGGAGCCGACTGTTTTATTTGTCTCTCCTCGCACTTTGCCCTCGCCCAGCGGAGCTACCTCAGGACTCCCAGGGGGGCTCTCTAACCTCCATCACCTGCCCAACAGCCAAGGGGCTGAGGGACCCCGATCAAGAGCCTGCACTCCCTGTCCTATCCAACATTGACGACAACAATAATAACTACAACAGTAAAACAACAAGGGCAACAAAAGGTAATAAATAAATAAGTAAATAATTTTTTAAAATTTTAGTATAATTTTATTAGTGATTTAATAGTGGTCAACAAGACTGTAAGAGTACTTCCACACCACACTCACCACCAAAATTCTATGCCCTCCATAATCACCAGAGTTTTTATAGTCAACAAGCTATCTTTTAAGATTTATTCTGAAACAATTTTTTTTTCCCCTGGAGCTCGGTGCCAACACTATGAATCCACTGCTCCTGGATGCCATTTTTCCTATTTTGTTGTCCTTGTTGTTGCACTTATTGTAGTTGTTATTGTTGTCATAGCTGTTATTATTATTGGATAGGACAGAGAGAAATGGAGAGAGGAGGGGAAGACAGAGAGGGGGAGAGAAAGACACCTGCAGACCTGCTTCACCAATTGCGAAGCAACCCCCTGAAGGTGGGGAGTTGGGGACTCAAACCGTGATCCTTACACTGGCCCTTACGTTTTGATCCATGTGGGCTTAACCCAATGCACTACTGCCCAGCTCCCTGAAACAAATATTTTAAGACGGGAACTGTTACCTAAATGTTTAATAAATGCTTTCTACTGCTACACTCACAATTTTTGCTTTAAAAATTATTCAACACACACACACACTCCCCAGCCAGCCACTAATTATGATATTGAATGACTTCGTCTTGGTTAATTTATACCTCAACACAGTTAGCTATGCATGCAGATTTCCTAGCTTGTATTATTTGCCATACTTCCATAGTGTTAAAATTCTTAACAGGTATTTCATTACTTCTTACCAAGCCTTGTAATAATAACAAGTGTCAGTGTGTAACCAAACACAGAACAGCCCTGCTCAAGAAAATTACAAATTCCTTTTTAGTCCTATTGTGAAGTATTGTATAGATGTCATGTTTTCAATTACTTTTAAGTTTTAGGCATTAGTTATTCCAGGGTTTTAAATTATAGCTTTCCTAATTATAATTCCATTAGTCTCCTAGAATCATCGCTAAAGTTACTATTGTTTAAAAATATTGAATAACCTGAAATTGCAAGTCAGTTAGGCAACTAGTCACCACACTGATTCCACTATACAAATATTAGAGCACTGCTGATGTTTCTACTGATGTTCAATCAGCCTGATCACCAGGAATACCACTGACTGCTCCTTTTTGTGATCCAGTTAGACTGCTTCTTGTGTCTTTACATTACTTCTCCCTGCCCTATCCATAAGCTTCCCATGTTTCTCTCTTTTTTACAATTTAATTTACTATTTAGTGACAGAGACGTTGAGAAATTTAGAGGGCAGGAGTAGAGAGAGACACCTGTAGGAATGCTTCACTGCCTGTGAAGCTTCCTACCCTGCAGGTGGGGACAAGGGGCTTGAACCTGGGTCTTTGTGCACTCTAACATGTGCGCTCTACTGAGTGCACCACCCACCCAGCCCCTTCCCATATATCAATTTAACTGCCTCTGGATCAATTGTTTTTACCATTTCTCTTTCTCTGCTACTAAATCCCAACAAGACTATTTGATTTTAATTTCAAAACTTTTTAAGAACAATAGTAAGTCATAATTACAAAGTATACAATAAATGTTTTGCTCATAAATGTTGTTACTGGAGGAGCAGTTCAGCTGAGAAGACACATTTTTCACTTAAGGGTTTTACATTCTTGTAAGGGTTCTGCATGTGGCCTAAATTCGTTTATGTCCAATTGCCAACTCACATCTGCAATTTAATTCCAAATGAAGCTCCTGGACAGACTAATGAATAGTTTTATGAAATAAACAAGGAAGAAATAACCTAGCAGGTCTTTCAATAGAGTTTCCAAGTACATAACATTCAGCAGTAAATATATCCAAATGTTAAATAAGGAATTGAAACAGCATTAAAGGCAAAAACAGAAACACTCTTCCTTGCTATAGATCATACTCAGAGAATGTCTTCAGAAATCCTCTTTGGTTCCTGAGACGCTTAGACTCAAGGGGGGGGGGGGGGAGTAGGGGGAATGTATGCACCACTACCAGCCTGTTCAAGTCTCAAAAGATTGAAAGTTTCCACTTAACCAGGGCTGGGTGGTGGCACACCCAGGTGACAGACAGCACATGTTATGATACACAAGGAACTGGGTTCAAGCTACCAGTCCCAACCTGCAGGGAGAAAGTTTTATGATCTGTGAGGAAGTGCTGCAGTTTTCTCTTTCTCTGTCTCCCCCTTCCTTCTCGATTTCTGACAGTCTCTATCCAATAAATTAATAAGTAGTATAAAATAAAATAAAAATCTTCCACTTACCTAAACTCTGTCTTGGTCTAATGACTTCAACTGATGGTTCAAAGTAGCATTTGTCAATCTTGGCAAAAGAATTACTTTTATCTATGTGTCCTCTTGCAGTCTTAAGACAAATTGTTGGAGTCTTAAAATCTTTTTGATGGATTAAGAGTTCCTGGTGAGCATAGTTAAACAAACCATTAGATTAAGGACAAAAATTTTCCACACTGCAACCACCCACTAATGAGCCAACTGCTGCCACATTAATCAACTAAGTTTAACAATAGAAAATCTGAACTATTTTTGTTTTTATTTCCTCCTTTTGAATTGAGATAATATAATACAATTAATGAATAGGTTTTAAATGTATATCTGTTGGGTTTTAACAAATACATCCACCCAGGCAGGGGGTAGACAGCATAATGGTTATGCAAAGAGACTCTCACACCTGAGACTCCAAAGTCCTAGGTTCAGTCCCCTGCATCACCCTGTTGTCTTATATCTTGTTAATCACAATTAAACCACTAATAAAAATAAAAATTAAAAAGTAATATTAAGAGTTCAAGGCCAACATATAGTTCACATGGATAGTGCACTGCTTTGCCAGGTGTAGGACCCAGCAAAGCCAGCACACACTGTTGAAGGAAACTTTGGTACTATGGTATCTCTGTCTCTCCCTCTCACCCCCCTTCTTTCATTCTCCCTCTTTCCCTCTCTCTCTTCCACCCACCCTCTCTCATACTATCAGGAAAAGAAGAGTGTTCAAAAAAACAGTGAGCTGACCAAACCAACAGGAAGATTCTGCCAACAGGAAGATGTACTTTCTTTGCAAAGGCATCAACTGCTGGCTTAGCCTCTGGGCTTAGACAGCTGGAACCTTTTCTTCCCATAATATCATTTGGTTTTAGCGGTGAAATCACTGCTAAAGGGAATTATGTAAATTAATATTATAATTAACTGCTTGTTACTAAGGTAATCTGGGTGAAGTCCTTCCCTTTATTCATGCTTTGGAGATGCAGACTTGCCCAGATCCTCTGGGGTGGCATATCCCGTGGCTGGCACCACATCAAGGGGAGGAGAGCAGCTATTTACACACCACTGTGGGCTGGAGCAGCACTCACACACTACCCAGGATTAAGATCCATCCCTTTGATAAGAGGGAAAACAAGAAAACCAAAGGTACCTGCTTGAAAATAATGATTTGCCACAGAACACATTTTCTTTTAGTCAAACCTCTCTTTTTCTTAAGGCAAAAAGTGTGTGGGCTTATCTCTTGAAAAAATGCCAGCATGACTGTGAACACTGGGGAAATTAAAAGGTTGAATAGAATAGATTTCCTAGGAAAAAATCACCATGTGTATGCAAAAGGTTGTATGGCTTCTTTATTAAGCTGTGTGCTCAGGGAGGGTTATCTGACTCAGAGTGATCTATTACTTTGTGGCCAGAGTTGTAAATATGGAGAGTCATTATGCATTGCACAAAGCCAAGTCTAAGTAAAATCTAACATTCAGTCACTTTGGCAACTGTGACTATGACACAGAAATTTACAAATCAGAGTTTAAAAATACTGTCTGTATCACCATCCCTTGTGCAGAAAAAATGTTTAAGGAACAGTTTTACAGAATGTTTAAAGAACATTCTGTAACCTCCTGATATGACATCAATTACTCTTTCTTAGAAACATGTCAGAAAGGGCAGCAAAATGCCCACTTGGATAGTGTGTTGCTTTGCCATGTGTGGTTCAAACATGACCCCCATTCCACTGAAGGTAGTGTTGGTGCTGTTCTCTCTCTCCTCTCTCCTCTCCTCTCTTCTTCTTCTTTTCTCCTTCTCCTTCTCCTCCTTCTCCTTCTCCTTCTCCTTCTCCTTCTCCTTCTTCTTCTTCTTCTTCTTCTTCTTCTTGCGTTTGCCCTTCTTCTGTAGTCAGTCAACAGCATCAGGTTGAGCCTGATGTAAAGTTTCGAGACCTCCTGTTGCTGGGAAATTAGGCCGATGCAATCACATCTGCCATGTTGTCTCCTCAGGCTACTGCTAGTTCCCACGAGAGTTGGGACATTCTCAGAGTGCCTGTTCCGCCATGTTATGCCCTCAGGGCATTGTCTATATCCCCGCGATATCCGGAGTGCTTTGCTTACTCCTCCCTCCTCCCATTCTCATGAGAGTTATCATCCTATCCTGGAGTGCTATGGTTACTCCTCCCCCTTCCCATTCTCGCGAAAGCTGCTCCTATAAAAGCCTTTCTTCTTCCGCACCTCGTTCTCTTGCCAGTGCTTCACTCCAGTGTTCAGACGCAGGAAAATTTACTGCGTGAGGCGGCCATTTTCGCTACGTCCATGTGGCCCAACCTGCCTCTCTAGCACCCAACTCTGAGGTGCCAGCGCAAATAAAGATTTGTGTTTCCAGACCCCCTCTCTCTTCTCCACTGCCCGTGCACAACATCTGGCTCAACAACATCTGGCGCTCAACGTGTCCCACACTCACGCCCAGCCTGAGGTCCAGAAAGGCCGCCCAGACACAGGTAAGTGGCATCCGCCCGCCTCTGTGGCCCTGCGTTTCCCTCCACCATGGGAATTTTTTCGTTTTATGAGGAGGTGTCCCAGTTATTATCTCCTTCTGCCCTGGGACAGATTCGCGCTCTCACAGATGGTTTAATTTTCGCTACCCCTTGTATTTTTATAACTGTGGTTGCCACTTACAAGATATGTACAACGTGGTCTGCCATGAGGATAAGTGACCTTGAGGCTGAGATAAGAGAGTTAAAGCACATGTGCTTAAGACTCAGATGCCCTCAGCGATCAGCAGATAGACCCAGAACTTCCGTTCCCACAGACACATACACGTGTTCAGAAGCTCCTCCTCCGACCCCACCCCCTGCCGCCCAGGGTTCAGCTTCTCCTGAAATACAAGAGTTAATAGAGATGTGCTTACAACCTAAACGCCCTAAGCGATTTGCAGTCAGCGATTTGCACCCAAACTTCTGTCCCTGCAGACACGTGCTCAGTTCCTTCTGCGGCTTCCATGACCCCTTCACCTGCTGTCCCTGCAGACATGTGTTCGGCTCCTGCAGACACGTGTTCAGTTCCTTCTGTGGCAGACACGTGTTCAGTTCCTTCTGCTTCTCTGGCCACGCCCCCTGATTCCCCTGAGGCTTCTGGTTCTCTAGCCCCTCCTCCTACAGCCCCGGTTTTGGCTTCCCCTGAGGCTTCTGCTTCTCTGACCCCACCCCCTGCTGATATGTCATTATTAAGAGACCTAGTGGCTGAGGTACGGGAGTTAAAGGCAGCATTTAAGGACTTTAAACCATGTGCAGTCCACCCCAAGAGCTCCATCCCCGTAGATATGTGTGCAGTTTCCCCTGTGGCCACTACAGCAGTTTCCATGGCACCTTCCACTTCTGTAGCTCCCTCGCCCATGCCATTGGACCAAATCCAACCTTCCTGGTAAACGTGGCCCCTTCTAAACAAAACCCTCAGCCGTGGCAGCCATACTCCTCTAAAGATATCGGAGCACTCAGGCAAGCGGTCAGGGAGGACAGTTTGCACGCTCCATGGACCAAGTCCGTTTTAAGGAGTTTTTACCACCATCTTAACACACCCCAAGATTGGAAAGATATGGCTTGTGCTGCACTCCCAGACCCCCTCTACCTACAGTGGAAGGCATGCTTCCACGATAAGTGTTCTAGACAGTCGCAGGAAAATAGTAACAAACAGGTAGAATGGGATTCTGATGCTTTGTTTGGAGAAGAAGCTTATGAATCTGGAGTTCAGCAGGCAGAAGCCAGGTTTCCAACCAGTTATTTTGAACAGGTACGCATCTGCACAACACAAGCATGGGAAAGGGTGACCCCACCCGATGTAGATTCATCAGTTCCCATTAACTCTCTTCGCCAAGGCACTGATGAATCATTAGTGAGCTTCATCTCAAGGGTGAAGACAAGTTTAGAGAGAAAGGTTTATAATCCTGATGTCCGTTCACTACTCCTGCACTCTATTGTCTGGGAAGGCATGATACCACAATTCTGTCAGGCATGCCTTAATCTTAAATACCTACACCCAGATAATTGGATTTTAGCGACACAGGAACTTACATCAGGCAATTATGGGGCATCCGATACGGCACAGGTTTATGCAGTTACCCCACGTAATCAAAACGGGTCCTGCTTTCAATGCGGTCGCCAAGGACATTGGCATAACCAATGTCCTGAAAAGCTGCGACCACGCCTCCAGTCAGGGAAACCCCGCCTCCAGTTAGAGCGACCATGCCTCCAGTCAGAGCAACCCCGCTTTCAGTCAGGGAGCCAGAGGCCACATACTGTTTGTCCAAGATGTCGTAAAGGGTTTCACTGGAAGAGAGATTGTTGGTCAAATTTCATAAAGATGGCACACTCCTGAATGGTACAAATTCGGGGCCTGAGATTTTGTGGACCACTCCTGTTTTAGAATGAGGTCACCCTTCTATGACAGTAAAGATTGGCAATATTCCTTTTAAATTTTTGATTGACACGGGGGCAGCAAAGACGATTTTAAGGCAAGAAGAGGTTCCCCAAGATTGGGAACTCATCCCTGGACCCAGTTTACATGGAGTAGGAGGGGTGACCCAATCATTTCGCACATGAGATTCGCTCATGTGGGAAGACCCAGAAGGTTCTACCAGACACTTCCACCCTTTGGTAGCTAATATTAGCACCAACCTATTGGGCAGGGATATTCTGGAATGTCTTGATGTTAGGATATCCACAGATGCCTCTGCAGAGCGTAACACTCGTTCCCTCGAGACCAAGTCTAATCAGCACCCCCAATACTAAATGCCACTGTTTGTAGACAAACACCCTGCTTAAGCTGGCTTTCTAATGAGCCTGTCTGGGTGGAACAGTGGCCTTTACCTAGGGATAAGCTAGAAATTTTAAAAGAGCTCGTCCGAGAGCAGTTGTCCTTGGGACACATTCATCATTCTCGAAGCCCATGGAATACTCCTGTCTTTGTGATTAAAAAGTGCTCGGGAAAATGGCGCCTCCTCCAAGATCTCCCTGCAGTAAATAAAACCATGCAGGTCTGGGGCTCCCCCCAAAGGGGTTTGCCTCTTGCTTCTGCAATTCCCACAGGAATTCCAATCATAGCTATTGATATACAAGATTGTTTTTTCTCTATTCCCTTGCATCCACAAGATTGTAAACGTTTTGCCTTCTCTGTTCCTTCTATTAATAACACCAGCCCTGCTGACAGATTTGAATGGGTGGTGCTGCCCCAGGGTATGGCCAATAGTCCTACAATTTGTCAAGAGGTTGTTAAATCTGCCCTTGTCCCATATATTACTAAGGGCCTTAATGTTTTTCATTATACAGATGATATTTTAATATGGGGAAAATCAGATACAGATCTCTATGCCTTACATGATTTTCTCATTCCTGCATTAAAGAAAAGTGGCCTTAATGTAGCCCCTGAGAAGATACAGCTAATCCCTCCAATATCTTTCTTAGGTTCAGAGATTTCTCTAACGCAAATTCGTCCCTTAAAACATAATGTCATCTTCCCTTCTAACCTTACTCTTGCTTCTTTACAAAGTTTTCTAGGAAATTTAAATTGGCTTAGGCAGTATCTCTATCTGCCCACAAGCTGCCTCCAACCACTGTTTGACCTGTTAAAAGGAAAGAAACAGCCCTCCTCAAAACGTAAGTTAACTCCCGAGGCCTCCTTGGCACTGGAATGGGTTAACAAGGCCCTCCAGGACATGCACCTTGTTCGATTCTCTCCCTCCTCTCCGGTAAACCTTCTAATCTTCAACTCCACCCCCACAGCAGTAGGGGCACTGTGGCAAGACCATGGGGTTCTTGAGTGGCTTCACACGCCAGTGGTAGGAACTCCAAGACTCCTCACTGAGATAGACTCATTAGCATTCATGGTTCGCCAAGGAAGAAATAGGTCTGTGCAGGTCTTAGGGAAAGAACCGGATTTAATTATTCTGCCCTTTTCTCTCACAGATACAGAGTGGCTCATACGCCATCATTCCCACTTTGCCATAAACTTCATGGGGTTTCCAGGACAAATAGATAACCATTTTCCTTCCAATAAACTGATAGCTTCTTTACCTCTTTTGCGTCTACTAGCACCTAAACTTTTCTCTCGAGATCCCATTCCTTCTGCTCCTACAGTCTTCACTGATGGTGGAAAAAGGGGAGCTGCTGCCCTTATATATTACCCAAACAAACTATCTCCTAAACCTCTCTTTACTGAGCTTCCTGAGAATTCTCCTCAGTACAAAGAACTTTATGCTGTTTTCCTTGAATTAAAAGCTGTACCAGAATCCTTTACCTTTTTTCTGACAGTGTGTATACTGTTAACTTATTTCCATGGCTTGCTCATTCCTATGTGATAATTGATGACAACCCACTTTCCCCTCTCTTGATTCAAATCACCTCTATACTCTCTTCTCTAACCCAACCACTTTATATTCAGCACCTTCATTCCTACAGCCCTCTTCCTGGTTCCCTGTCCGAAGGGAATACTGCAGCTGACCGCCTTGCCTCCACAGGAGCTCTCCTAGTCTCTGTCTCTGATCCTGCTGACTTTCATTCCCTAACCCATGTTAATCTTAAAGGCCTTCGATTTCGATTTCCTGATGTTCCGTTACCACAATTAAAACATATCCTAGCTATATGCTCTTCCTGTGCAAGTCTCATAAAAACACATGCTATTCAGACTCTTGGTGTTAACCCCCGAGGCTTAAAAGCTAATGCTATTTGGCAAATTGATGTCACCCACATACCAAACTTTGGCAAACAAAAATATGTGTTTGTCTCAATTGATATCTTTTCTAAATTTATGTGAGAAACAGCTCAGACAGGAGAAAGCTCTAAAAAGCTCATAAGCTATATGCTCTCCTGTTTTGCTGTGATGGGCTTACCTCTTCAAGTGAAAACTGACCGTGGACCAGCGTTTACCAGCAAACAATTTAAAGATTTTTGTTCCCTCTGGAACATTACTCATACCACAGGCATTCCCTATAATCCACAGGGACAAGGCATTGTCTAGAGGGCCCATCAAACCCTTAAGGCTCAATTAAATAAAGATAAATGAGGAATGTACCCCCCCAACATCCAGCTAGCAAAAGCCTTAACTACGTTAAATCTCTTTAATATTTACAATAACTCGGATTTACCTCCTATTATTCTTCACTGGCAAACACCATCTACTCTCCCATCTATTAAGGTCAAATGGAGAGACCCACTCGATAAAATTTGGAAAGGGCCTGACCGTCTATTGACCATGGGAAGAGGTTTTGCATGCATTTTCCCTCATAATTACTCTAAACCTTTCTGGGTTCCTGCCCGCCATGTCAGACAATACCCTCATGATGGCAATGTTATCCCTGAAGAACAAGAAATACAAGAGGACTAGATGCAGAATACATCCCAGGGTCCATAATATGACATGGCAGAACCTACAAAAGTTGGCTCACAGAGCCCTCTCTCCTACCCCTTCCCTGAATGTCTTATATTATGACTGGCCAGTTGTGTTTTGTAAGTGAGTGTGTTGAATGACCAAAAATTTTTGTATGACCCATCTGCTCAGAGTACTCTAAATGTTAAAACCATTGTCACTAACATGCGTTAGCTCTCTAAGTAACCTGAGTCTGCTTATAGTCCAAAGTCAATTATAGTAAGCCTCTAACTTGTTACAAGTTTTATTTTTTTCACAAGTAAGTGATTACAGCTATCAAGCCTTCATATGAGGAATCATCTATTCATATGGTAAGGTATTAAACTGTAAGAAGTTCGTCCATATCCAACCTATGTGAATTAACAACATTCACATATTCTTGTAAACTTAACTGGGGTATCTTGTCTTGCCACCATAAGCCATGCCTTTTTCAGCCAACAATTTAAAGATGTTTCCCTTTATAATATCACCCATGCCACAGACATTCTTTACTACCCCCAAAGACAAATGGCTGTTCCCCTAGACATCACATACACTGACTGCTTCCCTTAGACTTAAGATATGATCCTACCTCTTCATACCAATAGATACATTCCCCCTTCCTTACCTGTCTACCCTTAGTTGTAGGACCCTAGTTTGTTTTACTTCTTCTGCTCACAATAGTTCCTATAATTTTTAAAAACATTCTAATTAATTTATTAATGAGAAAGAGAGGAGGAGAAAGAAAGAACCAGATATCTTTCTGGTACACATGCAGCCAGGGATCGAACTTGGGATCTCACACTTGAGAGTCTAACGCCATATCTACTGTGACACCTCCCAGACCACGGTCCTATAATTCTTAACAAGCTCATGGCTTTTTTGCGGCAACAGATTGATGCCATAAAGATGCAACCTATACAAACTCACTATCATAGGCTGGACATAGCAGAATATTGAGTTGCTGTGGAGGATTTGCCCCCCTCCATCAGAACGTCCACCATGTAGAGGGCTGGCTAGCCAATGACGGGTAAGAGGAAACTAGCGCTATCCAGTCAACCTAAGACAGGGCACCTGGTACTACTGGGAAAAAATGACCAGGTGTTCCAATGACGGGTAAGACGGAAGGCTGATCCCCAACCTAAGACAGGCACAGTCTACCCTGCCACAAAACAAAGTCTGCCAAACATCAAAACATGACATAAGACAGGGGGACATGTGGGGAGCCACATGTGCCCTCAAGGTTGCTATTGGCATGGCCATAGAGTTTATGTTAAAAGATAGTTCCTGGGAATCGGGCGGTGGCACAGCAGGTTTAGCGCAGGTGGCGCTAAGTGCAAGAACTGGCTTGAGGATCCCAGTTTGAGCCCCCGGCTCCTCACCTGCAGGGGAATCACTTCACGAGCAGTGAAGCAGGTCTACAGGTGTCTTTCTCTCCCCCTGTCTTCCCCTCCTCTCTCCATTTCTCTCTGTTCTATCCAACGACCACAATATCAGTAATAACAACAATATTATTACATACAATAAAACAACTAGGGCAACAAAAGGCAAGATAACAAAAACAAACAAAAAAAAAGGGATAAGATAGTTCCTGCTTCCCTACACCTTAGAGTCTTTGTTAAAAGATAAGTTCTTTTTCCCCATGAATCACCCAGGACCTTCCAGATAAACGGCTGAATACCATGATAAATAATATAAAATATAATCATAAATGAATAGGAAAGATACATCACTCAATACTCAGTTGGTCAAGGCACCAAACCTCTTTTTCTATAAAGCATTCAGATCAGATGCCCTGCTAACCACAAGAAGCAGATTGTTTGTGTTTCTTCCACAGGAATCCCAGAAAAAAACATCTGGACCCCTGCATATCCTGACATCACCCACTAGATGGCATGAATACAGTGGCAAACCCCCCGAAACCCTAGATGTCACCTGACACGATCTGAAGAACCTGATTCACAGACTCCAAGGAAAGAACTTTCTTACTGCCTGTCTGCCTTTCATGCTTCTGCTTTGACCTGTCACGTTTTGGCAGTTCCAGCTCACTCTCTACAGAAAAGCAGAATTCCAGAGGTTGACCTTCCTCATGCAGCATTTCATCCCCTGCCATTTCTCCCCCTAGTTGCCTACTTTGGACTGAGACCTTTATTGGACTTGCTGGTATACCCTTTGGACACTTTAGACAATTTTACAGCAGATTTCTTCCCTTCACGTTGCTGGTTTTTCATAGACTGACCCTGAGTAGTTCACAGACTTTACACACTGTTGCCCTGGGCATTAGATAAAAGGAAAGGGGGAGATGCTGGGAAATTATGCCGATGCAGTCACATCTGCCATGTTGTCTCCTCAGGCTACTGCTAGTTCCCACGAGAGTTGGGACATTCTCGGAGTGCCTGTTCCGCCATGTTATGCCTTCAGGGCATTGTCTATATCCCCGCGATATCCTGAGTGCTTTGCTTACTCCTCCCCCCTCCCATTCTCACGAGAGTTATCATCCTATCCTGGAGTGCTATGGTTACTCCTCCCCCTTCCCATTCTCGCGAAAGCTGCTCCTATAAAAGCCTTTCTTCTTCCGCACCTCACTCTCTTACCAGTGCTTCACTCCAGTGTTCAGACGCAGGAAAAGTTACTGCGTGAGGCGGCCATTTTCGCTACGTCCATGTGGCCCAACCTGCTTCTCTAGCACCCAACTCTGAGGTGCCAGCGCAAATAAAGATTTGTGTTTCCTCTTTGCTCCGGACCTCCTCTCTCTCATCTCCGTGGCCCACGCTCAACAACAGAAAGTGTAACACGAAGTAGGTAAGGAGGGTATCTAGGTCTAAGTAGAAACTACTTGATTAGGTACTTTATGGTGTCTTTTTAGGTCTTTCTACTTGCTTGCTTTAAAAGATAAAATAAAAGAATTTTGGTTCATACTTCTAGAGGGGGAGAATGTTAGGGAAAGATGACCAGAAGTCTCTGAACTCCAATTCTATCAAGATCCAAAGAGAGAACAGGAAAAAAGGAAGGACATTCGGAAGCAGCAATAAGTATTAATGTGACTTAGGAAGGAAGAGGAGACAGGACTGTAGAAAAGAAAAGGACAAATATATCTAAATATATATAGATATAGAAATAGTAGTCAACCCATATCTGTGACCTTGGGAAAACTACTGTAGTTTCCATTGGAGGGAATGGGGACACACAATTCTGACTGATGGGATTCGTGTGGAATTATACCCCTTTTATATCATAATTTTGTAAATCAACATTCAATCACTAAGAAATATTCAAAACAAAATTCAAGGATGAGAGACAGCATAGAAATGGCTGCCTTTCCTAAGCTGAATATGGGCTCCAGATTAAATCAATGGGGTTTATAGTCAACAATATTTATACACCTTTCCCGTATTTGGGAGCTGCTCTGTTCCCTGATCCAGCTCTCTAGCCCCTTTTCAGCCATGACATCATCTTCCCAGACAATAACTTGGGTCCATCAGCATATCAGATATCAGGCTCAGGAAAAAACTAGTAAAGTCATGGGTCCTTTGGAATATAACTAAAATAGACCTACTAGCCTTGTCTAAAATAGAGACCCTAAATCTTCATCAGCAATATTCTTGTCTTTACATTCATGATTAGTAAACAATTTGTTCTGCTTTATATCTTAACTTTTTTTCAGCCACCAGGTTCTAGACGCTACCATGATGCCAACCTGACTTCCCTGGGCAGAGAATATTTCCCTGGAACCCTGCCTCCCCAGACTCCTGCCCCAGTAGGGAAAGAGAAACATAGGCTGGGAGTATGGATCGACCTGTCAATGCCCATGTTCAGCACAGAAGTAATTTCAGAAGCTAGACCTTCTACCTTATGCACTCCATAATGACCTTGGCTCCATACTCCCAGAAGGATAAAGAATAAGAAAGCTATCAGGGGAGGGGATGGGATATGGAGTTCTGGTGGTGGGACTTGTGTGGAGTTGTACTCCTCTTATCCTATGGTTTTGTCAGTGTTTCTTTTCTATAAGTAATATTATAAAAATCTGGAAAAAAAAGTCTGGAAGAATGAAACAAATGAGTTGAGTATGTGTGTATGCTTTCAAGTGTAAATATATAGAAATTCTACCTGGAGGCTACTGAGTTTTAGGCTAACATTGCTGTCTTTTATAATATTTTGACTAATGCTTTAAAATTCTTTCATAATTTTAACAAAAATTAAAATTTTTGTCTTAAAATATTTATTTATTTATTTTAACTAAAAAGAGATAGATCAGAGAATAGTCCTCATCTCTGGCAATGTTCAAACCTGGGGTCTCAGGCTTGCCAATCCTGCACTTCTCTGCTGAGTCCTCTCTCTGGTTTAATTTCGGTTTTTTTTTTTTAAAGCATATAGTTCTACATTACAGGACTCATTTTTGATGTAGTTTATATCTGGATTTGATTTGAAACTCTCATCTATAGGGCTAGGTGATGGCGCACCTGGTTGACTACACGTTACAATGCTGGACCTGGGTTCATGCCCCTGGTCCCCAAATGCAGGGAGAAAGTTTTGCAAGTGGTGAAGCAGTGATGCAGGTCTCTCTCCCCCTCTCTGTCACCTCTTCCCCCTTGATTTTTGCCTGTCTCTATCCAATAAATAAATATAGATAATTAAAAAAATCAAATTGTTAAAAAATAAATAATATAAAAATAAATGGCTGCCTTGCAGGCACTTCAATGTGGTAACCCAAGTTTTCAAACCCAGGTTCTTGTGTCTCACATCATAAAGTGTGTGCTCTACCCAATGAGCCACCTTTCTATCCCCTGCAGAGTCTTTTTCTTTCTTGAGTGATAAAGGCATCTGTGACCAAATATGGCTAAGCTACTTAAATCTGACCTTGGACCAAACCATATTGCTAGTCTTCTCTGTTATAGGATCAAATTATCTTGTCAAGTAGAATTATTTTACTAAGGGAGACCATTGCATGTAATAACAATATTGTTGAGAATTTGTCCATTTACTCATTCATTAAATTTGCCAAATGCTATGCTAGGCTATGGGTACAGTAGTAAACAAAACAGAAATTCTGATCTCATGGAATTTATATTCTGGTTGATGATGGGTCTGGAGTTACAAGCAACAGCCAAAATGAATATATTTTGTAATGTGTGAAGATGGTGAAAGTTATGCAGGGATAAAGGGGATTGGGGTGCAGGTCCATGAATGGATGTGTGCTATCTGAAGCAGACTTGTTGGAGAAGGTCTCATGGAGACAATGACACTTGAGCTGGGATTTGAAGAGTGGGAGACTAAAAGAGTGAATGAGAGGGGAAGGACCTTTCAGAGAGTGAAATAGGAAATAGCAGTAGGCCTGATGTGTTCTGTAGCAGTGGGCAGGGCACTCCATCAATGTAACTGTGCAAGGACATTTTGCTCTTTCTTTTTTTGTTTTAATTGATTTAATTATGATCAACAATCTGTTGGATAAAAGGGGTACAATTCCTACCACCAGAGTCCAGCATCCTATTCCCTCCAGTTGAAAGCTTCCCTATTCTTTATCCCTCTGGGAATATGAACCCAAGATCATTATGGGCTGCAGAAAGTGGAAGGTCTGGCTTCTGTAATTGCTACCCCTTTGGACATGGGAATTGGCAGGTCTATTCATAAACACGCAGCCTGTTTCTATCTTTCCCTAGTGGGGCAGGGCTCTGGAGAGGTGAGGTTCCAGGACACATTGGTGATGTCATCTGCCCAGGGAAGTCACATTTGATTCTGCAACTTGGTGGCTGAAAAGCACTAAGATATAAAGAAGAACAAATTGCTTAATAATCAAGACCCTAAAGGTAAGAATATAGGAGATGAGATTTGGGGTCTTTGTTTTGCAAAAAACTAGGAAGTTTATTTTAGGTATATTCTCAGGGGCCCATGACTTTACTAATTTTTGCCTGAGCCTGACAGCTAACATGCAGGTGGACCAAAGATATTGTCTGGGGAGATGGTGTCAGAGTTGGAAAAAGGACTAGAAAGCTGGGTTGTATTGCTAAATGGGAATCTGGGGAATGTTATGCATGTAAAAAAAAAAAAAGAAGTAGAAACGCAAAGCAGAAATTGACTGAGTTTGGAGTATGGCACCAAAGTAAGAAAGCAGAAGTGCACTAGAGTTTGCAGTAAGTACCTCCCTAATACTTCCTCTCCACTTTTCCAAGCTTTGGGTCCATGATCGCTCAACAATTTGTTTGGCTTCATATGCTAACTCTCTTTTCAGTCACCAGGTTCCAGGTGTCATCAGGATGCCAGCCAGACTTCCCTGGATTGAAGACACCACCAATGTGTCCTGGAGCTCAGCTTCCCCAGAGACCCATCCTACTAGGGAAAGAGAGAGGCAGACTGGGAGTATGGACCGACCAGTCAACGCCCATGTTCAGCGAGGAAGCAATTACAGAAGCCAGACCTTCTACCTTCTGCAACCCTCAATGACCCTGGGTCCATGCTCCCAGAGGGATAGAGAATGGGAAAGCTATCGGGTGAGGGGGTGGGATATGGAGATTGGGCGGTGGGAATTGTGTGGAGTTGTACCCCTCCTACCCTATGGTTTTGTTAATTAATCCTTTCTTAAATAAAAAAAAAAAAAAAGAAAGCTGGATCAGGGAAGAGAGTAGCTCCTAAATATGGAGAAAGTATATAAATACCATTAACTGTAAACCCCATCGATCTGATCTGGGGCCCATATTCAGTAGATGTAGATGTTTTGTTCTTATACATGCTGTCCTTTTTGGTATCTTCTTTGTTTATTTTACCAGAGCACTGCTCAGCTCTGCCTTATGGTGGTGTTGGGGATTGAACCTGGGACATTTGATGCCTCATGAATGAAAGGCTCTTTGCATAACCATTGTGGTGTCTCCCCAGCCCCATGCTGTCCTTTTTTGGTAGCACTGATGTATGTGATGCTGAGAACAGCAAATGTTTATTTTTCTCTTTCCTTTGACTTTTGACAAGTTTTGAAGTAACATGAGAAGTTTTTATGCACCATATACAATAAATTTGCATTTCTGTTTTCACCTTGTTTTTTTTTTTTCAACTTTAGTTCATGTTTCTTTAATCTTCATGCTTTGTCCTCTTTGTTTTTGGTTTGTAGGAAGGCTTTTGACCTTTTGATAATAAGAGACAGAAAATACTTAGGAAAACAAGAGAAGAGTAGCAAGATCCACAACTTGTTAGTACTAAGTTACTCATTCATTCAAAACACCTAGGAAATGCCTACTGTGTGCTGTGAATTGAAAGAGTCTGCCACATATACAGATCCATGTTGCCTTATATGGAACAGTAGATAATGTATTAGATAAGGACATGAGTCCCAAATTCAATCCCTGGTGTCACATGTACCACACTGATGCTCTGGTGTTCTCTCCCCCCCCTCACTTCTCTCTCCCTCTCATTCTCTCTCTCTCCTCATTGATAAATATACAAAACAAAATGTTTCTTTCTTTTTTTTTAGAAATTAATCTATAACCCTAATTAAAAAATGTATTTAATTACTGGCTGGCTCACCCGTGCCTTATATTGTGATATTGTCATGGCCCTACTAAAGGTCATAATGACATGTGAATCACAATGTGAAACTACTCTGGAAAGGTAACATCCCCCTTGTATGATTTCTGTGGTAGCTATGTGGCCTTTGTACTTTTGCATCCAGTTTCTTAAGAGTTTTGAGTTGGCTACCCCTGCAGAGGATAGTCAAATTAATAAAACACAAATGTATCTTTCCATAAATGTTTAGGAACCATAGCTCTAGGGGTTCCTTATCACATGATAACATTTGAACCTAGTAGAATTTTCTCTGGTGAGTGGAGTGTAGGGGTTGCTTAGGGGTGAGACACACTTATGACTCTGGGTTGGTGTTTTCTGTCTGAGCATTCTTTATTTACTGGACATCAGTTGATTTCTTTTACTGCTGCCATCCAAGCATTCCTTTTCCTTCCCTTCTTCCTCAGTGGCTTGGGCATAATTTTTATCTTTATTTTTTTTAATGGATGAAAGGAGAAGAAATAATGACAGTTTCAGGCTTGTGGAATCACTGAGGTCATTCATACCCAGAGAGATAAGAAAGTTTATTAAGTGTGCACCTGCTGAGGTACCAAAGAAAGGCAGCAAGTGTTTGTCCTTCATCTTTATTCATGAAGCCCTTGAGGGTGATGGGAAAGGAGACTGGTGATTAGGAGACCGGGCACATTCACGGCCAGCCGCCTGTGTGGACACATTTGGGCTGGAAGGTTCCGGCTGCCTCTGTTGATGTGCATTCAGGGCTGTGCCAAGCCGTCTACCTTGGTGTGCTCTGCATTATTAATGCTTTCATAAGGGCACTCATTTGTATGCTGTGGGGAAGGCCAGGTCGGCACAGTCTCATCTCTGTTGAGCTCTGCCCATTCTCTGCTGTGACACCCAGGCCCCCAGAATGATGCAAGAGTGAGCAAGCACAGCTGGAAGACAGCAGATTGTCTGGAACTGGAGAGAAAAAAAACATGCATTCAGTCAAATTTAAATTAAGAGACTTTGTTTACATTCCTCAGCTCCTCTTACTGAGTTAGTCAAATTTTTGATTCCCTCCAAAATTAAACAAGTGTCAGCAACAGATGTTGAGTTTATGTTACTTCATTCAACCTGTTCAAGCAGTGTGAACTCAGGGACAAAACCGTGGAACACAACTTTTCATGTTGAAGTCTCAAAGAAAACTTGATCTGTGGCCCATTCTGAGAGAACATGAATGTTGGTGGCCTGGGGATAGAGTGACCTGTCCAGAGCTGGCTTTATCATCTTGTTTTAGGAAAATAGGTTGGTGGAATGACTGCTGAAATAGGAAGGTAGTAAGAAAAATCTTGGCTTATATGCCTGCTTCACATTCTGGGTTAGTACATCCGGATCATGTGAACTAACAGGAAAGACTTGCATGGTGTCAATTAATGGTCTTTCCATTAGTGATTCCACCTTTATTTCCACTTTCAGAGCATGTTTAGTTTTTCTTGTTATCTTGTTTTATGTGTGTCTTCTCCATTACAAATGAGCTCACTGGAAAGACTGAGAGAAAACTTCTTTGCTGACATTTCAAACATGTTGGAGATCTTACTTTGCAGTTTCTTATTTATAAGGGTAATGTTAACATTGTTGGAAATATAAATAATTTAGACCAAGTTTTGTTTTCTTCCTATGAATTCTAAGAGTTCCTGTATTTTCATAGATGTGAATTTTTTCAAAGCATTTCATTTTCAAAAATGTAATGACACACAAAAAAGATAATCACACTGAAATTTTTCTTTGTTTTGGAGATATTTATCCTCTAAAAGACATATTTCTTTTTCCCTTTTATTCTTTATTGGGGGGATTAATGGTTTACAATTAATAGTAAAATAGAGTAGTTTATACCTGTGTAACATTCTCAGTTTTCTACATAACAATTCATCTCTCACTAGGTCCTCCTCTGCCATCATGTTCCAGGACCTGAACCCTCCCCCCACCCCAGAGTCTTTTACTTTGGTGCAATGCACCAAGTTCTGCCTTGTTCTTTCTTATTTTTAAATTTATTTATTATAATTATTATTAGTGATTTAATAGTGATAGACAAGATTGTGGGATAAAAGGGGTACAATTTCATACAATTCACAACACCAGAGTTCCATATACCCTACCCTCCACTGGAAGCTTCTTTATTCCTTATCCCTCAGGAAGCATGGACCAAAGATCTCTATGGGGTGAGAAGGTAGGAGGTCTGGCTTCTGTAATTGCTTCTCAACTGGATATGGGTGTTGAAAGGTCTATCCATACTCCCAGCCTGTTTTTATCTTTCCCTAGTGGGGTACAGCTGTGGGGAAGTGGGGTTCCAGGACATATTGGTGAGGTTTTCTGCCCAAGGAAGTCAGGTTTGTGTCATGGTAGTATTTTTCAACTTGTCTATGAGTGAGATCATCCCACATAAAGACATATTGGCAACTAACAGTAGTTAAAAGAGAGACAATTGTTGCTGAGGAGTTATTCTGATGCAGTCTCCGCCCCCAGGTTTTACTACGCCCCCGCGAAATCCTAGCAGTGCCCCCTTCAACCAATCCTGGCCCTACACGTCACCCCTGGTTGTTGCCCAATAAAAAGCCCCCTCACCCCTCCCCTCTCTCTCTCTGGGCTCTTGGCTCTCCCTCTCTGAGGTCTCGCTCCCTGCTCTCCCCCCCCCCCCCCCCCCCCGTGGTCGGCCATTGCCGGCTGGCTCCACGTGGTCTGAACCAAACCTCCCCCCATCCTATAATAAAGATTTGTGTACCCCTTTGCTCTGGACGTCCGCTCTCTTCTCCATGGTGCAGCCCGACACCAGACCGCCGCAACAACATCTGGCGCCCATCATGTTCCGTACCCACACCACGCCCGGCCTGAGGTCTCCGAAACCGCCCAGACACAGCATTTAAGGATTTTAAACCATGTGCAGTCCACCCCGGGAGCTCCGTCCCCGTCCGCACACTACTCCTGCGCTCTATTGTCTGGGAAGGCATGACACCACAATTCCGTCAGGTATGCCTTAATCTTAAACACCTACACCCAGATAATTGGATTCTAGTGACACAGGAACTTACATCAGGTAATTATGGGGCACCCGCTATGACGCAGGTCTATGCAGTTGCCCCACGTAAGCAAAACGGGCCTGCTTTCAGTGCGGTCGCCAAGGATATTGGCGTAACCAATGTCCTGATAAGTTGCGACCACGCCTCCAGTCAGGGAAACCACGCCTCCAGCCAGAGCAACCCTGCTTTCAGTCAGGGAGCCAGAGACCACGTACTGTTTGTCCAAAATGTCGTAAGGGGTTTCATTGGAAGAGAGATTGTTGGTCCCAATTTCATAAAGATGGTTCGCCCCTGAATGGTACAAATTCGGGGCCTGAGATTTTGTGAACCACTCCTGTTTTAGAATGGGGCCACCCTTCTATGACAGTAAAGATTGGCAATATTCCTTTTAAATTTTTGATTGACACGGGGGCAGCAAAGACGATTTTAAGGCAAGAAGAGGTTCCCCAAGATTGGGAACTTATCCCTGGACCCAGTTTACATGGAATAGGAGGGATGACCAGAGCATTTTGCATACGAGACTCGCTCATGTGGGAAGACCCAGAAGGTTCTACCGGACACTTCCACCATTTGGTAGCTAATATTAGCACCAACCTATTGGGCAGGGATATTCTGGAATGTCTTGATGTTAGGATATCCACAGATGCCTCTGCAGAGCGTAAAACTCGTTCCTGCGAAACCAGGCCTATTCAGCACCCCCAATACTAAATGCCACTGTTCATAGCCAAACACCCTGCTTAAGCTGGCTTTCTAATGAGCCTGTCTGGGTGGAACAGTGGCCTTTACCTAGGGATAAGCTAAAAGTTTTAAAAGAGCTAGTCCGAGAGCAGTTGTCCTTGGGACACATTCATCATTCTTGAAGCCCATGGAATACTCCTGTCTTTGTGATTAAAAAGCGCTCGGGAAAATGGCGCCTCCTTCAAGATCTCTGTGCAGTAAATAAAACCATGCAGGTCTGGGGCTCCCCCCAAAGGGGTTTGCCTCTTGCTTCTGCAATTCCCATGGGAATTCCAATCATAGCTATTGATATACAAGATTGTTTTTTCTCTATCCCCTTGCATCCACGAGATTGTAAACGTTTTGCCTTCTCTGTTCCGTCTATTAATAACGCCAGCCCTGCTGATAGATTTGAATGGGTGGTGCTGCCCCAGGGTATGGCCAATAGTCCTACAATTTGTCAGGAGGCTGTTAAATCTGCTCTTGTCCCATATATACATAAGGGCCTTAATATTTTTCATTATACAGATGATATTTTAATATGGGGAAAATCAGATACAGATCTCTATGCCTTACGTGATTTTCTCATTCCTGCATTAAAGAAAAGCGGCCTTAATGTAGCCCCTGAAGATACAGCTAATCCCTCCAATATCCTTCCTAGGTTCAGAGATTTCTCTAATGCAAATTCGTCCCTTAAAACCTAATGTTACCTTCCCTTCTAACCTTACTCTTGCTTCTTTACAAAGTTTTCTAGGAAATTTAAATTGGCTTAGGCAGTATCTCTATCTGCCCACAAGCTGCCTCCAACCACTGTTTGACCTGTTGAAAGGAAACAAACAGACCTCTTCAAAATGTAAGTTAACTCCTGAGGCCTCCTTGGCACTGGAAAGGGTTAACCAGGCCCTCCAGGACATGCACCTTGTTCGATTCTCTCCCTCCTCTCCGGTAAACCTTCTAATCTTCAACTCCACCCCCACAGTAGTAGGGGCACTGTGGCAAGACCATGGGGTTCTCGAATGGCTTCACACTCCAGTAGGAGGAGCTCCAAGACTCCTCACTGAGATAGATGCGTTAGCATTCATGGTTTGCCAAGGGAGAAATAGGTCTGTGCAGGTCTTAGGGAAAGAACCGGATTTAATCATTCTGCCCTTTTCTCTCACAGATACAGAGTGGCTTATACGCCATCATTCCCGCTTTGCCATAAGCTTCATGGGGTTTCCAGGACAAATAGATAACCATTTTCCTTCTAATAAATTGATAGCTTCTTTACCTCTTCTGCCTCTACTAGCACCTAAACTTTTCTCTCGGGACCCATTCCCTCTGCTCCTACAATCTTTACTGATGGCGGAAAAAGGGGAGCTGCTGCCCTTATATATTACCCAGACAGTCTCCTAAACCTCTCTTTACTGAGCTTCCTGATAATTCCCCTCAGTACAAAGAACTTTATGCTGTTTTTCTTGCACTAAAAGCTGTACCAGAATCCTTCAACCTTTTTTCTGACAGTGTGTATACTGTTAACTTACTTCCATGGCTTGGTCGTTCGTATGTGAAAATTGATGACAACCCACTTTCCCCTCTCTTGATTCAAATCACCTCTATGCTCTGTTCTCGAACCCAACCACTGTATATTCAACACCTTCGTTCCCACAGCCCTCTTCCTGGTTCCCTGTCCGAAGGGAATGCCGCAGTTGACCGCCTTGCCTCCACAGGAACTTTCCCAGTCTCTGTCTCTGATCCTGCTAATTTTCACTCTCTAACCCATGTTAATCTTAAAGGCCTTTGAGCTCGATTCCCTGATGTTCCTGTATCACAGTTAAAACATATCCTCGCTACATGCTCTTCTTGTGCAAGTCTCATAAAGACACCTGCTATCTAGACCCTTGGGGTTAACCCCCGAGGTTTAAAAGCTAATGCTATTTGGCAAATTGATGTCACCCACATACCAAACTTTGGCAAACAAAAATATGTGTTTGTCTCAATTGATACCTTTTCTAAATTTATGTGGGCTACAGCTCAGACAGGAGAAAGTGCTAAAAAGCTTGTAAGCCATATGCTCTCTTGTTTTGCCGTTATGGGGGTCCCATTATTTTTGAAAACAGACAATGCACATATGTTTACAAGCAAACAATTTAAAGATTTTTGTTCCCTCTGGAATATTACTCATACCACGGGCATTCCCTACAATCCACAGGGACAAGGCATTGTCGAGAGGGCCCATCGAACTCTGAAGGCTCAACTAAATAAAGTTAAAGGAGGAACATATCCCCCCAATATCCAGCTAGCAAAAGCCTTAACTACGTTAAATCTCTTTAATATTTACAATAACTCGGACTTACCCCCTATTATTCTTCACTGGCAAACACCATCTACCCTCCCATCTATTAAGGTCAAATGGAGAGACCCACTCAATAAAATTTGGAAAGGGCCTGACCCATTATTGACCATGGGAAGGGGTTTCGCATGCATTTTCCCTCAAAATTTCTCTAAACCTGTCTGGGTTCCTGCCCGCCATGTCCCACAATACCCGCATGTTATTCCTGAAGAACAAGAAATACTACAAGAGGACCAGATGCAGGATACATCCCAGGACCTGTAATACGACATGGCAGAACCTACAAAATCTGGCTCACAGAGACCTCTGTCCTACCCTTTCCCTGTATGTCTTATGTTATAACTGGTCAGTTGTTTTTGTGAGTGAGTGTGTTGAATGACAAAAAAAAAAATTTTTTTTTTTTTTTTTGCATGACCCATCTGCTTGGAGTACTCTAAAAGGTAATTGGCTTTATATAAAAATGCTGGACGCAGCCAAAGTTTCTGGAGACGTCCAGAAACATTCCAAAATTTTTTTCTTTCTCCCTCTTGTGAATTTTATATATAGTTTTGGTATATATGTAAGTGTTTAGTCTTAAACTGTGTGACTAATGACAGATTTAAATTTGTTTTTAAATAATGTGTTTTTATAACAAAAGTTCTTTTTCCTCCAGTTTGTTATAACTAAATGTTTATGGGTATGTCTCAAGTTTGGTAACACTAACTTAACGGTCAAAAGTGTAACCCTACAGCTACACTTTTACCAGACAAGGTAAAAATTAATTTGTTAAGGTAACTTACTATTTAGGTAAAAGTCTAAATGTTCAACGTGACTATTCATTCCCAAAACTAAACTATATAAATTTTATATACAGGACACCTTTGAAGGGCCCCCAAAGGTGCCCTGTAAACTATCTTGTGGAAATTAATCCACAACAGATCTGGCATCAATCTGGCACTGTAAACATTAAAAGCATTGTCACGAATATGCGTTAACTCTCTAAGCAATTTGAGTCTGTTTAAAATACATATTTTAGCTAAAATTGGTCTCAAGATCCTGCGGTAGAGGCTTCTACAGGAGGTCACATTAGAAGACCTTTAAATAAAATCATAAAGAGATTCTAAACCAATTATAATCATCGAGGTATAAACTATAACAAACCTATAACTTGTTACAAGTTCAAATTAACCACGAGAAGCAGATTGTGTTTCTTTCACATGAATCCTGGAAAAACCATCTGAACCCCTGCACACCCTGACGTCACCCACTAGATGCCACGACTACCGTGGCACACCCCCTGAAACCCTAGATGTCACTCAACGCGATCTGAAGAACCTAATACACAGACTCCAAGGACAGAACTTTCTTCATGCCTGGTTACCGTTCCTGCTTCTGACCTGCTTGTCACGTGTTGGCAGTTCCAGCTGGCTATCTACAGAAAAGCAACATTCCAGTGGCTGACCTCCCTCATGCAGCGTTGCATCCCCTGCCAATTCTTCCCCTAGCCATCTACTTCGGACTGAGACTTGTATCGGACTTTCTGGCATACCCTATATACATTTTACACAATTTTGAAGCAGCTTATTTCCCTTCACGCTGCTGTTTTTTCATAGACTGATCCTGAGTAATTCATAGACTTTACAGACTATTGCCTTGAGGACTATACAATGCCAAATAGCCCCTCTGTTTGGTGGGTCATGCCTCCCGCCTCCCCCTCATTATGTACCCGCGCCCCTTTCCCCACCCAAGCAGGGAATGTTCCTTTACACACCAATCCTTCCCTTCACACCACACTGGCTTTTACTATTCCCCTACTTGTCCCTTCCTATTTTGTTATATCATTTAGGCTTATGCCCCAAAGGTTTCTGCCCCATGATAGTCTTTTACAGACTTTGTACATCTTATGCAATTACTAGATAGAAAGATAGAAAAGATGTAGAGACATTGTGAAGAGATGGTTGAGCAGGCTGTGCTTAAACCTATGAGATGAGTCTCTCCAGGTAAGTTTCTCTCTAAAGAGGGGTTGAGCACAGGAGGACGCATAAATTTCACAAGGTTCGCAGCCATTTAAGCCTTCCCTCCTCCACAGAAAGTCCTACATCTTCCCACCTGAGCACGGCATTCCTCTAAAACATTTAAGCCTGCTCCATTCCATTTTTCTTTACTGTGTCCATTTAGATATAAAGGGATAGGAGGAGATGTTGCTGAGGAGTTATTCTGATGCAGTCTCCGCCCCCAGGTTTTACTACGCCCCCGCGAAATCCTAGCAGTGCCCCCTTCAACCAATCCTGGCCCTACACGTCACCCCTGGTTGTCGCCCAATAAAAAGCCCCCTCACCCCTCCCCTCTCTCTCTCTGGGCTCTCGGCTCTCCCTCTCTGAGGTCTCGCTCCCTGCTCTCCCCCCGTGGTCGGCCATTGCCGGCTGGCTCCACGTGGTCTGAACCAAACCTCCCCCCCCATCCTATAATAAAGATTTGTGTACCCCTTTGCTCTGGACGTCCACTCTCTTCTCCATGGTGCAGCCCGACACCAGACCTCCGCAACAACAGACAATGATTTGAAAAATATTTTATTTATTTAATTATTGTATAGAGACAAAAGAGATCTAGAGGGAGTGGGGGAGAGAGGGAAAGATAAAGAGAAACACTTGTTGCACTGCTTCACTGCTCATGAAACTTCTCCCATGCAGGTGAGGACAAAGGATTGAAGCTTGGCCCTTGTACTTGTAACATATCCACTCAACTAGGTACACCACTACATGGTCCCCTGGGATGATGATTCTTAATGGATAATTTGAGCCCCCATTCTCTACTGTTTTCCTTAATATCATGTCATGAGTTTTTTAAATTATCCAGATAACTGCTTCGATATTCACCTAATGTAACATTTGTTGGGACAGCATATAAGATTTTCCTTAGGTAAATGTCAGAATACTTTCAATCTCCCCATTTCTTTTAATCAGTTACTAATGTAAAATACCTACAAAAGCCAATGTCTAATTAAAAACAGAAAAACAGCCAGAGCAATAGATGTGTATATGACTGGTATTCAACTTAGACTTTTCTCAGACTTTCTCATTTCATTTTGAATGTGAGCTGGCTGATGTTTTTAGCTACTCAGCAAGGCTTCAGTAAGAAGTTAATTTAATAAATTGCCAGCCAGTTTTTATTTTTTTAAAAAAAATATTTTATTTACTTATTTATTATTGGATACAGACAGAGAAATTGAAAGGGGGTGTAGAGAAACAGCTGCAACCCTACTGACCACTTGTCCCGTATCTTTTAAATTTTCATTATATTTTATTATGGGATAGAGACAGAGAGAAATTGTCAGGGGAGGAAGAGATAGGGAGAAAGACAGAGAGATACTTACAGACCTGCTTCACCACTCATGAAACTTGTCCCCTGAAGGTGGGGACCAGGGGCTTCAACCCTGGTCCTTAAGGACTGTAATGGGGGAGAGAGAGAGAGAGAGAGAGAGAGAGAGAGAGAGAGGGATTTAGAATGATAACAGAGTACCACTAAATCAAATTCAGTGTTAAGTATGTGTTCTACCACTGAACTACCTGACTACTGAAGCCTTTATGGATTTTTTTTGTTGTTGTTCAGATTTTTGTTTCAGTGGGACAAAAAAGTAATAGAAATATTATTGATTATTACATCTTTTACCTTTCTCCTTCCCTCTCTCTTCTCCTTCACTTCCTTTTTTTCTCTTTCTTCCATTTCTCATGTATTCCTTTCTCTCTCTCTCTCTCTCTCTCTCTCTCTCTCATTTCTTTGTTTCTCTGGTCCCCCTCTGACTTATGTTGGTGCCAGAAATTGAATCTGGGGTCTCTATGCTGCTTTCTAGTCTCCTTTTTTATTTCCCCTTGTATATTTTTTCTTCCCTACATTATCAGTGCAGTGTGTGTGTGTGTGTGTGTGTGTGTGTGTGTGTGTGTGTGTGTGTCTAGCTGCTTCCTTAACTGTGGGTTAGTTGCCCTTTAATAGAAAGAAGAAAATAACATGTATGTTCCACCTGCACAGTGACATGCTTCCCTCAGCACTGTACTTAATTAGAGAACAGTGAATATCATGCTGTACAGTGTTATGTTTTATTAAGATCAAAATGTGGTCCCAGAACAAAACATGCTGTAAGACTTGCACTGAAGACAGCAAACACTAACCAATCTGTCTGTGGAGGAGAGAGGAAGGCCAGAGGAGCAGCTTTTATCCAAACAGAACCACTCTCAGCTTTACAACACAAAATCTAATTTTGTGACTATGTTTATGGATAACTGTGTCCAAATGGAACATCTCATGTGGTTATAGCATTCAGGTGTAGTTTCAACACTGCTGCAGGCCTGAGGTCACCAAAGGACTTCAGTATTATCTGTTTTCTGGTCTGTTTTTTTCCATAAGTATTTGTTGATCAGTTATCTTTGATATAGCACTGAAGGAACACACAGCATCAGTCCTCAGTGATTTTACCTTGACCTATTTGTGAGTCTTATTTTCCAAATTATCGAAGTGGTCCCTGCTCCAGTGTTTTCCACTAAGTTTGCTTAGTGATATTAATCAACTAATTAATTATTCTAAGAAGGTCTTTGGGGACTTACACTGCTCTTGGCTGACTCTCTTCTTCTTTTTCTTTTCTTTTTTTTTTTTGCTTCCAGGGTCGTCGCTGGGGTTCAGTACCAGCACTATGAATCCACTGTTCCTGGAGGCCATATTTTTTTTTCCATTTTATTGGATAGGACAGAGAGAAATTGAGAGGGAAGGGGATGTAGAGAGAGAAAGGGAAAGACAGACACCTGCAGACCTGCTTTACTGCTTGTGAAGTGTCCTCCCTGCAGATGGTGAGCTGGGGGCTCGAACCCAGGTACTTGCATGGATCCTTGCAATTAGTATTATGTGCGTTTAACCAGGTGCGCCACCACCTCTTCCCCCCCAGACTCTCTCTCTCTCTCTCTCTGTCTCTCTTAATATATGAAATGTGAAAGGCAGAGAGGAAAAGAGAGACTGAGAAGAGACACTGTAGCACCACTCCACTGCTTGGGAAGCTTCTCTTTTGCATGGTGCTCCTATATGGTGCTAAGGATTCAAACCCAGGTCCTTGCACATAAATAAGTGTTTAAGAAAGAATGGAGATTCCAGGGCTGGAAAAATAGCTCACTTGGATGTTGCACTGCTTTGCCATGTGCACAACCGAGGCCCCCACTACATTGAAGGACGTTTTGGTGATGTGGTTTCTTTCCTTTTCTCCCTTTGTCTCATTCTTTCTATCTGAAAAAAAAAAAAGTCCAATCCAATGAACATTTGTTGCACATTGATTATGTGAAAAGAATTAGACTAACTTCTAGCCAAAGTCTTAGCAATTTTTAAGTTTATTTCAGTTTTTTAAAAATTATTTTATTTATTATTGTATAGAGAAGGAAAAATTGAAGGGGAGAGGGCGATAGAGAGGGAGGGAAACACCTGCAGCCCTGCTTTGCCACTTGTGAAGCTTTCTGCTCTGCAGGTGGGGACCAGGGGCTTGAACCTGGGTCCTTGCACACTGTAATGTGTGTGCTTAACTAGGTGCATTACCATTTGGCCCTATTTATCTATCTATCTATCTATTTATTTATTTATTTTTAAAGATTTATTTGTTGAGGATGGTAGGTGGTGGCATGCCTGGTTAAACGCACATAGTACTAAGCTCAAAGACCTGTTCAAGGATCCTGGTTTGAGCCCGTGGTTCCCCACCTACAGGGGGGATGTTTCACAAGCAGTGAAGCAGTTCTACAGGTGTCTCTCATTCTGTCTCCCTCTCTTTCTCCCTTTCCCCTCTCGATTTCTTTCTGTCCTATAGAATGAAATGGAAAAAATGGCGACCAGGGGCAGTGGATTTGTAGTGCTGGCACTGAGCCCCTGGATACTAACCCTGGATGCGATAAATGAATAAATAAAAGAAATAAAATCTAAGTGTTTACTTAGTGAGAGATACAGAACCAGAGCATTATTCTGGCATATGTGGTGCTGGGCACCAAACACTGGACCTTGTGCTTATCAGCTGGGTGCTCTACCTATTCCACAACCTCCCAGGCCTCCTAGCATTACAAAAATTAATATTTGCTTTCCATCCTTATTCCTTCCTACCTCTCTCCCTTCCTTCCTTCCTTCCTTCCTTCCTTCCTTCCTTCCTTCCTTCTTTCCTTCCTTCCCTTGCTCCTTCCCTTCTTTCTTTGCCAAATAGAGGAATCTTTTTTTCCTCTCTAGGATTCAAGCTAAAGGGTGTGGATACTTTCTATGTAAGTTTACTTTATTCATCAGCTTTGCCTTTTCTCCTTTATTTTAAATTTTTAAATTTATTTCCTTTTGTTGCCGTTGTTTTATTATAGTTATTCTTGTTGTCGTCATTGTTGGATAGGACAGAGAGAAATGGAACGAGGAGGGGAAGACAGAGAGGGGAAGAGAAAGATAGACACCTGAAGATCTGCTTCACCACTTGTGAAGCGACCTCCTGCAGGAGGTCGAACCGGAATACTGATGCCAGTCCTTGCACTTCGTGCCACATGTGCTTAACCTGCTGCGCTACCGCCTGACTCCCACTTTTTCTCCTTTCTGTGTGTCTCCTTTCTGTGGGTACTTATATGGAAATATGCCAAAGACAACACAGTAGCACAGGAAGAGTCACGATGAAAGTGTACCCTTGTTTCAAGGACTTAGTTGCTGGCTGGTGGTATCCGTAGAGAACATTCTTAAGAGTCTTATACAAGCCAGATTTGTTTTGACTTTGAAACCATTTAGGACTTAGGGTGAATGCTTGTTATTGGTGTGAATGAGTTTTCACTGAGGATCTAAGCCCAATTAAGCCAGAGGATAAATTTTCCAGGTTTCAAGCGGCCCTGAAACGAATGCAATGAAACAACAGTTCTAGACCTTCTTCCTTACTCTGAGACCTTGAAGCATCAAAAAAGAGTCTGCATGCCTTGTTGGCCTTGAAATAAGGTAAGAGTAGTTTCCTTGAAGGGCTATGGCTCTACTCTCCTAAATTTCTCTGGGGAGCTAGCTGGTAGCTATCTCTAATGGGAATTGTAGAAACTAGATTACTTAACAATGGGGCCCCATTGCGAAGTTACCAGGATGACAGAGATTGATCTGTTCAGGCAGTAAATCCGCCACTAAATTAATGTTGGGAGTGTAAGAGTAGCATTTCTGTTCTCATGTTTTTGGCCCAGAAGATGATCTATTGCTATAAAGTTGATACCATAAGAAAGAGATGTTCATGACAGAACATGACTAGATTATTCATGAGAAGAGGCTTAAATTTTTTGAAAGTAAGACTATAATGGTAATTAACTCAGTACTGGTAAGTAATGACAAGTTGCTGAATAGTGGAATACAGGACTAATTTGTGTGCCATTTAACATATGAGGATTAAAAAATGGTCAAGGAGTCAAGTATAAGTAAGATTAGGGATGAAGTGGTGCATGCCTGATTGAGTGTATTCATTACGGTGTACTAAGACTTGGGTTCAATTCCCCCATCCCCAGCTTCAAGGGGGAAAAGTTTCCTGAGTGGTGAAGCAGTGCTGTAGGTCTCTCTATTTCTTCTTTCTCAATTTCTATCTCTATCCAAAATAAATGAATATTAAAAAATCAAATACAAATGATTGGAATGGGAGAAAGTAAAAGTCAAATATATATCATTAAGTATGAGTTGGCAGTACCTGAAAACACTTTTTCCCTAGTCTCTTGGAGGATCAAAGGGGAACCTTTTCCTAAAGCAAATGTGTATGTATCTTTTAAATGTTATAAAAAGAGTCACTGTAAATAAGAAAACTTTAAAAAATGAACAACATACACAGAAAGAATTGCTAATGTGACTTTTGATCCTGAACATTTGGAACAGTGCAAGCAGTATTGATATTTGGTGCTGAGAATGAAAGGCAAAGAACCAAAGAACAAAGAGCAGCCCTCGCTGGCAAAGGACGAGAGAGGAATGGGAGATAATGAGGAGAGGAGTACAGCCAGACACACAGGCCCTTAGATCTCTGGAAGGATAACAGATGAGAAAGAGTGCAGTCAGGGCAGAGGCATGTGGAATCATTGCCTCTTTGATTAATCTTCACATCAGCCTAGGTAAGGTATATAATGCAGACTGAAATAAATTAAAAGACACACACACACACACACACACACACACACACACACACCAGCCAGAGGCTCATCTTTGAGTTCTGCTAATAATGACATGACAGAAGCCAGAATATCAACTTTCTTGTGTAAGACCCTTTGAAGATGCCAATGAATGAGATGCCACTAAATCTTTTATGTGTTTATTAAATCCTATGGACGAAAGCGATTCTGTTAGAGGCAAAGACTGTTTATCAGACTATTTAGAAACTGAAGAGAAACTAATTTGTGTTAATCTAGGGAAAATTGTGCGCAGCTAATTGATGTGATTGGAATGAACCTTAACTATCTAAGCAAATAAGCAGCAGCACCCATGTCTGAATACCTGGTTCTCCCTCCAGATGTGTCACCTAAACACATTTTTTTTTTTGATTCAGATAGTACATAATTTTTTAAATTTATTTTTTACTTAAGAAAGGATAAATTAACAAAACCATAGGGTAGGAGGGGTACAATTCCACACACTTCCCACCACCCAATCTCTATATCCCATCCCCTCCCCTGACAGCTTTCCCATTCTTTATTCCTCTGGGAGCATGGACCCAGGGTCGTTGTGGGTTGCAGAAGATGGAAGGTCTGGCTTCTGTAATTGCTTCCCGCTGAACATGGACGTTGACTGGTCAGTCCATACTCCCAGTCTGCCTCTCTCTTTCCCTAGTAGGGTGGGTCTCTGGGGAATCGGAGCTCTAGGACATATTGGTGGGGTCACTTTTTTTTTTTTAAGGTAGAGACAGAGAGGCAGAAAGACAGACACAGAAGGAGAGAGTGAAAGAGATCATAGAACTAAAGCTTCCTTCAGTGCACCCTCATACAGATTTTGAGTAGTGTTATTTTCTTTTTAAAATTTATTTTCTCTTTTGCTGCCATTGTTGTTGTTTTTCATTGTTGTTGTAGTTATTATTGTTGTTGTTATTGATGTTGTCACTGTTAGGACAGAGAGAAATGGAGAGGGGAGGGAAAGACAGAGAGGGGGAGAGAAAGATAGACACCTGCAGACCTGCTTCACCGCCTGTGAAGAGACTTCCCTGTAGGTGGGGAGCCAGGGATTCTTATGCTAGTCCTTGTGCTTTGCACCATGTGTGCTTAACCCGCTGAGCTATAGCCCGACTCCCTTGTGTTATTTTCTAAGAGGACACCTCAGAAGAGAAGTCCTCATCTTTCTCATTCTTTTTTTCCTTCTTCTTGAGATAGTGAAAGCCAGAGAGAGGAAGAAAGAAGTAGAAAAATGAGAGACACCATCACAATGCTCCACCACTCCTGAAACTTCCCCACTGCATGTGCTCCCGTGTTGTGTTTCATGGATCAAACCTAGTCATCATGTATGTGCTCTCTGCTGGGTGAGCCACTTATTGACCCCTCCATTTACCCTCTTTAGTTTTGCTTTTGTATTTTTAAATTTTCATTAAGGTCTTCTGTCACTGTGTTAAAAGAAAAGTTAGGAAGTCAAATAAAGTTGTTCAATTACCATCACTGGTTCAGTTTAACAAACATCTCTCAAAGGCTTATGTGAGGCACTGGGGACATAGCAAGTAGGACATATTCTCTTATAGACAACCTCTAAATCAGTGGTTAGTGAGGAAGTTGAGACAAGCATGGAAAAGAATTAGCTTTTCATTACTTGCATATTTCATTTGACCCGAAAACTTTATAACAATCTTTGTAGAATTATTTTTCTTTCAGAGCACTGCTCAGCTGTGGCTCATGGTGGTGAGGGGGATTGAACCTGGGACCTGGAAACCTCAGGTATGAGAGCCTGCTTCCATAACCATTATGCTATCTCTCCTACCATGTAGAATCTTTGAAATGATGTTAAAGCATGTGGAGGAAAAACAGCACTGCTGGGTTGGCAAGCTGGCTTACCTGTCTGCAGGCAAGATGGCTCCCCTGTCTATAAGGCAAGATGACTCCCCTGTCGGCAGGCAAGATGGCTCCCCTGTCTACAGGCAAGATGGCTTCCCTGTCTGTAGGCAAGATGACTCCCCTGTCTGCAGGCAAGATGTTTTACCTGGAGAGGATGCCTGCTTTGCCATGTATGCAATCCAGATTTGAGTGCAGCCTCCACCACATTGGAGGAAGCTTCATTGCTGTAGTGTCTTTGCTTCTCTGTCTCTGTCTGTATCTGAACAATTCAGCCTAGACCAGTAAAACCCCTGTGATGATACAAAAGACATAAATGGATTTTTTTGAAAAAAAAAAATAGAAAAGGAGAGAAAATGAGAAAGGAATAAAGGCAGTACTTCTTAGATCTCTAGTCAGTTAACAAATGACTGAAACCCCCTGTTGATACTCATTTAAGGGTCTGAACCCCATTAAAATGTATAAAACACATGGTCCTTATTTACATGTCTGTGTTCTCAAGTTATTTCCTGTCAGTAGGTTGGGCAGACTTGGCAATGAAGAGAACACAGGGCTGCTGATGGTCTATGGGGCTGGTAAGGGCTACATTGGAGAGAACTAAAGGAGACAATATACCGGAAGAAGGCTGATGACCAACTTCTCAGTGTTCTAATGGATTTAAAATGTGTTATCTATTTTGCTTTATTCTAATTCTAGAAAATTAATAGTCCTGGAGCAGTCTCAGTAGCAAATTTCTCTTCTTTCTTTTTTCTTCTGTTTCCACGGTTATCATTGGGGCTTAGTGCCAGCAGTACAAATCTACTATTCCTGGTGTCCATTTTTTTCCATTTTCTTGGATAGGACAGAGAGAAATTGAGAGAGGAGAAAGAAAGATAAGACAACTGCAGACCTGCTTCACTGTTAGTGAAACTCCTCCCCCCCCCCCCCAGATGGGGAGCGGGGACTCAAACTGGGATACTGTGCTTTGTACTATAGGCACTTAACAAGGTGTGCCATTGCCTGGCCTCCACTAGCTAGCATGTTTGATTGATGAGAACACCTTTGTTGCCTACTCTTGTAGACCATTGTACTTTAATGATAAACCTCTAGTTTCTGGAGGAGGAGACCGTGTGTGTCTTTGTTACTATCTGAGCCCTTCTCAACACCAACACCTGTCCTCAGGGCTGGAAGGGTGGGGCCCCAGTTGAAGTTGTTGAATGAATGAGAATTTTCCGCTACTTTGCTTCATTCTACTGGCATGCTTCCTTTTAGGTAGATTTTTTTTTTTAAGGTGATCTTTCCCTGCTGTGAGCTCAAACATGCCCTCCTCCACATCTCAGCTTACTGGCCAGGCCCTTAATGCTTCTTGCAGTTGGAATTGATTTCTAGAAGCTGAAAATAGCTGCAGTTAATGGTTCATAGATCACTGGGCAGTCAGACCCTGAAACCTACATTTCCTAATGTTATTGGGAGTCTGGATGTCAAAGAGACTTGGGAGGCTTCTAAGTGTTGTGTTTAAGATGGTGTTGAGGTTATAATGCCCCTTCCCTTTGCTGAGAGGCAAAACCCTTGAGGAACTTGATCTGTTAGGGCAGGTTTTGCTGAAGAGTGATGGAGAGATTCAGAAAAGATGATCTTTCAAATAACTCAATTTTCCCCACTGTTTCCCATTAGGAAAAAAACATACCAGGTTGCTTCATGTTTCTTCTACAGAGTAAGTCTATTTGGGTTCAGACTCAAGTTTAGTTTTTAAAAATTTTATTTCATCTCAAGGGCTTCACTGCTTCCAGGTGACTTTTTCCATATAGACACAAAGAGAGACAGAGTGAAGGAGACCACAGCATTGAAGCGTTCTCCAGTGTAGAGGAAGCCAGACCAGAACATGAGTTGCACAGATGGCAAAGTTGTACAGTATACCAGTGAGATATTTCCCAGCCCTTCTAAGTTTTTAGAATAGTTTAGATAACTGGGGTTATCTTTGGGGTTCCTTGCCTGCATGACTTCAACATTCCTGGTGGCCATTTTTTAATTAAGTTTTTTCTTATAGATGGTTAGATACAAAGAAAAATAGGGGGGAGATAAAAAAAAGGAGGGAGAAACAGAAAGGAGAGGCACTTGTAATACTGCTCCATAGCTCATGAAACTTCTGTAGGGTGAAATAAGGGACTTTACACTAGGTGTTTTTTTTCTCTCTCTCTCTTTTCATTTTATTCGATAAGACAAAGAGCAATTGAAAGGGGAGAGGGAGATAGAGAGGAAGAGAGACACCTGTAGATCTGTTTCACCACCTGTGAAGTGTCCCTGCTGCAGGTGGGGAGTTGGGGGGGCTTGAACTCATGTCCTTGTGCTTAGTACCATGTGCACTTAACTGGGTACACCAACCCTAGGTTTTTGTGCCTGTGTATGCTCTACCAGATGAGCTACCACCTGGCCCCAGGAAGTTTAGTTTTATTTTAATTGTGTATTTTAAAAAATTCTTTATCCATTTTATACCTCAACTTTCTCATTTGTAAAATAGAGTTGACAATAATATCTACTCAATAAGGTCATGAGGTATGAATTAAATATAAATCAAATGCTTATTGGATATAGGTGTTAGTCATCATCATCATCATTACTATTCAGACAATCACATCAAAGTGTCTGCCTGAATCCAGGGGATTTGGAGAACCTCTGCCCCCTGAGTCCCTCTTAAGAGCTTTCCACTGGGGAAAAATAATGATCTGCTCTATGTAAGCCCTCATTTTCACTAGCTCACTAATTAGGTTTCCAACTCATCATAGCCCTGAGGGCGACAGACAAAATTGGAGTGTGGAAGAAAGGAGTTGGCTTAAAAATAAGGAGAAATTTGCCAAAGTGTGCTGTTGCTATGGAGGCAGCTGTGTGGGTAAAGTTAGTAATGGACGTGGTGACAGATGACCTCTGCACCCAGATGAGCCATTTAACCCCTCTCACTCTCTGATTCTTAACATGTCAAAGGAGAAGACTCTGCTTCACAGAGCATTTGAGATGTAATTATATGCCAAAATGCCTATGTGCTTCCTTTAGTGTGAGAAAACACACACATACTCACACACACACACACACACACACACACACACACACACACACACACACACACACACACATTCACTCAGCTGTTAATAGTAAGCAGTTGGTATAGTACCTGGCATATACAGCATTTGCTGCATTAATTAATTAATTAATTAATATATAGTGATTTACAAAATTAAGGGGCTGGGTGGTAGCACACTGTGTTAAGTGCACATAATGTGAGACACAAGGACCTGTACAAGGATGCCGATTCGAGTCCGGCTCCCCACCTGCAGAGGCGGGGATAGCTTCACAAGTGGTGAAGCAGATCTGTAGGAGTCTATATTTCTTTCTCCCTCTCTATCTTCCCCTCTTGTCTCAATTTCTCTCTGTCCTATTTAAAAAAAATGAGGGTGTTGGGAAGTAGTGCAGTGGGTTAAGCGCATGTGTCGCAAAGCGCAAGGACCAGCAGAAGGATCCCGGTTGGAGCCACAGGCAGTGAAGCAGGTCTGCAGGTGTCTATCTTTCTCTCCCCCTCTCTGTCTTCCCCTCCTATCTCCATTTCTCTCTGTCCTACCCAACAACAATGACATCAATAACAATGATGATAATAATCACAACAATGGTAAAAGCAATCAGGGTAACAAAAGAGAAAAAATGGCCTCCAGGAGCAGTGGATTCATGGTGCAGGCACTGAGCCCCAGCAATAACCCTAGAAGCAATATGTGTGTGTGTGTGTGTGTGTGTGTGTGTGTGTGTGTGTGTGTGTGTATGATACTAGAGATATAATTCCATATCACTCCCACCACCACCAGAATATTCTGTGTCCCCATCCCCTCCAGTAGAAATTGTCATAGTTCTCCCACCAAGGTCATAGATATGATATATATATATATATATATATATATATATATATATATATGTATATATTCCATTTTTATTCACTTCTATGGTCCTGCTTTCATTTCTTTATATATATATATAAATATATAGATTATATATATTTATAATATAAAATATATATATATATTCCATTTTTATTCACTTCTACAGCCCTGCTTTCATTTCTTTTTTAAGTACTTTCTATTAGTACTTCTGAGTATCGTTCTTATTCTTTCCTCTAAGATAAGAGTGTCTGACTTTATCTAGTGTTTTCCAGATTCTATCTCTTTCAGTGATGACACTAAAACAAAGATACCTGGTGACAAACATCCCAAGACCCTGTGGAATTGGGGTTAAGAGCTCTAATATTTTCCCCTCTGGAGATATGAACCAAAATTCTTTATGGAAAGCAGAAGATGGGAGGTCCGGCTTTGGTAATTGCTTCTCTGCTGAACATGGGCATTGGCAGGTGGATCCATGTCTCCAGCCTTTTTATATTTTTCTCTAGTGGGGAAGGGCTCCGGAGAGGTTCCAGGACACATTGGTGAGGTTGTCTGTCCAGGGAACTCAGAATGGAATCATAGTAACATCTTCAACTTGGTGTCTGAAAGGCAATAAAATATAAAGCAGAGCAAAATTAACAGGAACCAAAAAGAGTAGGAATATAGTGAATGAGAATAGGGACCCTAGGGTGCAAAGAAACTAGGAAGTCTATTCCTGGGCACCCATGACTTTAGTAATCTTTGCTTAGGCTTGAAATCTAACATGGAGGTAGACTAGAAATATTGTTTGGGAGGATGGCAGTAGAGTGGAAAGCAGAAAACTTTTTTTTTATAGCCTTTATGAATAGGTAAATGACTTCCTGTCAACTCAGTCTTGCCTAATCATCCCTTATAAGAGGGCAAATGCTAGAAGAAGAAGAAGAAGAAGAGGACTTAGTGTATGAGTACATTTTTTTAAAGAAGGATATATCCTTTTTGCTACCAAGTTGCAGATACTGCTACAATTTCATCCTGACCTCCATATATATATGGAGAGAGAGATAGAGAGAGAGAGAGAGAGAGAGAGAGAGAGACTTGTAGCATTTTGCTGATTTTGAAGCTTACCCTCTGCAGGAAGGACAGGAGACTGGAACTGGGTCCTTATGCATGGTAATATGTACTTTTGAAACCATGGGAATTCAAGAGGGAAAAAGAGAAGAAAAGGAAGAAAAAAAAGAAAAGGCAAAGTCGTAAAGAATTTGCCAGGATTATGTGATTACGGTTTCTGTGGACCATTAGGCTTAGGTAAATTCACTTAGAAATTTAACCTGGGGGCCTAGGTGATGGAGCAGCTGGTTAAGTGCACACATTAAAGTGTGTAAGAACTCAGGTTCAAGTCCCTGATCCCCACCTGCAGGGGGAAAACTTCACAAGTGGTAAAGCAGGGTTGCAGGTATCTCTCCATCTCTTTTCTTCTCTGTCTCCTCTCCTCTCAATTTCTCTCAGTCTCTATCCAATAATAAATAAATGAAGATATTAAAAAAAAGAAAATTAACCTGATGCAAGCCCTTTCTGATGCTATGGAATCTGACTAGGGAAATTCAGACCACCTAGACAGAGAATAACAGAAAGAAAGAAAGAAAGAAAGAAAGAAAGAAAGAAAGAAAGAAAGAAAGAAAGCAGTTCCTGAAGTTTTATCTTATAGAGGTCTCTTTATGTTGGAAAATTTAGTTATCTCTAATGAACAGTTTTATTCAGGCCTTATTCTACCATAGCAACTATTCCTTGAGTATAAAAAGTCCTCCCTTTCTTTTCTTGATGTCATTCTCTTTAGGGTTTCTTTTGTTCTTATAATAACATCTTGGTTTCCTTTGTCCTCTGCTTTTTCTCTTAAAAGTCATGGGCCACATGGAATATACCTAAAATAAACCCCTAGCTTCTTCCCACATGAAGACACCCAGTTTCATTTGCTCTATTTCCACCTTTCGCTTCCTGTTTATTGAACAATTTGCTTTATATCTTACCTCCTTTTGGCCACCATGTTGCAGATGCTACCATGATGCCATCCTGACCTTCCTGGGCTGATGACCTCACCAATGTGTCCCAGAACTCCACTGATAGAAACATTCCGGGGGTATGGATCCACCTGCCAATGCCCATGTCCACCAGAGGAGCAATTATAGAAAACAAATTTTTTATCTTCTGTACCCCAAAAAGAATTTTGGTCCACACTCCCAGTGGGGTAAATAATAGAGACGCTTCCAATGGAGGGGATGGGATACAGAATTCTGGTGGTGGGAACTGTGTGCAATTATACCCCTGTTATTGTTACAGTCTTGTTAATCATTATTAAACCACTAATAAAAAATTAAACAGACTAACAAACATAGTTCTAGAACATTATAGTAGTAAAGGATAAAGGAAAAGGAAAAAAAAAGTTGATGATTCTCAAAACACTGCTATCATCCCTCTTTGTTACTCAATTTATACATTCTGTGGCAGTGAGAACTGGTTGTTTATCTTCATGACCAATCTCTCCGTTGTTCTTAGCAACGGAATTTTGATTTCAGATACATGTTTCCACCTGGGACAAAGGCAATATTTCCCAGCTTCCCTGGACCCATCTTGCAGTGATGTGATGAAAAAAAAATCTTATTTTTGTCTAGCATTTCAAGGAAATTTGGTCTTTTAAATTTTCTATTTGATTTGCTACTTCTGACTTGCAGTACAGATTTGATGGTGGTCCTTTAGCAGCCTTCAAGGACAGCAAAGTGACCTTGAGGATGGAATGCATGTGTTACAGTGGTGGGGCAGAAAGGCAGGACTGTGTGGAGCTTGTGGGCCAAATTGTTCCTTCTGGGACTTCTTTTACATGAGCTAGCAGTATTACTATCTTGCTTAAACTGTTGCCCCTTTAGTTTAAAAGATTTGTAGTTGAAGTAACAGTGGCTTGTGACACTTTATATGAATAAGTTGCAGATAGATGTGCTTGACACAGTTGAAATTCAGGGACTATTCAAGCATGGACAATGAAGCAGCTGGAGGTGAGGATGGTGCACCGAAGAGCAGAGGCTATGCTTTGTCTTGTGGATGTGACCTATGGTTCTAAGATTCTCATCCAGCTACAGGGAAGAAGGACACCCTGTTATTGACTGAGCTGGAATTCGCTGCTCACAGTTTAGGTCAAAGTTGGCATGATAAAATGAGATTTTATTTTGCATATGTAAGTTAGTGGGACATAATCCATCTTGAGTCGGTCTTTTGTAAGAGATACTCTCTCTCTCTTTTTTTTAAAAAATATTTTCTTATGGGAGTCAGGTGGTAGCGCAGTGGGTTAAGCACATGTGGTGCGAAGCGCAAGGACCAGCGTTAAGGATCCTGGCTCCCCACCTGCAGGGGAATCACTTCACAGGAGGTGAAGCAGGTCTGCAGGTGTCTATCTTTCGGTATCCTCTCTGTCTTCCCCTCCTCTCTCCATTTCTCTCTGCCCTATCTAACAACAACAACAACAATGAAAACTACAACAACAATAAAAAACAACAAGGGTAACAGAAGGGAAAACAAATAAATATAAAAAAATAAAAATTAAAAAAAAGATTTGTTTATTTAATTAAATGGAGAGAGAAAGAGAGACACTAGGAGTCAAAAGTTGTGATTCTGATGAGCATATTCGTCTGGCATATGCAGTTCTAGGGACTGAACTTGGGACTACATATATGCAAATCCTATACTTTACCACTAAGTCACCTCTCCAGCTATTGCAGGAGATAGTCTTTAACCTCCTATTTTCTTTCCCTCCATAATATATTGAGGGTCTCTTTCCTGTCATAAAATATACTGGCTCAGTCCCTCTGAAAGGACTCTACCTTCTGTGGCAGGAGGTATTAACATGTGTGTTCTCATTTTATCCGTTTTAAGGTCACACCCAGTTACAACCAACTGTACAATGTCTTCTATGAGCTACTCTGCCAAACAAAAGTCATTTCTCAGGGCCAGGTGGCGGCGCACCTGGTTGAGTGCACGTTACAATGCGTTTGAGCCCCTGGTCCCCACCTGCTGAGGGAAAGCTTTGCAAGCTGTGAAGCAGTGCTGTAGGTGTCTTTCTCTGTCCCTATCACTTCCTTCCCTTTCAATTTCTGGTTGTCTCTATCCAATAAGTAAATAAAGATAATAAAAAAAAAAACTAAAAGAAGTCATTTCTCCTCCATCACAACTGTTTAGACACTAATCTGTGTTTCCCATGTGAATTTGTCTTTTTCCTATCTATCATCCCACCCAAGGTCTTGAGTTTCTAGACAAGAGGACTGATGTTTGATTCACTTCCAACTCCAGTGACAATGCTATTAAAATTTTTTAAAATTATTTTTATTTATTGGATAGAGGCAGCCAGAAACTAAGAGGAAGTGGGAGATAAGAGAGGAGAGAGACAGAGAGACACCTTCAGCCCTGCTTCACTACTCATGAAGCTTTCCTTTTGCAGGTTGGGCCAGGGGTTTGAACCTGGGTCCTTTTGCATTGTAACGTGTGCTCAACCAGGTGTACCACCATGGCAACACTATTTTTTCACAACCAAGGATCAAATGTTTGTGGGGTACATGGCCTTTATGTTGATTTTTCTCATACTCTTTGTTCATGTTCCCCTTGAATCTCAGTATCAGTCAGATGCTTGACCTTGTGGTAAAATCTTGAGGCTCTAGAGGTAAAATTTTAGAGTCAGAAAACATACTTACAACATTCCTGTGCTACAGATGCAGGCAACAGGAATACAGGATTTTGTAAATGGTCTGCCTGCATGGTCCTGTGTGGTTTTGACCCTCAGAAAACACAACTCAAGTAAGAAGAGTAAATTTCCTGTTGCCTCACAGCTGGAGACTGTCTCAGGCTGTTCTTGGCTTGATCTCATCTACCTGTAGATGTCTCTAGCCCTAAAATTGTCAGTTGAAAGCATGATGTCAGCCAGAACCACACAGGCCAAATCCTTTCAGCTGGCGGACACACTAGGAATCTAGGACACTGAGTTCAGATGAGGCTCTGTTTGCTGGCCTGTGGGGCTTCAAAGAGCCAGAGGTAAAATGGATTGCTTCTTTTCTGGGTGGGGATGTCTAGGAAGCTTAATGAGGCCAGCACAGTGCTCTGCTGTCTGCTGAAGGGAGGCCTGGTGTGACAGGCAGTTAATGTTTAAAGACAATGAACTGTCTTGCTGTGTGATCGCTGCAAGATGGTCTTTTATGAGTCACTCTCTCTGGGCAATCAGTTTTAGCTGGCTGTCCTCGCTCTGCGTTCCCTATGAATAAGTTTATTTATAATCTTCAAATCCTCTATTCCTGCTTGGTCTCTGGTTTTGAACTTTGGCTGGGAAACTTGGGGCTGTTCAGGTTTGGGCTATGCGTTTCAAAGTCAAACTGTCTAGACATCTGTTACAGAAGTCGGTGCGGCGCTGCTGAGCATGTCACTGGGGAGATGAATTTCTTTATGGCTGGCCTGGCGTCGTTAATTTTAGTAAAAAGTTTCTGCGTTGTAGTTTTACACACTAATAGTCTGGAAGTGCTCTGCATTACTAATCCCACAGGCCCCAGGAAATGAAAGCCTCTGACAGAGTCTATGACAGGAAAATATCACCAGCTTGAACACCTGATTACTCACTGAAATTTCCAATGAATCTGCCAATGTCTGAGCCATCTGCTCCACCTAGACATTTTTCTCACTTAATAGGGAAATGTAAATATGCCAATGATGCTGAAGAGCTTTAACAGCGACAGTGATGATGATGGTAATGCTGACGGCCACCATTTATCACATTTCAACTGTCATCCAGGTGCTGGGCTAGGGCTTTGCTTTCCTTGTGGTTCCTGACTCTGACTGCACATGAGACCCTCCCAAGGAGCTTTGGAAACAAACAAAATAGGCGGAGACTCCACCTTGCACCAACTGAAGGAGAGATTTTTCTTTTCAGTGTGATTCCCAGTGTTCCTTCTTTAACTTTTATTATTTATTATTAGTTTTTAGTCATCTTTGGGGCTTCACTGATCCAAGCTGAATTTTTTTTTCAGATAGAGAGAGTGAAACAAAGAGGCAGAGAAGCAGTAAAGGAGAGGGAAGAAGGAGAGAGAGAGAGAGAGAGAGAGAGAGAGAGAGAGGACACAGTATTGAAGCTTTCTTCAGTGTATTGAAGGAAGTTGTACACATGGCAAAGCAGTGAATTATCCAAGCAAGCTATTTATTTTTACCAACCCCCTTTACAAATTATAAACATTAATAATAATTTCCCAAAGTTACTAAAGAAATGTATAGTCCTTATTGAATATTTGGACAATAGAAAATAAAATTAAACTCATATATGATTCTACCACTCAGAAGTCTTATTTCAGCTTTAAAATTTTTTTTACTAGTGATTTAATAATGATTAACAAGATTATAACAAGGGTAGAATTCCATACAGTTTCCAACACCAGAGTTCTCAGTCCCATCCCCATCACTGGAAACTTCCTCATTCTTTATTCCTCTGGAAGTATGGACCAAAATTCTTTATGGGATGCAGGAGGTAGAAGGTCTGGCTTCTGTAATTGCTTCTTTACTGAGCATGGGCATTGACAGATGGATCCATACCCCCAGCCTGTTTCTGTTTTTCCCCACTTGGGTAGAGCTGAGGAGAGGTGAGGTTCTAGGACATACTGGTGAGGTCGTCTGCCCAGAGAGGTCAGGATGGTGTCATGGTAGTGTCTACAATTTGGTGGCTGAAAGGCAGTAAGACGTAAAGCAAGACTAATTGTTTAATAAATAGAAACCAAAAGATAGGAATAGAGCAGATGAAATTAGGGGTCTTCATGTGATTAGAAGCTAGGAAGTCTATTTTAGGTAACTTGCATGGGGCCCATGACTTTAGTAATTTTTGCCTGAGCCTGTTGGTATGCTTCTAGTTCTGCTTCTGGGATCCCTTCTGTTACACTGCTTGACGTTGTGGTCTATTTACATGGTCATTCTGTTACATTGGTTTGGTCTCACTCCTCCTGCCTCCGGGAGATTTTGGTTTAGTCCTTGCCTTTTCGGGCTTCTTCCTTCTCTCTGCCCCCACCCTACATACTTCCTGGGTTCCTGACTCTTCCGCCGGAGGAGAGAGAGGCAAGACAGAATTGGGTTGTGATTAGATTAGATTAGTTTTTTGAACCGTTCGCTCGTGAATAAAGAAATACTGCTTCTCCACTCAGCCATGTGTCCTTGGTCGTCTGTCTCCTGCTGCGAAGCTAGCCTGGCATACTGGCGCCCTAAACTCTGGACTGACATGAGCCTCATAGTTAACATGAAGGTGGACTAAAAATATTGTCTGGGAAGATGGCGTCAAAGTTGAGACTAGGGCTGGATTAAGGCAGACAGTAGCTCCTAAACATGAGGAAAGTATATAAATACCATTAGCTGTTTACCCCATCAATCTGACCTTAGGCCCATATCTATTTATATTTGGCATAGGAACCTGTTTAATTTCTGTCCTTGTCAGCCTAAGCTGGGAGTTCATGGTCATAGCTGGGAACATTCCAGGTTGCATTCATTTCAGGACCAGTCTTCTTCTATGTCAACATTTTTAAACAAGGCTTTGAGGTATACTTTTTTCAAGCCATTTTTTAAAAATCTGTGTTTATAGTGATTTACAGGATTGTAGGGTTACAGGGTATATTTCATTCACAACCAAAATTCTGTTCCCCTACCTTCACAACAATAAGCAGTATAGTTCTCACAAAGTCTTAGAGACAGCTTATTTACTTCTGCATTTATTTTTCTTTTTAATTTTTTAAATTATCTTTATTTTATTGATTTGATAGAGACAGCCAGAAATCTAGAGGGAAGGGGATGATAGAGAGGGACAGAGAGACACCTGCAACACTGCTTCACCACTTGCAAAGCTTTCCCCTTGCAGGTGGGGACTGGAGACTCAAACCTGGGTCTTTGCACATTGTCACATGTGCTCTCAACCAGGTGCACCACCACCTGGTCCTGCATTTATTTTTCAATTTTATGTGTATCACTTTTCTAGATTCCACATATGAGTGAAAACATATAGTATTTTTCTTTCACCTCTTATTTTGCTAAGCATAACTGTCTCCACTTTCACCCATTTTGTCCCAAAGGGCACACACTATCCCTTTTTTGATTACAGAGTAGTATTCCATGCAGTATATATTCCGTAGCTTCTTTATCCAGTCTCTCTTGATGGGCATTTAGGCTGCTCTTGCTCTTTGGCTGTTGAGAATGATGCAGTTATGATGCATCATTTTTAAATTTACTTTATATGTTTATATTTTATTTTTTATTTATTGGATAGAGACAGCCAGAAGTTGAGAGGAAAGGGGAAACAGACAGACAGACAGACAGACACAGAGCAAGACCTGTAGCCCTGCTTCAACACTTGTGAAGCTTTCCCCCTGCAGGTGGGGAAGAAAGTAGTTGAACCCAGGTCCTTGAGCACTGCAATGTGTGAGATCATCAAGGTGCACCACCACCTGACCCCCTCTTTCTTTTCCTGTTTACCCCCTGTGCTCCCTGATGCTGAAAATCCTCCCTAAATCCTTGGGGGGGGGTGGTTAGGTCTCTCACTCTATAACGTGAGAATGTAGTGCAGGACGGGGCCCCGGTGGTGGCACACCTGGTTGAGCACATACGTCACAATGCACAAGGACCCAGGTTTGAGCCCCCAGGCCTCACCTGTAGGGGGAGAGCCCTGCAAGTAGTGAAGCAGTGCTGCATGAGTCTCTTTGTCTCTCTCCTCTCTCTTTTTCTTTCTTTCTTTCTTCCCCCCCTTTATTGGGGGATTAATGTTTTACATTTGACAGTGAATATAATAGTTTGTACATGCATAACATTTCTCAGTTTTTCACATATATTTTTATTTATTTATTGGATAGATACCGCCAGAAATTGTGAAGGAAGGGGGAGATAGAGAAGGAGAGAGAGACAGAGAGACATTTGCAGCACTGCTTCACCACTCCTAAAGGTAAAGATTTCCCTCTTTCCCCAGGTGGGGACTGGGGGCTCGAACCTGGATCTTTGCACACTGTAAGGTGCACTCAATCAGGTGTGCTATCACCCAGCCCCCTACATAGGGGTGCACTTTTAATTAGTATTTTTATGTCCTTTGCATCAAAGCCCAAGGGTATTGCTCGATTGTTGGGACACATCCAGGATGTATATCTTAGCATGCCAGGCTTGTGCCTGCTTCAGGCTTAAACAACCCATTGTCTAATAGGTTTGCAAGGCTCACAACATCTTCCCAAACACTAAAAAATGTCGATGGATGCCATATCTCCATGCCAGAATGGCCTCCCATAGCTTGGTAGATACCTTTTGTGAATGAGGAGGCAGTTGTTAGCCTTTACAACTATATACCTGACAAGATCCTACTAGGGGTACTAGTTAGGAAAAACTTTAAAACACTGTAAGCTTGTTAGAAGATAATTGATCTGAGGCCCATATTCAGCTTAGGAGCCTATGTGACCTCTGCATCCCTGTAGATCTGAGCTCACGTTCTGTGGTCATGAGTAGGAACGTTCATCTCTCCAGACAATAACTTGGATCCACTTGCATATCAGATTTCAGGCGCAGGGAAAACAAACAAACAAACAAACAAAAACTAGTATAGCCACAGGCCCTTTGGAATATAACTAAAATATGCCTACTAGATATCTACAAAATGGAACTCCCCCCACCTCTTCATCTGCACTATTCCAACCTTTAGGTTCATGATTAGTCAACAGTTTGTTTGGCTTTCTATGTTTCTTTTTTAAATTTATTTTTTATTTAAGAAAGGATTAATTAACAAAACCATAGAGTAGGAGGGGTACAACTCCACACAATTCCCACCACCCAATCTCCATATCACATCCCCTCCCCTGATAGCTTTCCCATTCTCTATCCCTCGGGGAGCATGGACCCAGGGTCATTGTGGGTTGCAGAAGATGGAAGGTCTGGCTTCTGTAATTGCTTCCCCGCTGAGCATGGATGTTGACTGGTCGGTCCATACTCCTAGTCTGCCTCTCTCTTTCCTTAGTAGGGTGGGTCTCTGGGGAATCGGAGCTCCAGGACACATTGGTGGGGTCTTCAGTCCAGGGAAGCCTGGCCGGCATCCTGATGGCATCTGGAACCTGGTGGCTAAAAAAGAGAGTTAACATACAAAGCCAAACAAATTGTTGAGCAATCATGGATGCAAAGGTTGGAATAGTGGAGAGGAAGTGTTGGGGGGGATACTCACTGCAAACTCTAGTGTACTTCTGCTTTCAGGTAGATATTTTGCACTAGTTTATGGATACGTGTGAACATATGCTCTCTCTCATAGAACCTGGTCTATATCTAGGTTTTGGGACTTTGTTAGAAAGTGATCCACCTGGCATGGAATTAGAGAATACTATGAAAGGAAAGGTCTCACCCGAGTAATGAAGCTGAATGGTTGTCATTCCACACCTGAAGTCTCTGGACACAGTCTGAGCTGAAGCATGTTGAGGTGGCAATTGTTGCATTGATTAGGTTGCGATCGGCTGATGCAATGTTATTTGATATGGATTGGGAGAGGCATGCAGGAAAGTGGGCCCTATCTTAAGGTTTCAGGACTGGGGGAAATATAGGCTCTATAGTGGAGATGTGAGGCTCCTGCTGTCTTAGGGTTCAAGAAGACAATGGATAGTTAATGTTATCATCACATTATTTGGTAATTGGGTTAACTTTGAAAAGTCCTTTTGTTAGGGTTTGCTGTATAGTACCCAGTATCTTGTATATAGCTGTGCCACTGGTTGCTTCTGATCTACTTGGCTTTTGAGAGAGTCCACATATCAAATACACAGCCTATATATTAAAAAGACTCAGTCCGTGTTTTAAAAACTTTGAGACATACAATTAATTTCCCCCCTCTCATATTAATTAACTAGTGATTTATATGACTACACTTTACTAGGAGTGTACATAAACACCATTCCCACCACCAAAAGACTGTGTCCCATCCCACCCACCCACTCCCACCCCCCACCGGCCCAGGAAGCCACATGTCTACCCCTCACCACAGGGTTTTTACTTTGGTGCCCTACTTTCAATTTAGTCAGATCCTGCTTTTAGTTTCCCTTTCAGATCTTCTTTCTCAACTTCTGTTGATGAGTGGGATCATTCTATATTCATCTTTATCTTTCTGACTTAGTTCACTTAACATAATTCCTTCTAGCTCTGTCCACGATGGGTCAGAGAAGGTGGGTTCATTGTTCTTGATAGCTGCATAGTATTCCATTGTGTACATATACCACAGCTTTCTCAGCCACTCATCTGTTGTTGGGCACCTGGGTTGCTTCCAGGTTTTAGCTATTATGAATTGTGCTGCTATGAACATAGGAGTACACACCTTGGCTTTGTATGTTAACTCTCTTTTCAGCCACCAGGTTCCAGATGCTAGCATGATGCCAACCAGACTTCCTTGGACAGACAACCCCAGCAATGTGTCCTGGAGCTCTACTTCCCCAGAGCCCTTCCCCACTAGGGAAAGAGAGGGGCATACTGGGAGTATGGATTGACCTGTCAATGCCCATGCTCAGTGGGGAAGCAATTATAGAAGCCAGACTTTCCACTTTCTGCATCCCACAATGACTTTGGGTCAGTCCATACTCCCAGAAGGTTACAGAATAAGAAAGCTATCAAGGAGGGGATGGGATACAGACTTCTGGTGGTGGGAATTGTGTCGAGTTGTACCTCTCCTATCCATGGTTCTGTCAGTGTTTCCTTTTTTAATAAATAAAATAAAAATAAAAAAGAAGATATTTGATGGCCTTGCTATTTGCTATCAATGGTATGGTCATTTTGCAGATGTCTCTTCTCCATTCTTGCTCTCCTTATTAATGAGCTAATTATACTTTTTGCTTACATAAGTTTTTTTTGGGAATTACTTTGATGTAATGTGTAACTAACCAATAAAACCAGGGCATCAATGATGAGGGCTGAACTACTTGCTATCTTCCTAAAGGATAGTAAGTGAAGTACACCACACCAAGCCTCTTAGAGTAGCAGACTTGAATCTTTGAGCAGTTATTTAACTGTAGTGATCCTACCTGGGGACCAGGAGTGGACAAAATGGACACTGGATGATAAGGTCTTTATATTTTTATTTGTTTAAAGATTCCTCATACACTTTTCCAATCTGCAGCCCCACCAACAGTGTAACAGAGCTCCTTTTTTTTTTTTTCATAACCTCACCAACACCTGTCATTTCCTGTTTTGTTAATGTAGGTTATTCTCATAGGTAGAAGGTGGAATCTCAGTGTAGTTTTAATTTGCATTTCTCTAATGACAAGTGAAGTGGAACATTTCTTTTTTTTTTTTTAATTTCTTTGACTGGGGAATTAATGTTTTACATTCGACAGTAAATACAATAGTTTGTACATGCATAACATTTCCCAGTTTTCCATATAACAATACAACTCCGACTAGGTCCTCTGTCATCCTTCTTGGATCTGGATTCTCCCCACCCACCCATCCCAGAGGCTTTAACTTTGTTGCAATACGCCAATTCCAGTTCAGGTTTTACTTGTGTTTTCTTTTCTGATCTTGTTTTTTCAACTTCTGCCTGAAAGTGAGATCATCCCATATTCATCCTTCTGTTTCTGACTTATTTCACTTAACATGAATTTTTCAAGGTCCATCCAAGATTGGATAAAAACAGTGAAGTCACCATTTTTTATAGCTGAGTAGAATTCTATTGTGTATATATACCACATCTTGCTCAGCCACTCATCTGTTGTTGTATACCTGGGTAGCTTCCAGGTTTTGGCTATTATAAATTGTGCTGCCAAGAACATATGTGTACACAGACCTTTTTGGATGGGTGTGTTGGGTTCCTTAGGATATATCCCCAGGAGAGGAATTGCAGGATCATAGGGTAGGTCCATTTCTAGCCTTCTGAGAGTTCTCCAGACTGTTCTCCACAGAGGTTGGACCAATTGACATTCGAAGTGGAACATTTCTTCACATGTCTGTGTCTAATGTGTATTTTCTTTAGAAAACTGCTTGTTCAGTTATTTGGTCCCCTTTTTTATTGGGGGTGTTTTTTTCTTTATTGCATTGATGACAACTATGTAGAAAAACTTTGATTTTAGTTGCTTGTGAGATGTATGGTATGCAAATATCTTCTCCCATTTAATGGGTTGCCTATTCATCCTTGTGTAGTTTTCTTCCAATGTGTAGAAGCTATTTTGTTTGATGTAAGCTTCATTTACTTACTCTTGTTTTCATTTCACATGCTTGTGGTGTTGAGTCTCCACATATATTTTTGATACAAAGCCACTGCTGTGTTTCACTCATGTTCTCTTTAGTGCATTTATAGTTTCAGATCTAATATCCAAATCTTTGATCCATTTTGATCTGATTTTGGTGTATAGTGGGAAGTGATGATCTAGTTTCATTTTTTCTATATGTGGCTGTCCAGTTTTCCCAGCACCATTTGTTGAAGAGATCTTCTTTATCCCCACTGGATGGTTTTGGCCCTTTTGTCATATATTAGGTATTTGTATATGTGATGTGTGGGTTTACTTCTGGACTCTCAATTCTTTTTTTTTTACTTTACTTGATAGGAGAGAAACTGAAAGTGGTAGTGGAAAGAAGAGAGATGAGAGATAGACACCCGTAGACCTGCTTCACCACTTATGAAGCTTTCTCCCTGCAGGTGAGCAGCAGGGGCTTGAACCCAGGTCCTTGCACATGGTGTATGTGTGCACTTAACCAAGTGCCCACTGCCCAGGCCCCAAAATATTCTTTCAATATTTTAACATGTGTGGTCTACCAGGTGCACCACTGCCTAACCTCATTTCAATATTCAATCAGTACACTTTTTTTTTTTAGATTTTTTTTCTTTTAATTCTTTTTTTCAATTGATTTAATAATGATAGACAAGACATTGGATAAGAGGGGTACAGTTCTACACAATTCCACCACCAGAGTTCCGCATCCTATCCCCTCTATTGGAATCTTTCCTATTCTTTATCCCTCTAGGAGAATGGACTCAGGATCATCATGGGGTGCAGATGGTGGAAGGTCTGGCTTCTGTAGTTGCTTCTCCACTGGACATGAATGTTGGCAGGTCGATCCATATCCCCAGCCTGTTTCTATCTTTCCCTAGTGGGGCTGGGCTCTGGAGAGGTTAGGTTCGAGGACACAATGGTGAGGTTGTCTGCCCATGGAAGTCAGGCTGTTTAATAATTAGGAGCCTAAAGGTAAGACTATAGCAGACGAGATTAGGGGTCTCCATTTTGGAAAAAGCTAGGGAGTCTACTACGTAGGGTCCCATGACTTTACTAATTTTTTTCTCCTGAGCCCGAAAGCTAGTATGCAGGTGGGCTAAAGGTATTGTCTGAGGAGATGGTGTCAGAGTTGGGAATAGGACTGAAAATCTGGATCAGGGAAGAGAGTAGCTCCCAAATAAGGGAAAAGTTCTGGGCTCTGAATTCTATTCTGTTGATCCAAGTGTCTATTTTTATTTTACTACCACACTGTTTTAACTACTATTGCTTTGTAGTATAAAGTGAAATTGGAAAGTGTGATACCTTCATTTTTTCTCCTTTTTCTAAGGAGTCCTTTAGCTATTATTATCATGTTATTTTGTGGTTGTCCACAATTTTTTTTTTAAGAATATCATTGGACTATTGTTAAGGATTATGTTAAATCTGTAGATTGCTTTTTGTAGGATGACCACTTCAATAATATTTATCATTCCATTCAGGAACAAGAGATGTTCTTCCATTTATTTGTGTAATTCTCTATTTTAACAATGTCCTTTAGTTTTCAGTATAGAGATCCTTCACAGAACCAGGCGGTGATGCACCTGGTTAAATGCACACAGTATAGCGTGCAAGGACGCAAGTTCAAGCCCCACATCCCCGTCTGCAGGGGGAAAGCTTCATGAGTGGTAAAACAGGACTTCAGGTATCTCTCTCCCTTCCTCTCTATCTCCCCCTCTCCTCTCAATTTATTTCTGTCTCTGTCCAGTAATAAATAAACAAGAACAATAAAAAAGAGAGAGATCCTTCACATATGGAGGTAGAATTGACAAACAATAAACTGCACATGTTTGAAGTATACAAATTGAAGTTTGGATTGAACAAGGACTGCAGGTGGAGTACAAGGTGGTTGAAGTAATCGTCGAACATTCCAGGTTCTTCCTTTCTGTGGAAAGATGATTAACCTGACTGCCAGTAAGTTTGTTCTCTCTTTAATTTGCCTTCCTTCATCCTCCTCCTTCTCCCCCTCCTCTTCCTCCACTTCCTTCTTTTTGGATGGTTGCTAGTCCCTTAATAAGCCTTAGAATCAGGGATGCAAAAGTTTTTGTTTGTGTGAAGAAAAGAAGCTGCTGGAAGTCAATCTCTCCTTCATTTGGTTTAGCTAAGTAGAAAAACAAGAGTGTATATACCTGATGTTCTTTATAGGAAAAGGAGAGAAGAGGGAGAATTTCCAGAAATTGGGAGGCTTCATCATTGTAAACCTGCACTATGTAACAGCACCCCAGAAAACAGTACTTGTGCTTTGGGGACAAACATGGATAAAATGGGAAGGTGGGTTTCTAGGCACTGGGTATCTGAGCCTCAATGAAGATTCTTAGGGCACATTTGTGGCATGAAAGCAGACTGCCACCATGTCTCCAGGAACCACAGTGGCCTTGATCAGTGAGGATGACAGACTGAATATTAGTTTCTGCCATCATTCTCCTAGTGCCACATGTTGCCAGCGACATCTAACTGAACTTCCCTCGGGCTTTGCCAGATGGAAATTTGGAGTTGGAGTTATACTGATTGTAGCAAATTAAAGACATACGTGTTTCTTTCAAGTCAAAGTTTTCATCTACCCCGAGATTTACTCTCTCTGCAGCTTAGAATTGAAGCTGCTATATATCCCCTCTTTACATGGAGGAGGTACAGTTAGGATGAAAGTGAAAGCGGAAATTGTAGGGGCATATATCCAGTCCTATACACTTCAAGATAAGTGTTGAGGTCATAAACAAAATATAAATGGTTAATCTGATTGATGGATTGAAGAAGAAGATAGAGCTAGATGGCTGTATTATGTATATGAGCTGATACCACTCTCTAGTTCTGATGATTACTCTTACCTCACACAGTTGACAAAGGAGTAGCATAGTGGGCCACGTCAGAAACCAGTGACTGCCCTCTGAGGTCACCATAATAACAGGCTGCCCTGATACTGGAAAGTTGGAGAAAAGGGAAGGCAGACACATGAAATTGCATTTCCTTAGGCTCACTGACTTGTCACTAGGTCCATTGTTCAATTTCCTTTATTCAGCTTCAGGTTATTTTCTAGACATGAGATCTGGGTTATAGGCTCATGTAGTAAATGCCCTCAGGGGAGGGAAGATGTCATATCTGTGTCCTAGTTCATCAACAGGGACACTGCTCCTCTTGGAACCTGCTCCCTGGTGACTGGCACAGAAACAGCCCTGTTTCTAACTGGCCCCTCCCTTCTTCCAAACTGTGTGGTGCCTAAAGCCCTGAGTCAAGCCATTTTCCCCATTAGCACTACCGGTGCATGAATGCCTCATTGCATTCCAAATGTCAAATTCTAATGGAATAATAGGCTTTAACTTAGAGCAGACGGTGAGGCTGATCAGGTGTTAAAGACGGATTATTAATGAAAATGAGAAAAACGGTATATTTAAGAGAGAGTGTCAAAGAAGGGAACAGTGGGCTGGGATAATGGCTTCCTGCTGCTCTTGGGAAGCAGCTGCAAAAGCACAGAGACTCCTTTCACAACAGACGTGGGGCTGCTATGTCTTGGGGAGTAATGAAGATTGTACCTTTCATCACAGGAGGGCAGCAAATTTCCTGAACATTAGCTCCTTGCTTCTCACTGAGTCCCTGAGACAGATGTCACAGAGGGTGGAGAGAGACTCTGGCTGCCTCAGGAATTACCAAGCATGTGGGGTTGGGAGGCAAAGTGGAAAGTCAGTTGCTTTGGGACTAGAAGAGGCCTAGAGCAGACTGAGGACCAAGGGAGCAGATTTGAACAGAAAATGGACTGCTTAAGTGCTGAAAGCAAGGAGAAGTGAGATCTATCTATCTATCTATCTATCTATCTATCTATCTATCTATCTATTTTGGCACACCTTTCAGTGAAATCTAAAAAAAAAGCTTCTTAATTCTCTGGCCCTGCTTTGCAGGGACAATGACAGTTATCTGTCTCCCTGAGGTCGTGGGACACCATGTGGCATGCATTCTTAGACAAAAAACTAGATTGTGTCCAGTTTGCATTTAACAAATTATTTAGCAACTTTTTGTATTCCTGGTGCAGGATTTACTGTATCACATACAAATTTGTGTAAAGTACGACTTTTGGATCTGTATGATGACAAGATAAGGTAGGTGATGATAAGTCTCCAGTGTGCAAATTTAATTTAAGAGCTCTGAGACTTTAGAGGAAGAAGAGCTTATGTCTGGTGCTAGGCCTAGAGGAAAACTGCTCAAGAAAACTGGTGAAGGGAAAGCTAAGATGAAAGGATGGGTTTAGGGAGGTCACTCTCCAGATGAGGGAGTAGAATGAGGCATGGGGTAGAAAGGTAGAATGACTTGGATAGAGCTTGAAGAAATCATGTTAAGTGAAACAAGTCAGATACAGAAGGATGAATATGGGATGATCTCACCCTCAGATAGAAACTGAAAAACAAGATCAGAAAAGAAAACACAAGTAGAACCTGAACTGGAGTTGGTGTATTGCACCAAAGTTAAAGCCTCTGGGGTGGGTGGGGGAGAGAATACAGGTCCTGGAACACGATGGCAGAGGACCTAGTGGGGGTTGTAGAGTAATGTGGCAAACTGAGAAATGTTATGCATGTACAAACTATTGTATTTACTGTTGACTGTAAAACATCAACCCCCCAGCAAAGGGAAAAAAGAAAAGAAAAGAAAGGAAGAATGAAGCCAGAAAGAGAAGGATGGATATGGGATCATCCCACTCATAGACTGAAGTTTAGAAATAAGAACAGAAGGGGAAACACTAAGCAGAACTTGAGCTGGGTTTGGTGTATTTCAGCAAAGACAAAGTGTCTGAGGTGGTGTGAGGGGTACCTTTCAGGTCCTGGTGTATGATGATGGAGGAGGACCTAGGTGGGGAGTAGGGTGTTTTGCAGAAAACTGAGAAATTTTACACATATGCCAACAAATGTATTTACTGCTAACTTTAAATCATAAATCCCCTTAATAAAAAAATAGAAGAAAGAGGGGGTCAGGCGGTGGCGCAGTGGGTTAAGCACATGTGGCACAAAGTGCAAGGACCGACGTAAGGATTCCGGTTCGAGCCCCTGGCTCCCCACCTGCAGGGGAGTCGCTTCATATGCGGTGAAGCAGGTCTGCAGGTGTCTATCTTTCTCTCCCCCTCTCTGTCTTCCCCTCCTCTCTCCATTTCTCTCTGTCCTATCCAACAACGAACAACATCAACAATGGCAATAATAATAACCACAATGAGGCTACAACAACAAGGGCAACAAAAGGGGGAAAAATGGCCTCCAGGAGTGGTGGATTCATAGTGCAGGCCCAGCAATAACCCTGGAGGAAAAAAAAATAAAAAGAAAAGAAAGAAAGAAAGAAAGAAAGAAAGAAAGAAAGAAAGGTAGAATGATGTTCAGGGAGAGAAGAGTAATTTGTCTCTCCGGAGCACACATGTAAAAGAGAATGAAAGATGAAGCTGGGATATGAAGAGAAGTGAAACAGTGAGGGGAATGAAAACTGGTTAGAAGCTTGTACCGTCATAGCTAACAGGGCCTTTGTCGAAGTTTTTGAAGAACATGACTTGGTGGAGCTTGGTGGTGCACCTAGTTTAAGTGCACACTTTACAATGCGTAAGGACCTGGGTTTAAGCATCTGCAGAGGGAAAGCTTCATGAGTGGTGAAGCAGGGCTGGAAGTGTCTCTCTTTCCCTCTCTATTTCCCCCTCACCTCTCATTTTCTGTCTGTCTATACCCAATAATAAAGGAACAAAGTAAAAAAATAATAAAAAATATTAAAAAAGAAGCGCATGTGGCACAGAGTGCAAGGATCGGAGTAAGGATCCTGGTTTGAGCCCCTGGCTCCCCACCTGCAGGGGAGTCACTTCACAAGCAGTGAAGCAGGTCTGCAGGTGCCTGTCTTTCTCTCCACCGTCTCTGTCTTCCCCTCCTCTCTCCATTTCTCTCTGTCCTTTCCAACAACAACAACATCAATAAGAGCAACAATAATAACTACAACAAGGGCAACAAAAGGGAAAATAAATAAATAAATGAATGAATATAAAAAATGAAAAAAGAACATGATTTGATGTAGATTAGGTAAAGAAAGAGGGGAAAAACATTTTGGGATTTCCTGGAATAGTTCAAATAGAATCTGTTAAGGGACTGGACTAGGATGATGATAAAGGAATGAAAAGAAATGGGGAAAGGCAGCAGATGTGATGAGGGGGAAATCAACAGGTGCTGTCTACATTTAAGGATATACAGAGAGAAGGATATTAGGGACAGGAAGAAGATGGCAGAATAAGGCAGAAAGTGACTCAGAAGAAAGGCCTTTGAGCTATCCCTCCTGCGTTGAGTTTAGTTTGATCAGTACAGAGAACCCATGAATTTTCTAATGAGATGAGTATATGATCTAATTTTTCTTTTAGAGGATCTATCTCTAGGCTAAAGTTCAGAAAAGATGGTTACAGAGTTGTAAAAAAAATTTATAATTGATTGTCCAATTTTATTTATTTATGTATTAGTGATTTAATATTGATTTACAAAATTATGAGGTAGTAGGGTTATAATCCCACACCGTTTCCACCACCAGAGTTCCATACTCCCATCCTGTTTTTATCTTTCCCTAATGGGGTAAGGCTCTGGGGAGATGAGGTTCCAGGACACAATGGTGAGGTTGTCTGCCCAGAGAGGTCAGGATAGAATCATAGTAGCATCTGCAACTTGGTGGCTGAAAGCTGGTACGATATATAAAGCAGAAAAATAATGTTTAATAAACAGGAACTAAAAAGTAGGAGCAGAGCAGGTGAGATTAGGGTTCATGGGGTGGAGAGAAGTTAGGATGTCCATTTTAGGTATATTCCTAGGGTTCCATGACTGTCCAATTTGAAAGTCGAACCATGATGAGGTTGAGACAAACATGACAGAAAGGGAATTGTTTTTGAGAGAGAATTGAGTAGAGAGGAGTCAACAAGATAGCTCCCTAGAATAGCTTCTGGTAGCTTACTAAAGATAAACATGTACTTATTTTTAGTTTCTAAAATTAGTTTTAGAGAGAGAGAGATAATAGTTTTGTTCTATCACCACCATGTAGTTATAAATGAATGCTGGTCACTTGGGAGTCCTGAGATTCTCCTATTGCGCAGAGCCACTCTGTTATTAAGTCTGTCTGCAGTCCTCAGACTTTGCATAGTGGGATAGCAGTGTCCCCTTTTATTTCTCTTGGGATTCCTTATTCTGGCTTTCCTACATTTGTTTAGTTATTTAAGTTTATGACTGCTTTAACCAGAATAAGTATGCCTGTACCAAACAGCATGTAATTCCATTACAAAGCTTATTACTCTGTACTGGTTGGTGCTTTAGATTTATTTATTTTTCTCTTTCACAAACGATTAACTGGACAAGGTTTTACGTGTTTCAGGTTTGGTGTAAGTTTCGGTGTCCTGCAGGAAATGACCATGACTGGGACAAAGCTGAGGCAAGTGCCACCAGCCCTGAAAGGGCTAAAATTGTGTACCCCTGGGGTCCCATTTACCTTCCTCTTGTCTGAGTCTGGGGATGACATCTCCAGACATAAAGACAAACAATAAATGAAGACATTTAAGTAATCATGTGTCTTCAAATCAAACCATTAAACCATTTTTTTTTCCTTCTTTAAATTGCCAAGCTGTTTTCATCCAAGAGTGATTACTGTTCAGGCCCTACACTGAGGCTCAAATACTTCTTGGTGCATGATTGTTTTGCTACCAGAGTTATTGTTGTGGTGTGGTGCTTGCATGACTTCACTCTTGACTGCCTTTTTTCTTCTCTCTCTCTCTCTCTCTCTCTCTTTCTGCCTCCTGGGTTATTACTTGGGCTCAGTGCTGGCACTATGAATCCACTGTTCCTGGCTGCCATTTTTTCCATTTTATTGAATAGGAGAAAAATTGAGAGAGGAGGAGGAGATAGAGAGGGAGAGAGAAAGAGAGAGACCTGCAGACCTGCTTCTCTGCTCATGAAGCATCCCTCTGCAGGTGGGGAGTGGGGGCTCAGAACCAGATACTTGTGCTTTGTACTGTGTGAACTTAACTGGGTGTGCCACTGCCCACCTCTTCCCTTTTGTTTTTTAAAATAAAGGGTGAGGGACAGAGATAGATAATCTATCTATCTATCTATCTATCTATCTAACTAACTATTTATCTGTCATCTGTCTGTCTATTGGTCTATCTATCTATCTATCTATCAACTATCTATCTGGAGAAGACTTTCCCCCTGTAGATAAGGGACCAGATTCTTGCACCAGAGTCCTCATGCATGATAATATGAGTGCTCTACTGGGCCAACTCCAACCCCGCCCCTGTGACTCATTTCTCATTATACTCTAGTCTCTCAGCCCCCTTCCTCATTTCTCTCCTCTTATTTCCCTTTAATTCACCTAGGCAATGTCTCCAGGCTCTTTGTCCTTTATTTGTGAGAGGTCATCAAGAATTTGGGCTAAAGCTGTTGTTCCACTCATGAAAATCCTAGCTGCAGAACCATCATTTGCAGATTGCCTATCTAGAGATGTGGCGGATCAATGAGTCTAAATCATGCTCCCAGAGATGACAGAAGTGTAGGGGCCAGAAAGTGACATACCAGGTGGAGTATACCTGTTATTATGCATGAAGAGCTGGTCCCTACTTGTAGGGGAGAAGCTTCACAAATGGCGAAGGAGCACTGCAGAAGTCTCCCATTCTCCCTTTTCCTCTTGGTCTCTATCAAAAACAAACAAACAAAACAAACAAGCAACAGGAATAGTAGATTCCTTATGCAGACACTGAACTCTTGCGGTAACCATGGTGGCAATTAAAAAATAAGAAAGCCAGGTGGAGGGTAGATAGCATAATAGTCATGCAAACAGACTCTCATGGCTGAGGCTCCAAAGCCCCAGGTTCAGTCCCCAGCACTACCATAAGCCAGAGCCGAATAGTGCTCTGATTTAAAAAAAAAAAAAAAGCCTGGAATCAACTACTGAACATCCCCCCGTAGGAGATCTCTCTAGCAGAGTCTTTGAAATTTGTAGGTTGTATGAATATATGAGTCTTAGTTTGCTTAATGGTGTTTAGAGTTTATGAGATAATATCTGTGACTTAAAAATTAGCATGGGGGTCCAGGTGGTGGTGCATCTGATTATGCACACATAGTATGAAGCACAAGGATCCACTCAAGGATCCAGATTCAAGTCCCCAGCTCCCCACCTGTAGGGGATCATCAAGAGAGGTGAATCAGGTCTGCAGGTGTCTTTCTTTCCCCCTCTCTATCTCCTCCTCTCTCAACATCTCTCTGTCCTATCCAATAAAATGGCTGCCAGGAGCAATGGATTTATAGTGCTGGCACCAAGCCCCAGCAATAACCCTGAAGGGAAAAAAATTAGCATGCACTGTTATTTTATATATATAAACAACATTAAAATAAATATAGTCTCAGGAACCTTTGTGAAAGCACGTTTTTAAATTTTCTTCGTGAATGGAGAGGCAGGGTGACCTGGTCATAGGTCAGGGTACTTGGGTTGCAGTGGGCAGGGAAGCACTCCTCTAGAAATGAAGGATACAGTGTTTTCTGCTGAGAGACTCACAGCAGGAAGTTTTTCCTCCCAGAGCTCCTCTCTCAGAAGTATCAATTAGGAAGGGGCTGTTCAATTAATGACTAATTGCCAAAAGTGCTACAAGAATTTCAACCAGCCTCCTAATGACTACTTATGAGACCATTTGGTGCCCCTGTGAGGCAGTGGAGCAGCCTGAGGAAAACACACAAAAAAGCCTTCTTCTCTCTTGGGGGTCTCTCATTCAAGGGCATTTTGAAATCGTCCCTTGATTAGGAGTCTGTTGAGTCACAGCTTCAGAAATAATGCCCCAGACTCTATTTGCATCCTGTGGATGAATCCCATTTTCAGTGTCAGCCCAAGCTGGGTAGCTTTCTGTATAGTAGGTACTACCTACCATTTTAATGTTGGGAAAATAGTTGACCTGTGGCTCTGTTATTTTTATTTTAGTTCTGAGCTGATAGCAACAGTTTTTTTTTTTTTTTTTTTTTTTTTTTAATGGATGCCTTGTCTACTGCTGCAACTCTTCTGTGTTGGCTGTTTAAACACATGGAAGCGTATTGTTAAAAAAAAAATTCTCTCCCTGGTATTTTCCTGTAAAGCACAGGAAATGAATCCTAACAAATGAAGAAGTAGTTACCTGTTTTGCAAGTGAAGGTGGGCTCATGGCTTGAGTGGCACATTCTCAGAAAACTGGGAACTACTGTGTTTTTTTTCCCCTCGGAATATGTAAAGAGCATTCTCAACTTGAAGAAACAAAAAAGAGACATCTCCATTGTTCTGGCTTTACTTCAGTCTTTTCTAATTAGAAATGACTGGGCTGAGGTGGAGAGATAGCATAATGGCTAGGAAACAGACTTTTTTCTTATTATTTTATTGAAGGTGTTAATAGTTTATAGTATCAGCTCTGATACATAGGCACAACCTTTCTTTCCCATTGGCGCACTGTCTTGCTAGACACCTGCTCCCCCAACCTTGGGCCCCTTTCCCCATCATACAGGGCCACAATGTACCTTCATCCTGTCCCTTTCCCTCCTTCCTCAGGATCTTTTGCTTTGGTGTAATACATCCCACCCAGCCCAAATTTTACTTTATGTTTTCCCTTACTGTCTTTTATTCTTAAGTTTCACATATGAGTGAGATCATTTGGTATTGGTATTGGTCTTTCTCCCTCTGGCTTGTCTCATTCAACATAATGCCTTCAAGTGCTGACCAAGATATTGCAAAGGAGATGACCTCATCACTTTTAAAATCTGCATTGTATTCTATTGTGTATATGTAACACAACTTTCTGAGCCATACATTGCTATTGAGAGTCTGGGTTGAAGCACATGGTTAGCCTGGAGTAGTGGCTCTGCCTGTGGACTCTGAGACAGAGTCTGGGTTGCTTTCAGGTCTGGGCATTACAGACTGTGCTGCTATGAGTATAATTGCACACAGGCCTTTTTGGATAGATGTCTTTGTTTTACCTGGTTGTACCCTCAGGATAAGGATTGCTGGGCCATAAGGTAGGCCCATTTCTAGTGCTCTGACTGTTTTTCACAGTGCTTGGACCAGTTGTTGGAGAGTCCCTTATACCACCCTCGCTCCCCACCCCCACACACAGTCTCAACAACAGTTGGTGTTTCTGCCTCTTCTTTCTTTCTCTTTTCCTTTAGATCTTTTTTTTAATTAGTGATTTAATAATGATTGACAAGATTGTAGGATAAGAGGGATACAATTCCATATAATTTCCTCTACATATGACATTCTCACAGGTATAAAGGGGTATTTCATTATTGTTTTTATTTACATGTCTCAGATAATCAGTGATCAAGCTTCCCCCCCCCCCATATATCTGTTGCCCCTTTGGATCTCTTTGAAGAAAACTATGCCCATATCTTCCCTCATTTTTCAATGGGGATTATTTGTTCTTTTATTGTTGAGTTTGGTGATTTCACTTTGTATTTTGGCTATTAGTCCTTTGTCTTATGTAGGACATATAAAGATTTTCTCCCATTCTGTGGGGAGTCTCTCTGTTATGGTGGTGAATCCTTTTGCTATGCAGACACTTTTCAGTTTTATGTAGTCCTATTGGTTTATTTTTGGTTTTGTTTTCCTTGCAATTGTATTTGAATTGGTGAAGATGTTTCTAAAAGCAGCTACATAAGCCAGACCTTCCACCTTCTGCATCCTGGGTCCATGCTCCCAGAGGGATAAAGGGATAGGTAAGCTTCCAATGGAGGGGATGGAATATGGAACTCTGGTGGTAGGAACTGTGTGTAATTGTATCCCTCCTTACCCTATGGTCTTGTCAATTGTTATTAAATCAATAAAAAATAAAATATATGAAATTAAACAACTTACATGGAAGAGAATTCTGTCTATGTCTTTCTCTAAGTACTTGGCAATTTCTAGCCTAACATCTAAATATTTGATCCATTTGGAGTTTACTTTTTGTATATGGTGAAACATGGTGGCTCAGTTTTAGACTTCTGCATATTTCAACCAGTTTTCCCAACACCATTTGTTGAATAGATTCTCCTTTTTGCATTTGATATTTTGGGCTCCCTAGTAAACAATTAGGTTTCTGTAGGTGCGGCGACTAGTTTCTGTGCTCTCAATTTTATTCTACTGATCTTTGTGTCTATTTTGTTTCCAGTACCAGGCAGTTTTGATTACAGTGGCTCTGTAAAAGTTTTGAGATCAGGAGCATGGTGCCTTCATTCTTGCTCTTTTCTCAGGATTGCTTTGGCTTTACTTGATATTTTCTGTGCATATAAACTTTTGTATCTTTTTTTTCTGTCCCATTTGAAGAAATTTGGTGGGGGGGGCTGGGTGGTGGCACACCTGGTTGAGTGCACGTATTATAATGCACAAGGACCTCGGTTCAAGCCCCCAGTCCCCACCTGCAGGGGGAAAGCTTTGCAAGTGGAGAAACAGTGTAGCAGGTGTCTTTCTGTCTCTTTCCTTCTCTCTGTCATTCCCTTCCCTGTCACTTTCTGGCCATCTCTAGCCAATAAGTAAATAAAGATAATAACAACAACAAAAAAAGAAATCGAAAAAATAAAAGAAATTTGGTGGAACCTTGATAGGGATTGTGCTGAATTTATAGCCCTGGGTAGAATAGCCATTTTGATGATGTTTATTCTTCCAATCTATGAGTATGGGATGTATTTTCATGTCCTTGTATCATTTTCTAGTTTCTTGAATAATATAGTTCTCAGTATAAAGGTCCTTTACTTCCCTTGTTAGATTTACCTACCCCAGAGTATTTGATTGTTTTTGCAGCTACGGTGAATGGAATAGATTTTTGGATTTTTTTTCTTCTTCTAGTTTTGTGTTTACATAGAAGGATTGTTGTGATGCGGTCTACCAACCATAGGAAGTCGTACACAGCACATGACTGATATCAGCCTGGAGACAGAGCATACTACAGTTTGCACAAGTGCACAATGGATTGTGGGTGGATCAAATGGACTTAAGCACAGGCAGCGGGCAGTCTGGCTTTTTTGGCCCTTCCTTCTTCTCCTGCTCAGACGGATCCCAGCTGAGGGTGTTTGAGGTGCCTGCCAAGGGTGCCTCTCCTGGGAACTGAACACATTTGACTCAGCTAGCCTGTAAACTTTTAAGACTTTCCTCAACAGTCATAATGAGTAGGTGATAATTGCTTATTTTGTCATACTTAAAATATAATGTCCCATACTATGATACCACCATAATAAAGCTTTTATTTTTTGAACTTGCTCTCAGCTATGCCACAGCCAAGTCCATAGTGAGCCTCAGCAAAGTTATTTTTAATTTACAGTAAGGAAATTTACAGGCTAATTTTTTAGAGTGCCATCTTACTATATTGCTTAGTAATTTCCAGGAGATTCCTATTGGTTTCTTTTGGATTTTGTAAGTATACTATCGTATCATCTACGAATAGTGACAGTTTTACTTCTTTTATTCCAATCTGTATCCCTTGAGTCTCCCCCCTCTTTTTCTTGCATAATTGGTATGGCTGGGACTTCCAAGACTATGCAATAGACTTTTTTTTAAAAAAGATTTTATTGATTTATTAATGAGAAAGATAGGAGAGAGAAAGAACCAGACATCACCCTGGCACATGTGCTGCCGGGGATTGAACTCAGGACCTTATGCTTGACAGTCCAAAGCTTTATCACTGTGCCACCTCCTGGACCACTGCAATAGACTTTATACCTAAAGCTCCAAAGTTCCAGGTTCACTTCCCAGCACCACTATAAACCAGACCTGAGAATGTTGAAAAATAGAAAATTTGGCTGGGGAAACCTTTCCTGAAACTGTAAAAAAGAAGAAGGGAAGTCGGGCAGTAGCACAGTGGGTTAATCTCAGGTGGTGCAAAGCACAAGGACTGGTGTAAGGATCCCGGTTTGAGCCCCAGGCTCATCACCTGCAGGGGAGTCACTTCACAAGTTGTGAAGCAGGTCTGCAGGTGTATATGTTTCTCTTCTCCTCTCTGTCTTCCCCTCCTCTCTCCATTTCTCTCTGTCCTATCCAACAACAATGACATCAATAATAACAACAGTAATAACTATCACAATAAAACAACAAAGGCAACTAAAGGAAATAAATAAATATTTTTAAAAATTAAAAAAAAAGAAGAAAGAGGAGGAGGACACACTTTAGTTAATAGCTAACAGGAGAGAAAATCAAAATGAACAAAAAAATCTCAAATTAAGGAAATGAGACAAAACATTAACTTTTTATTTAAAAATATTTATTTACTAGTGAAAGAGAGGAGAGAGAGGGAGAAAGAGAGAGAAGTGGGGGGAACTAGAGCATCACTTTGGCATATGTGATGTTGGAGATGGAACTTGGGACCTCATGCTTGAGAATTCAGTGTTATCCACTGTGCTACCTACTGGGCTGTTACTTTTTATTTTTTTTTTTACTTTATTTAATTTGATAGGACAGAGAAAATGAGAAGAGAGAGAGAGAGACAGAGACAGAGAGAGAGAGGGAGAGAGGAAGAAACACTTGAAGCACTGCTTCACCACTTGTGAAGCTTTCCCCCTGCAAATGGAATGAGGGTGGGGAGAGGTGGTGGTTGTGTTAAACCTGGGTCCTTATAACATGTGCACTTAACTAAATGTGCCACCACTTGGCCCCAGCTGTTATTTATTTATTTATTTATTTATTTATTTATGTATTTTTTTATTTTACAAAATTACATGTCAACAGGGGTTAAAATCCACACCATTCCCCAGAGTTGTGGATCTTCATTCTCCCCACTGCAAGCCAGCACAAGGCTATAGACATGGACCAACCATCATCTCTACAACTCTCTGTCTATATTTATACATAATTGCCCCCTTTTTCTTCCTGATCCAATCCTTTCTTCCTCTCCAAGCCACTCACGGCAACATAACTACCTCCATATGTCCCTCTCCTTTTCCTTCTCTCTCACTGGGCGCTGATGGAGCTGGAGTTCAGAGCCCTCTTATCTTCATCCTATCACTTCCCCTGCTGGGAGAAGTTTTGGGGGGTGCAGAAGGTGGGAGTTCTAACTTCTGTAATTGCTTCTCCACTGGAATGGGCATTGGCCGGTTGATCCATACCTCCAGCCTGTTTCTACCTTTCTCTAGTGGGGCAGGACTCTGGAGAGGCAAGGTTCCAGGGCACACTGGTGAGGTCATCTGCCCAGAGAAGTCAGGATGGAATCACAATAGCATCTGTAACTTGGTGTCTGGAAGGTGATAGGACAGAAGTTGAGACAAAATGGTTAATGAATAGGAACCAAAAAATAGGATTAGAGTGGATGAGATTAGGGATTTTAGGGCAGAAGAAACCTAGGAAGTCCTCTCTAGGCATGTTCATGGAGGCACACAACTATGGTAGTTTTGCTTGAGTTTGATAGCTAGCCTGTAGTTGGATAAGAATATTGTCCGAAGGAGTGGTGTCAGAGTAGAGAAAAGGGATAGAAAGTTGAATTAGGGCAGTTAGTAGCTCCAATTCTTTAAAAAAAATTTCTGTGAACAAAATTAACTATTTACCTCTATCCACCTGATCCAGGGATATATATATATATATATTTAGCATCAGAGCCTGTGTAACCTCTAAGTCCCTGACTGTTGGTCTGAGCTCACAGCTCATGGTCATAGCTGGGAACTTGTAGGCAGCCTTTATTTCAAGACCAAACTTCCTCCAGTGGCAAGGCAGGATACCCCAGCTGCCCTTTGGAGACTGATGTTATCCCTACTCTCACTGCTTTATGGTGAGGGCAAGGTCCTGAGATCCAGCTGTTACTTTTTCATTGTTTTAATTTAGTTTTTCTCCACACAAGTACTTAAATATCAGCTTTTTTGTTTTACACTTTCTTTAAAGCAAGATAATCTTTCCCCTCTGTCCTTTGGAAAATTCTACTGGCCTGTTTGAAAAGCAGAACACTTGGATTTGTACTAAATATTTCAAAGTCCCAATGCCACAAAGAGGCGTTTTCCCATTTGTGACTCAGAATTTAATAAGTGAGGCAGAATTATTTTATCAGCCATGGGGGATTGAAGTATAAATTTTTTAAATCATAGTAGCAAAAAGAGTCAAATGGATTTTCCATGGTCAGCCCTGCTTTATAATTAGGATGCAATATTTCAGTTACATTATGTTTTTAGTAAGTGGAACTGAATTTTAGAGATTTGTTGCAATCTGTCAGCAGGCGCTAGAAGCTGCAATTTAGTAAAATGTTCACATGTGGAGGCACTGCAAATATTGCTAGAACCTACATTTGGCAACTTGAGAATATTACATCACGTTTTAATGTAAATGCTGATGTCAGTGTGTTACATTGTCTATAATTCACTTTGAATATTTCAGTATGGATCGATAAGGTTAAGAATGTGGGCAAATTAGTTTAAGCCACATTTTAGGGAAAACTATTTCACCTCATCAGAATTTCATGCCCCAGGACATTTTCTAGTTAGCGATTCTTTAGAAAGGTTATTAGCTTTACTCCAGGTACTCCCGGGGACTTCAGTTATTCTTAACTTTAGTCAAGACCAGAGATTTTTGCCAGTCAACACAACAAATACCAGGAATGAGTTTTAGTGAAGTCATATGGGATATTTGCAAAGGGCTCACAGTGATGAATTTATTTTTATTTAAATAAATAATTAATTTTATTTTTTTTACAGTAATGAAATTTGTGTTATTTGAGAAGTATGGGGGTGGCTCTGGATGTGACACAGTCGATAAAACATTTATCCCTTGGGAGCCAGGCTGTAGCACAGCGGGTTAAGCTCAGGTAGTGCAAAGCACAAGGACCGGCTTAAGGATCCTGGTTCAAGCCCCCCGGCTCTCCACCTTCAGGGGAGTCACTTCACAGGCAGTGAAGCAGGTCTGCTGGTGTCTATATTTCTCTCCCCCTCTCTGTCTTCCCCTGCTCTCTCCATTTCTCTCTGTCCTATCCAGCAACGAAGACAACAATAACAACTACAACATAAAACAACAAGGGCAACAAAAGGGAATAAATAAATATTTATAAAAAAACCCCATCTATCCCAAGTCTGATCCTCTGCATAGCATGTCCCATAGTGATGTTCTCATTCTCTTCTCTTTCATTTGATGAATAAATATATATATATATTTTAAAGAAGTAGGAAGGGTCCAGGTGGTGACACATCTAGTTGAGTGCACACATTACGATGGATGCACAAAGCACATGGCACAAGGATCCAGGATCAAGTCCCCTTCCTCCCCCATTCCCCACCTGTGGAGTGAGAGCTTCACAAGTAGTGAGCCAGTTCTGTAGCTGTCTCTCCCTCTTTGTCTTCTCTCTCAATTTCTCTGTCTGTATCCAAAATAAATGAATGAAAAAGTATGTTTAAAAAGGAGAAAACCATATGAACTAGCTAAACTGTTTTAGAGACACATGCCATACATTTGATGAATTATGCATAAAAAAATCTAGTCAAGATTTCTGTGGAATTCCTCACTCCTTGATGTTTCTAGTTCAGGAACTGACAACTTTCCTATAAGTGACCAGATAGGAAATACTTTGTGCTTCACTGGGCAGAGTGTCTGTGTTCCAGCTACTCAACTCTATGGCCTATGAATGCCACAGAAAATATGTTAAAAGAGTGGTCACAGAGGGTGGGGGGTAGATAGCATATGGGTTATGCAAAGAGACTCTCTTGCCTGAGGCTGGCTCCAAAGTCCCAGTCCTCTGCACCACCATAAGCCAGAGCTGAGTGGTGAATAGACACAGCAGTAGAATTTTATTCACTAACTGGGCAGGATCAGATTTGGGGCAGAAGTTTGTTCATCTCTGCTCTAGACTCTTGTTTCCTCTGCCTCAGGTGAATCTTTCAAGCCCAGCTTGACGTTAATGGAGTCCAGCACCTTGGTGAGTGGAAAGAGCAGTCTTTATGCACAATAGGGTGAATGGTTAACTAATAAATGTTAGTATGTGCAGTCAAATTGAAATTGAACGTGGGCCTGCTGTTCCTTACCACAGAACGCTATACTCTGTCACCCCACTTTTGCAAAAAAAAAAAAAAAAAAAGGCAAAGCTTTATTGCTATGCAAATATGCAAGAGAGGTGTTACTCAAATTAACCTCTTTTTCCTCCTGCATTTCCAGGGGGCATTTGCAAGGAGAGAACTAAAGGGTATGGTTAGAAGACCGGTAGGAGCTGGATTTCCAAGCAAGCAGAGAAGATTTACAGGCCTTCATATCCTCCTGGCACCTGGATTTCAAGCCCTCTTTGTACCTCTTCCTTCCAGAGCAGTCTATGATTGGTCATATTTAAAACCAGCATTAGATTATTTTGAAAGTATTGGGAGCAACCTCAGGTGGGTCTGTGATCCCTAATTACTATTCCATTCTTTCCAAATTCAGTTTTCGCATACTCACTTCTGGATGAGTTTAGACTCTTAATTTCTTCATGATTACTTAATTTTTGATCAGTGCCTGTCCCTTCCCCCAGAACTTCATAGGACCTTCCTTCCCACCCCCCCAAATTTGGTCAGACTTGCTTTTATTTGTACTTACCTCAGAGATCTGGATAGTCTTAGTACATTTGAAAAACTCTAGTGGCTACCAATTTAATGCTTATGTATATTTTGAATAGACCTTGAGCACCCTGGGCTCACTCCTGCAGAGGCTCAGGATCTCACTGGCAGAAGGTAGGAACAATTTTTTTCATTTTATTGGCTAGAACAGAGAGAAATTGAGAGAGGAGTGGGAGATGGAGAGGGATAGAGAAAGACACCTGCAGACCTGCTTCAAGCTTGTGAAGTGACTCCCCCCCTGCAGGTAAGGAGCCCGGGGCTCAAACCTGGATCCTCCTGCAGGTCTTTGTACATAGTGCTATGTGCCCATAACAGGGTGCACCACTGCCCGGCCTTTCCTTCCCTTTCCTCTTCCCCCTTCCTTCCTTTTTTCCTTCCTTCCTTCCTTCCTTCCTTCCTTCCTTCCTTCCTTCCTTCCTTCCTTCCTTCCTTCCTTTTTTTCTTTCTTTTTGATAGGACAGAGAGAAATTGAGAGAGGAGGGGGAGATAGAGAGGGAGTGAGAAAGAGAAATACCCCCGGACCAGCTTCACCACTTGTGAAGTGTTCTCACTGCAGGTGGGGAGTGGGGGCTTGAACCTGGGCCCTTGCATGGGTTCTTGTGCATAGATAGTACTGCGTGAGTTTAACCAGGTGCACCACTGACCGGCTCCCTAAAATTTTCTTTCTCTCTTTACCCCCTCCCATCCTCCTAAATTTTTCTTTCTCCATTTCTCTCTCTCTTATTTGCCTCAATGATTATACTAGTCCCAGCTGACTGTCCTTTCTCATTCTTTTCCTCCCTTCCTTCCTTTTGTCTCTGACTTTTTCAGATAGAAAGACAAGAGAGACAGAGGGAAAGACCACAGCACCAAAATTCCCTTCAGTAAAGTGGGGACCAGGCTTGACCCTGGGTCTTGCTCATAACAAAGCAAATGCACAATCCAAGTGAGATATTTTGCTCATGCCCTGTGGGATGTTCAAAGTAAGTAATAATCTGAGCTGTGGACAAAGTCAGGCCTAACACCAATATCTTTTGCCTCCCAACCCTCTGCTGCCTCCCAAGAAGATCTGCTCTCCTCAACACCAGCTCTCAGTGTGTCTGAATTATTGCTTATTCTGGCATTCTCCAGTATGAGAATACATTAATTATGCCTAAGCTTTATGTCCAAACAAAGCCTTCTTTTCATCACATGCAGCTGAGTACTTGTCATTCAAAAGTTTTTTCAAGAGAGGGGAGAAGGAATCTTTATCAAGTAGTTTCTGACTCATATTAAAATTACCTTGTGTTTTGGAAGCTTTTGTTCACGTTTCAAACTCCCTTTCCTCGGGTACTATTCTGGACAGTCAAGTGAACAGGAGGTTTCAAAAGGAAGAAAGAAAAGTAAGCGTCAGGTTTGCTGTTTAATGATGTTCAAAGGAAGCTATTGTAGGTGATTGGAGTGTGAACCCATGGGCAGGGTGCATTTAAATTTCCATTTAAAGTGAAGAGCAAGCCCATGGGGGAGCCAGCATGACCTCCTTTGGCTATGGAGAGGTAGGTTTTTGCATAGTTAATAATGAACATAACTTACATTTGTAAAGGACTTTGTGCTTTGAAAAGTGCTTTGGCATACTTTACTATACTCTGATCCTTCTAGTAGTCCCAAGAGGGAGTCAGAATTATTATTCATTCCCTTTTTGGATACCTGGAGAATGAGAATCAGAACAATGCAACATTATGCTAGCTGTCACCAGGAAACCAACAATCACACCAACCCACTCATAGCTCTTGAGATCGTCACATGGGGTGCTGTTTTGCTACAGAGAAACGGCCCATGAGACAGTGGATTCCCCCCTTTTAAAGTAAAAAATCAGATCTCAAATGTACAAGATACCACCTCTTTCTTCCTTCCCTCCTTTCTTTCTTCCTTTCTATTTTAAAAAAATATTTTACTTGTCTATTGTATAGAGATGAGAGAAATCAAGGTGGGACTGGGGAAATAGAGAGGGAGAGAGACAGAGAGACGTGCCTCACCATTTGTGAAGCTTTTTCCTTGCATGCAGTTTGGGACCCCGGGGGCTTAAACCTGGGTCCTTGTATATCGTAGCATGTGTACTTAACCAGTTGTGCCACCACCTAGCCCTTACAAGATAGCATTTCTAACCGCAGTGGATTGATGACCTAAAAAGAGAACACTTTGAGAGTCGGGCGGTAGCACAATGGGTTAAGCGCACGTAGTGCAAAGCACAAGGACTGGCTGAAGGATCCTGGTTCGAGCCCCTGGCTCCCCACCTGCAGGGGAGTTGCTTCACAGACGTGAAGCAGGTCTGCAGGTATCTATCTCTCCTCCTCTCTCCATTTCTCTCTGTTCTATCCAACAATGACCACATCAATAACTACAACAACAATGAAAAACAAGGGCAGCAAAAGGGAAAATAAATATTTTTTTAAAAGAATTTATAGATGTCCTAAAAATAAAGAGAATACTTCATCTCTCCAGATCTAAAAGTTCTTTTCTGAAGGCTTTTAAAGTAGCCTCTGTTTCTCTGAGTTATATGGCAGGCAGCATTGTTGTCAGGGTTGGGAAAAACAGCAGACCTATTTTTTAAATTTATTTATAAAATGGAAGTATTGAAAAGACCATAAGATAAGAGGGTTACAATTCCATATAATTCCCACCACCAGAACTCCATATCCAGTTCCCTCCCTTGAAAGCTTTCTTTTGTTCCTCTGGGAGTATGGACCCAGGGTCATTATAGGGTGCAGAAGGTGGAAGGTCTGGCTTCTATAATTGCTTCCCCACTGAACATGGGTGTTGGCAGGTTGATTCATACTCCCAGCCTCTTTCTCTTTTTCCCTACTGGGGTGGAGCTCTGGAGAGGCAGGGCTCTAGGACACATTGGTGGGGTTGTCTGCCCAGGGAAGTCCGGCTGGCATCATGGTCAGGAACCTGGTGGTTGAAAAAGAGTTAAGATATAAGGCAGAACAAATTATTGACTAATCATGAACCTAAAGACAAGAATAATGCAGATGAAGATTTGGGGTCTCTGTTTTGGAAAAAGCTAGTAGGAGCAAAACTATTTTAAATGACTGTTGTGTCAAGGACTTTGAAATGCCTTTCTGCCAACATTATGCGTTAAGTTGTTGTCTTTGTCCTGCCTGCAACTATCACTTTGCTATAGTAACTCAGGTTGTGACAGCATTTGTAGATAGATTGCTTTTAGTGGCAGTTGTGTTGAAGTATTAAGGTGGACCCTTGTATCCTTATAAAAAGAAGACATTTGGACAAAGTCATGCATGTAGAGACAATGCCATTTGAAGATGAAGAGGTTCACAGGCCTTGAAGAGAGGCCTGGAGCAGATCCTCTCCTTACAGCCCTAAGAAGGAACAAGGCTTGTGGTGCCTCAGAACTGTGAGACCAGGAATTCTCACAGCTATTCAAGCCACCTAGTTAGGGGGTAATTACTGCTACAGACCCAGTCAACTATTACACCCAACAGAGAAGCTGGTCTTGTTTTTGTTGTCTTGTAGGTGTGGAGATTGGATAGTGTTGAATTGGGGAGTTGGAATTACAAGGTTCACACCTCTTTTTCCTCATGAGTGGCACTTTTGGGAGGGGAGGGGATGACTGTAAATGGGCCTTCCTACCTCCCCACAATCTCTCTTCCTCTTTTATCCCATTTTGTACTTGCCATGAAATCACTCAGGTATAGCCTCAAAGCATTTAGTCATCACCCGTTTTCCTGGATGGTTGTATCCTGCAGTTTTTCTTTCCATTTAAACAGCGGCTCTCTCTCTTTCTCCTTTTCTTTCTTTCTTTTTTCTTTTTTCTTTTTTTCCTTCAGGGTTATATCTGGGGCTCAGTGCCAACACTACGAATCCACTGCTCCTGGTGGCCATCTTTTTCCATTTTATTGCATATGACAGAGAGAAATTGAGAGGGGAGGGAGAGATAGAGAGGGAGAGAGACAGAGAGACACCTGTAGACCTGCTTCACTTCTAGTGAGGCTTTTCCCCTGCAGGTGGGAAGCCAGGGGCTGGAACCAGGGTCCTTGTGCAGGTCCTTGCACTTTCTACTGTGTGCACGACTACTTGCTACTATCTGGGTACACCACCTCCTGTCCCCAAGAGCGATTATCTACCCTCCCACTTTGAGTGTTTTCAACTGTGAGAATAGGGAGGTGCCAGCTATAGATAGATAAGCCTCTAGCTTTAGTGGCTGGGGAATTTAAACACTTCAGTATACCAAGTGGTTTGTTTCACTTTGAACCCAAATACTTTTGAGTGGCAACTCAAAATAGAAATGAATCAAGTATCAGGTCATATTGTGCAGAAGTGAAGTTGCATTTGTTTTCAGTATCAGAAAGCCCACCCTGAGTGGGGCTAAATAGTGAGTTTACAACGCTTACAGGGTGATGCCAACCAATGCTAAGGCAGCTGGTAGAGAAAAATATGTATCTGTTCCTAGTATTTTTACTTAATCTTCACTAAACTCCCCCAAATAGTTTCCCTTGAGGTCCAGAAGATGGTGCAGTGGCTAAGGTGTTGACCTCTTAGGTATTAGGTCCTCAATTAGATCCCTGGTGTCACGTTTGCCAGAGCGATGCTCTGGTTCTCTCTCCCTCTCTCTTATTAGTAAATAAATCGACAAACTTCTGAAAAATGTCTTCATTTTATGGTAGACCATTTACTTTGGTAGTTTGTTTACCAAAATTGGGATCCTTGTTTTGCAGAAAAATTTCTGTTTTGTTGAATGATAGGTTGTAGAGAAGACATGTGGGGGAGGTTGGGCAATGGCACACATAGTACCAAGCGCCCCCGCAAGGACCTGTGCAAGGATCCCGGTTTGAACCCCCGGCACCCCACCTATCGGGGTGGGTGCTTCAAAAATGGTGAAGCATATTCCAAGCTTGGGATCCATGATTGCTCAACAAATTGTTTGGCTTCATATGTTAACTCTCTTTTCAATCACCAGGTTCCAGATGCCACCAGGATGCTGGCTAGGCTTCCCTGGATTGAAGACCCCACCAACGTGTCCTGGAGCTCAGCTTCCCCAGAGACACACCCTACTAGGGAAAGAGAGAGGCAGACTGGGAGTATGGACCGACCAGTCAACGCCCATGTTCAGCGGGGAAGCAATTACAGAAGCCAGACCTTCTACCTTCTGCAACCCTCAATGACCCTGGGTCCATGCTCCCAGAGGGATAGAGAATGGGAAAGCTACCATGGGAAGGGGTGGGTTATGGGGTTGGGTGGTGGGAATTGTGTGGAGTTGTACCCCTCCTACCTTATGCTTTTGTTCACTAATCCTTTCTTAAAAAAAAAAAAAATTAAAAAAAAAAACAAAAAAACAAAAATGGTGAAGCAGATCTGCAGGTATCTATTTGTCTCTCTCCCTCTCTCCCTCCCCTCCTCTCTCAATTTCTCTCTGTCCTGTTCAGTAAAATGAAAAAAAAAAAAAAGGCCTCCAGGAGCAGTGAACTTGCAGTGCTGGTACCGAGCCCCAGCGATAAACCTGGAGGCAAAAAACCAAAACAAAACAAAAGTCCATGTAGATGCTCACAAGTTATTTTAGTTGTTTAAAGATGTCTAAACTTCAGCTTCCTACTTGTGAGATATAAAAAAATCTGCCTTATGGGATTGTTGTGAGTATGACATTATGTGTGCTGGGAGGTCTGGGGAAAGCAGAGAGTGTGACACTAACATAAAAAGAGAAGTTAAACAGACTAGACCATACCCAGATAATTATTAAAAAAGCCCTGGAATCCGTGTATTCAGAAGGTATAAGAAAGGAGCTTCCATCCACCTTTTGAAAACTGAAGGGAGTTTATCTATGTACTGCCTTACCTGGACCCGTCCTGGAAAAAACTGCGAAGTGATTTCAAGACCTCAGTGTTATTAACTGTTATGTTCCTCCTCTCAGACTTGATAAATGGCTCACAGCTGCAACTAAAGGTTTTCACTCTATTTGTCTTTGTATCTTTTCCTTTACTGAGTCAGGATTCATACACACTGGCTGTAGCTAGAAAAGAAAAAAAGAAAAGAAGAACAAAGGAGGTCAGGTGGTGGTGCACCTGGTTAAGTGCTCACATTACAGTGCGCAAGGACGTAGGTTCAAGTCCCCGGTCCCCACTTACAGGGGGAATGAAAGCTTCGCAAGTGGTGAAGCAGGGCTGTAGGTGTCTCACCATCTCCCCCTTCTCTCTCAAGTTCTCTCTGTCTCTATCCAATAATAAATAAATAAATAAAAATAAAAAGCAGAAAAGAAAAAAGATGAAAAAGATGCATCCTTGGAGGTGGAACAGTGGATAGAACCTTGAGCTCTCAAGCATGAGGTCTGGAATTCAACCCCGACTCTCTTCTCATTAATAAATAAAAAGCAAAAACAAAAGACAACACAAGTAACTGTGTTGTACCATAGTGCCTGTACATCTCTCACCTCCAAACAGTCTCTCATTGTCTTCTATTTTAGTTGCTTGGATAGGTTTATGGGAGTCAGGGGGGAGGAAAAGAAAAAGATCATATGAGATTGAAGGGAGGAAGTGGCAGAGGTGTGTGTGTGTGTGTGTGTGTGTGTGTGTGTGTGTGTATGGAGACTGGAGTTGAAGTATATAGTAGTGGTTGGGGCTGTGTCTCTGGAGACAGATGTCCTGGGATTGAATGCAAGTTCTCTTTTTAGTCCTCAGTTTCCTCATCCAAAAGATGGGATGACACCGTGTGATGATAAGGCAAATGACAGATATAAATCCTGGTACCCTGCAGTCGTCAGTGCAGGTAGTTTCACTCTCTTCTTGTGATAGTGTTTCTGTGTGTCCTGCCTGCCTGCCTGACCGCTTAGACTGAGAACTCCTGCAAGAGTTGCCAGGATGTCTCATTCATTTTCTTGTCTTATGGATGTGAGGGCAATCTGGCTGCAACAGCTGTCACCCCACTGATCGCCAGGGTTGATTCCGCTGATCTAGCTGGTTAGGCGGGTGTCCCCTTCCTCCCTCACTGCTCCATGTGCGTCCCTCCCAAAGCTGCCTGACCGGTCAAGAGGATGGCCTTCCCCGAATAGAGACGGACTGGTCTTCGGTCGAGGGTATATGAGTAGCTGCGCTCCCCTGCTAGAACCTCCAAACAAACTCTCAAGGTCCATTTTCCTGTCTTATAACCTGACTATTTTAAAGAGTAAACCTGCTTGTTTACTCTTTTGGCTGTTGCTGGGTGACCAGGACAACTTCTTCACATAGAAAGACAGAAGGGCATTAGAGCTCCAAAGCTTCCCTCAGTGTTATGCTGGCTGGGCTCAAACCTGGGAAGTACCCATGAGGAAGCAAGTCCACCATCCAGGTGAGCCAACCGTTAACATGAACATTGTTGAGTGACTGAGCCACAGGAGCTGCAGGTGTGTTGTTCACCTCCCCGCTCCTTTTGTCCCACCTGATAGTGCCATCACTAAGGATAATGTGGAAGTTAGTAGTAGGTTCTGTTTGGTCAGAAACTGGTAAATGTACGGTCAATGATGGCTTTATGATGATGATTGTTAATATTATTATTATTGTCACCAGGCTTATCACTGGCCTACATGACTTCATTGTTCTCAGCAGCCTTTTTGTAAAAACAACTCTTCCTCCCCTCCCTCTCTTCTTGCTCCTCCTTGTCCTCCTCCTCCTTCTCCTTCCTCCTCTTCCCTTTCCTTCTCTTCCTTGTCCTCTTATTCTTCATTGTCCTCCTTTTCTTTCTCCTTCTTTCTATTATCCTCCTCCTCTTCCTCCTCTCCCTCTCCTCCTCTTTCTCCTCCTCCTTTCCCTTCCTCATCCTTTCCCCTTCCCCTTCTTCTTCCTCTTCTTTTTCTTCTCTCTCCTCCATCTTCTTATATTTCTTCTTCTTCTTTGATTTCTTCTTCTATTTCTTATTTTTGATAGAGGATGAGAGATAGAAAGGGAGGGAGAGAGAGGTGGCAGAGAGAGAAACAGAGAAGGAGAGACACCGGTAGTACTGCTCCTCCACTCATGAAACTTCCCCCTATAGACGGGGACCAGGGACTTGAACCCAGGTCCTTGCTCATGGTAATGTGTGCATTCTACTGGGTGAGTCACCAGCTGACAACTATACTGATTTTATATTTATTAATTTAGAACCTTGCCAGGGTTTCACTACTCTGGGGTGACTTTTCCCAGATGGGAAGAGAGAGATAGCAGGAGGAAGGAAGAGAGGAAAAGCACACCACAGCACTGAAGTTTCCTCCAGCTGGGGGCCAGACACAAACCTGGGTCAAACACACATGACGAAGCAGCATGCTATCCAGGGGTGCCTGCCCCTGGTTTTGTTTGTGAAACAGTTTGATTTTAAGTCTAAACACTTGGATCATGGCTAGCACCTGAGAGTCAACAGCAGCTGTTTTCAAAGTTAATAGTTACCTTAGGGAGCCAGGCAGTGGTGCACTTGGTTAAGCGCACATATCACAGTGTGCAAGGACCCAGGTTCAAGCCCCTGGCCCCCAACAGGGGGAAAGTTTGACAAGTGGTGAAGCAGGGCTGTAAGTGTCTCTCTGTCCCTTTCCCTCTCTATCTTCCTCTCTCCTATCAATTTCTCTCTGTCTCCATCCAATAATAAATAAATATTTTTAAAAATAAGGTGGTACACTTGGCTAAGCACACATGTTACAGTGCACAAGTACTGAGTTCGAGCCCCCGGTCCTCATCTGTAGGGGGAAAGCTTTGCAAGTGGTGAAGCAGGGCTGCGGGTATCTCTCTGTCTTTCTCCTTCTCAATCTCTCTATCCTCTTTATCTTTGGCTGTCTCTATCCAATAAATAAAGGTAATAAAGATAAAAAGAAAGGACATATAAAAAATAAAAATAAATCAGAGCTGAGTAGTGCTCTGGTAGAATGAAATGAAATGAAATAAAATGAAATAAAATAAAATAAAATAATGTTACCTTAGGAACACTTCCCTACAGAAAAAAAATGTTAAGGGTCAGAAGAGGAGTTTTTCTTCTCCTCCTCCTCCTTCTTTCCTTTCTTCTTCTCCTTCTTCTTTTTCTGTGTAACAAGTGCCTGCCTGAACAAAGTGACTGAATATAAAATTTGTTTTGAAAGAGCAACCTTAAGGGCAAGGTCATTCCTTTACAGATATTGAGTGGCTCATTTGCTTATCTGGGTCCTCTGCTGTCCTCTCCCCATCTCTGGCCTCCATGTGTGGCCTTGAGTTTGCTTCCGTCCATCTCTCTCCCTCTTGTCAGGGTTGTTGGGGCCATGCCAGCTCCTCCCTTTGGGAGTAAATGAGTCACTCAGGGTAGGGCCTATTTGTCCTCACTCTCCCCTACTCCCACTCCTCCCTTCTTCCCTATTGATCAAGACACAGTAAGCACTCAATTCCTGTTTTAGTGAGAGGAGTTAGTTTCTGCCTCCCTTCTTCCTGACCTCTTTCTTCTCCAAAGCCAAACAGGTTAACTTGGATACTCATAGTTTCACAGCTTCTATAATTCATGATATTTTCTGCAGTCACACATTGTCAAGAGCAAGAGATTAGAGCAAGGACTCACTCTGAGAGTGTGTCGGGGTTAAGCAATAATTTTTTTTACTCATTTTTAGACGCCAGAGAAAGGTCACACAATTCACACTGCACACAGTCAACCTGATACTTTCTCCTTACTTAATAGCTGTTTGCAGGTAAGGCTCAAGACATAGTCACCACCCGCTGTGTTGCCAGGGAGGAGGCCCTTTGTCTGCTCTGCTGGCTGGATCAGATGAGTGAGGGCCCCTGGAGCTGGGGAAGCTGTCACTTTAGCTTAGCCATGTTTGCTTAAGTTTTTAGCAGCACTGGTAGCATCCTGGTCAGTAACGATAGAAGTACTTCATCCAGCTGGTTTTTGAGCCTTTATTTATACTTAGTTTTGCCTCTGGTTTTAAGGTTACATCTCCCTTGGCCAGTCAGGTTTGGGTTGACATCTTATCTATGCATACATACGTCTCTGTCTTGTCACACTAGGCAGGGGCACTATGGTTGCTAGGGTTACATGTTTACTACACACATGAACCACTGGGTCAGCTCACACACTATGAGGATTTGTAAGGAGACATACAGTTCTCTGGTTTTTATGCCTATGGTGGATTCACATTTTTCTTAGCTCTCAGTCTTGAAGCAGTATTGATCTGTAACTGGAAACACAGGGCTATTATCATAAATCTACTACAATGCAAAGGGCCTACAAATAGATTCAGTTGCATGATCTCATACTGTATACACACCAGGATTGTCCTGGGGAAGTTGGAGTGGGAAGCTGAGGGCTGAGGTCTTGAGTGAGGACAGTCATTCTCCCCACTGCAGTCATCTATTTATTCTACCACAGTGTAGTGAGGTTCATTGAGGATTTCGCTGTTTTCCCCTCACTCTCTGTTTGTATAGGATTGTGTGAAAATGTTTCATTATCTTGTTGCCTTTTAGAAATACTTTTAGAATTGCCAGCTGCCAGATAGAAAGTTTTGTAGAAAAATTCTTAGGAAATTAATATATTGACGTGTGTGTGTGTGCGTGTGCGTGTGCGTGTGTGTGTGTGTTGGGGCTTTGTGCAAGGGAACATCCAGGAAAGATTTAGAAGCAGCTGGGTTGGAAGCTGGGAGATGATTCACGTAATAGATGAGTGAGGACCTGAGTTCGAGCCCCTAGCCTTCACATGGGAACACCTGCAGATAAGAAGCTCCACAAACATTGGATCAGTACTGGGATGTATCTCCTTTGTGCTTCTCTCTCTGTGTGTCTTTTATTTAGAGCAGGGGTTGGGGGGGGGGGGACTTTCTTTATGCTAAGGGTCAATTGGATATATATATAATTTCTTTATTGGGGGATTAATGTTTTACAGTAAATACAATAGTTTATACATATATAACATTTCTCAGTTTTCCACATAACAATATAACCCTCACTAGGTCCTCTGCCATCCTGTTCCAAGACCTGAATTCCCCCCTCTCCCACCCATAGTCTTTTACTTTGGTGCAATACACCACATATTTGTCTACTTTGTATGAATAGAATTATTCTCATTTACATTTTAAGTTATATTCCCCACAGTGATTTTGGGCTTCTTTTAATATGTGTAAGATCATTTTCACTTGATTTCTAGGAACTATTTGTCCTTAATTTTAGTTCATTGTTATATTGGGCTGATAATTTTTTCTTTTCATATTAATCAGTGGACAAGTTTTGGAGATTAAAGACATCAGATATTTTTTCTAAAATGTGAATTATGTACATTTCCTGTGTGTGTCTTTACTCCACAGACTGCTTATGTACCTAAAATAGAGAGTTAAGAATAGCACGGTCTAGAAGAAATTTGTCTTACTGGAAAAAAAAAAATCACATGAAACATTTCACATCTGTCTATATGGGAGCTCTTGAATTCTCTTATAAAGATTGTTTTTTTTTATTCAAAAGCATGCATATGCAATTACTACAGCTAGAATAAATTTGGTTATCTATGAAGCAGAATTGGGAAGATTCTTATATTATGGAAGATAGATACCAAAAATTTGAATTGGTTACTTGGAAGTCAAAATGTTATTCTACAGAAATACTATTTAAAATGTTAGCTATTTTTTTCCTATTTATAAAAAGGAAACATAGAAAAAAACCAAAGGATAAGAGGGGTACAACTTCGCACAATTCCCACTATCAGATCTCCATATCCCATCCCCTCCCCTGATAGCTTTCCCATTCTCTATCCCTCTGGGAGTATGGAACCAGGGTTGTTGTGGGTTGCAGAAGGTGGAAGGTCTGGCTTCTGTAATTGCTTCCCCGCTGAACATGGGCAGGTTGACAGGTCGATCCATATTCCCAGCCTGCTTTTCTCTTGCCCTAGTAGTGTGGGGCTTTGGGGAAGCAGAGCTTCAGGACACATTGGTAGGGTCATCTGTCCAGGGAAGTCTGGTCAGCATCATGTTATCATCTGGAACCTGGTGGCTGAAACGAGAGTTAACATACAAAGCCAGACAAACTGTTGACCAATCATGGACCCAAAAGGTTAGAATAGTGCAGATGAAGAGTTGGGGTGGGGGGGGCGTCTCCATTTTGTAGATAGCTAGTACGCATATTTTAGTTATATTCCAAAGAGCCTGTGGCTATACTAGTTTTTTTTTTTTTTTTTTTTCCTGAGCCAGACATCTGAAATGCAGGTGGATCCAAGTTATTGTCTGCGGAGGTGATGTCATGGCTGGAAAAGGGACAGAAAACTGGATCAGGGAAGAGAGAAGCTCCCTAATACGGGGAAGGGGTATAAATATTATTGACTGTAAACCCTGTCGATTCGATTTGGTCTGGGGCCCATATTCAGCTTAGGAGTCTATGTGACCTCTGCATCCCTGTAGATCTGAGCTTACATTCTGTGGTCATGAGTAGGACTATTCCAAGCTGCCCCAATAAGGACCCATCTTCCTCAGGTGGAGCATAGAGTATGTTGTCCATCCTTCCTTCAGAGGATGGAACATTCTCTACTGTTGTTGATCCAAGTTGAGGGCATGGTCCTATGGGGGCCTACAAAGGGTTCTATTTTCTTGTTCCTGATAGAGATGACTGGTAATAATGGAGAGAGGGATATATTAGAGGTCTAGGCCCATCAAGTCTGGGAATCTCAGGACTCCCCGATTATTAGGGCCCCAGCTGATGGGGTGACCTGATAGTGACTAAAGAGTCATCATTAATTTATGCCAGTCTCTTGCCCTTATTCAGCTTTTGCAGTCCTTGCTTTGCTAAGATTAGCTTTGGAGTGAGTGAGAGAACTTTAATTGGAAGTAAGTGAAAAGTATATCTAAATCTAATTAGATACTATTTCATTGGGAACTTTATACTGACTCACTGCAAACTATTGTGTACTTTTGCTTTCAGGTATATATTTTGCCCTAACTTAGGATACATGTGAGCATATGCTCTATCTCATGGGACCTGGTCTATATCTAGGTTTTGTGATTTTCTTAGGAAGTGAACCGCCTGGAATAGAATTAGAGAATAATATAAAAGGAAAGGTCTCACCTGAGTTATGAGGCTGAAGGATTAACATTCCATGCCTAACGTCTCTGGACACAGTCTGAATTGAAGCATGCTGAGGTGGTACTCATTGCATTGATTAGGTTGGGATCAGTGGATAGAATAACATTTGGTATGAATTGAGAGAAGCATGCAGGAAAGTTAACCCCAACCTAGGGGTTCCAGGTATGGGGGAAATAATAGGCTCTATAGAGGGCATGGGAGGTTCCTACTGATGTGTGTCATGTGAAGATCTCCTCCCATTCTGTGAGGGGATCTCTTTGTTTGTGTGATAGTTTCTTTAGCTGTGCAGAAGCTCTTTAATTTGATGCAGTCCCATTGATTTGTTTCTGCTTTAGTCTTTCTTGCAATTGGGTTTGTATCATCAAAGATGTCCTTGAGGTTTAGGTGGGAAAGTGTTCCACCAATGTTTTCCTCTAAGCATTGGATAGTTCCTGGTCTAACATCAAGGTCCTCGGTCCATTTGGAGTTGATTTTTGTTTCTGGTGAGATCAAGTGGTTCAGTTTCATTATTCTGCATATTTCAACTTAGTTTTCCCAGCATCATTTATTGAAGAGAGCCTCCTTCATCCCTTTAACACTTTGGGCCCTTTTATCAAAGATTAGATGTCCATAGGTGTGGGGGGTTAGTTCAGGGCTTTCAATTCTGTTCCACTGGTTTGTGTGCCTATTTTTATTCCAGTACCAGGATGTTTTGATGAAGATGGCTTTATAATATAGTTTAAGATCTGGGAGTGTAATGCCTCCATTTATGTTTCTTTTCTTCAAGATGGTTTTGGCAATTCTAGGTGTCTTCTGGTTCCAGATAAGTGATTGTAGTTTTTGTTCAATTCTCTTAAAGAAGCTTGGTGGAACTTTGATGTGTAGCATGTTAAATCTGTATATGGCTCTGGGGAGAATATTCATTTTGATGATATTTATTCTTCCAATCCATAAGCATGAGATGTATTTCCATTTCTTGGTATCAGTTTCTATTTCCTTGAGTAGTGACTCATAGTTTTCAGTATACAAGTCTTCCACTTCTTTTGTCAGCTTTATTCCTAGGTATTTTATTGATTTTGCTGCAACAGTAAATGGGAGTGATTTCTGGATGTCTTCTTCTTCGGATATAGTGTTTGCATAAAGAAATGCCACTGATTTTTATACATTGATTTTGTAGCCTGACACCTTGCTATACTGCCTAATAACTTCCAGTAGCTTTCTGCTGGATTCTTTAGGTTTTTCTATGTATACTATCATATCATCTGCAAATAGTGAGAGTTTGACTTCTTCCCTTCCAATCTGTATTCCTTTGATTGCTTTCTCTTGCCTGATTGCTATGGCAAGAATTTCCAATACTATGTTGAAGAGTAATGGTGATAGTGTACATCCCTATCTAGTCCCTGATCTGAGGGGGAATGCTTTCAGCTTCTGTCCATTGAGTATGATGTTGGCCCAATATCTTGAGGAATTTCCCATCTGTTCTTATTTTTTGTAGTGTTTTGAGCATGAATGGGTGTTGGATTTTGTCAAAGGCTTTCTCTGCATCCATTGAGATAATCCTTTGGTTTTTTATTTTGCTTTTATTGATGTGGTGAATGACGTTGATTGACTTATGTATGTTGAAACAGCCTTATATTCCTGGGATAAATCCCACTTGGTCTTGATAAACAATCTTTTTGATATTCTGCTGTATCCAGCTGGCCAGGATCTTGTTTAATATTTTGGCATCTATGTTCATCAGAGATAATTGGTCTGTAGTTTTCATTTTTTATTATGTCCTTATCTGCTTTTGGTATCAGGGTGATGTTGGCTTCATAGAAGATGGAAGGGACTGTTCCTGTTTTTTCGATCTTGCGGAAGAGCTTTAGAAGTACAGGTATTAGCTGTTTTCTAAAGGTTTTCTAGAATTTGTGAAGTCATCTGGTCCAGGACTTTTGTTGTTTGGAAGATTCTTAATAATTGTTTTGATTTCTTTGTATGTGATTGGTTCATTTAGCTTTTATAGTTCTTCTTGGTTCAGTTTTGGAATGGCGTATGGTTCTAGGAATTGTACCATTTCTTCCAGATTCTCTAGCTTGGTGGCGTATAGTTCTTTGTAGTAGTTTTGCATGATTTTCTGGATTTCTGTGGTGTCAGTTGTGATATCTCCTCTATTGTTTACAATTCTATTTATTTCGGTCTTCTTTTTTTTTTTTTTTAGTGAGTCTGGCTAGGGATTTCTCAATCTTGTTTAATTTTGCAAAGAACCAACATTTGGCTTCATTGATCTTTTATATGGCTCTCTTAGTTTTGATGTTGTTTATGCTCTAATTTTAGTGATTTCTGTCCTTCTGGTTGCTTTAGGGTCCCTTTCTTCTTCTTCCTCTAAGTCCGTAAGGCAGGCAGTAATGTCGTTTATTTGATATTTTTCTTGTTCTCTAATATGCGATTGTGTGGCTATGAGTTTCCCTCTCAATACTGCTTTAGTTGTGTCCCAAATGTTTTGCGAGTTTGTGTCTTCATTTTCATTTGTTTCCAGGAACATTTGAATTTCTTTCTTGAGTGTCTCTCTGACCCAGTAGTTCTTAAGCAGTATGTTGTTTAGTTTCCAAATTCTGTGACTTTTAGTGATTTTCTGATTGTTATTGAATGTTAGCTTTGCTCCACTGTGGTCTGAGAAGATACTTGCGGTGATTTTAATGCTCTTGAATTTGTTGATGCTGTCTTTGTGGCTTAACATGTGGTCTGTCCTTGAGGATGTGCTGTGTGGAATTGAAAATAATGTGTATTCCATTTTTGGGGGGGGTGAAGAACTCTGTAAATGTCCAGGAGGTTTTCCATCTTTTCACTTTAAGTCTGTGTTTGTCATGTTGTGTCAGATGGGATTCTTGTAATCAGCATATGGTTGGGTTGTATTTTCTGATCCATCCCACTCTGTGCCTTTTAATGGGTGAATTTAGTCCATTGACATTTGTTGATATTATGGATTGAATGTATTGTAGTGCAATTATTTGACAATTTTTTATTTGGTCTTATATATGACAAGTATTATAGTGATGTTATTGTTTATAAGAAGTCTTTTAGTACCTCTTTCAGGGCAGGGTTGGTGCTGGTTGCCTCCTTTAACTGCTGTCTGTCTGAGAAGGTTTTGATCCCTCCATCTAGTTTGAATGAAAGTCTAGCAGGATATATTATCCTTGGTAGAAACCCTTTTTCATTCAGGGCTTGATAGATATCTTGCCATTCTCTTCTGGCTTTTAGAGTTTGAGTGGAGAAGTCTACTGAGAGTCTTATGGTTTTTCCCCTGTATGTGACTTTTTTGTTTCTCTCTTTCAGCCTTTAGGATCCTTTCTGTATCCTTATTTCTTTTCATTCTTGGTGTCTTCAGGTCTGGGTTGATTCTGTTTGGGACTCTTTGGGCCTCTTGAATCTTAATGTCCTTTTTGTTGTTTAGGTCTGGGAAGTTTTCTTTTATTATTTCCTCTAGAATGTTTACTTCTCCTTCTTCTCTTTCTTCCTCTGGTAGGGCAATTATACAAATGTTACTTCTTTTGAGATCACCCCATATGTCTCTTTTGTTGTTTTCAGTGTCTCTCAGTTTCTTTTTGAGCTCTTTCACCTCTTTCTTAATTTTCTCTAGCTCATCCTCTGTCTGACTAATTCTGTTTTCTGCTTCTGTTAATATTCTTTCCCTTCCCTCAGCTTCTTTCTTCAGTTCAGTTATAGTATTAGCTTGTTCTGCTAATTGGCCTTTTAGCTCAGCTGTATCAACTTTCAGTTCTCTAATTACCTCAAGGTAGTTTGTATTTTCTTTGAGGGTCTCGTTTGTTGTTTCCCTAATTCTGATAGCTCTTTCCTCCTTAGTTGTCTTCATTTCTGTGATTATTAGGTTTATTATTGCTTGCACGCTTTTCTTATCTATGGTTAGTTCTGACTGACTTGGAGTTTCTTCTGGGATCCTGTCCTGATTCATTGTGGTAGAACTTTTATTTGCTTTCTATTTAACCATTTTTTTTATTGATGTGTTTTTTATTTTTCTGTTCTGTTGGTCTCCAGTTGTTATGTTTTGAGTATAGCCCATGCTATACTAAAGCCCTTTTTGACAAATTCAGTCACCAACCTCAACAATAGTAACTGAGGCAAGGATTGATGCAGTTCAATCAATACCAGTTAGCCAAAGAACACCTCCAGTCCATGAAAAAATGGCAACTAAACAAAAGAAAGAGAAAGGAAAAAAGGGAAAGCAAGAATAGACAATTTTTCAAATCTACTGTCCACTATAAATTCTAGGGCTAGAAAATGGAGAATTGGAAGTAGAGAAGACACACACACACACACACACACACATACACACACACACACACACACACTCACATACACACAAACACACACAGAGTCCACTCCAAGTCAGATTTCTTCCCCAAAATAATTCACAAGTGAGTATCTGTGAATTCAGAAAACAGAAGAAGGAGGAAGGAAGAAAAGAATAAAAATAAATAAATTAAATAAAAAATTTAAAAAAAGAAAGAAAAAAAGGAAGAGTAGGGAAAGGGAAGAGTTTTTTTTTTTTTAATTAGTAGGAGCAGGGAAAAAGGAGAGTGGAGGGAAGAGGTAGAAAGAAACGTTCCTCTCACAATGAATAGGATACTCAGCCACTTAGCAATGGCAAAAGTCAAACAACAATAGTTAATTTTCGTCAGCCTGAAGAAGGAGACTGGAAAAGGGACACGTATATATAATAATAGTAATAATAAAATAAAAGGAGTAAAAACCCCTGACAGTCAGTCTGCAGTTTAGACTGCTCTGGATTGGCTGCAGGCAGCCTGAGCAAAGACAGCCAATTGTAAGAAGTGTCAAAAACAAAACAAAACAAAACACCCTCTGGGTAGTCTTTCTCAGGCTGGGATGAGGTTCTGATTGGTTAGGTATTTTATCACTCAAATAGAGCTCCAGCCTCTGAAAAAAAAAAAAAAGAGAAGTTAAACCAAAAAAGGAAAAGGCTTGGAATGACACCTCTGGTGAGCCAGGAATCTTGGTAAAGGAAACAGCTCAGCAGGAAGCCTGCTAGGAGAGGCTGTCCAGCCCCTGGGAGCTTGGTTTTGGGGTGGGGAGGTTGAGCTCAGAAATAATCAGAAGATTTTCCTTTATCCCCCGGCCTCTGTTTGTCAGCCCAAGAATGAGTTATGGGAATGTATTTTGGTGTCACTCTGACCAGCCCATGTTCACCCTACAGACAGCCCAGTATCCTACCCTATCCAGAGAATCCTGAGTCACAAGCTTCTGTTGTCTGGAACTCAAGGCAGCCACCACTCCAAAGTCACCATCTTGGCCCTGCCCCCATTGGATATTTTTAACCTCATTTGAGGGAACAGAAAATTATAAACTTAAAAGTTAGCACTTTATGTTGATATATATATCCATCCATCCATCCATCCATCCTAGGTTTATTGAACTCTGAGTCCTGCCTGTGGTTGTCTTGGCTGGGCCAGACCAAATGATTTCATGGGTTGGATGGTTTCTCTCCCTGATCTAGAGGAAATAAAAAAAAAAAGACACTAGGAGCAGTAGAGTCATGCTGCCACCAAGCCCCAGCAGTAAGCCTGGTGACAAAAGGAAGAAAGAAAGAAAGTTACTTATACAGGCAAGATAAAAAGAACAATTTACCTGGTTATGCTGAACAATGCAGGTGGTAAAACTATATTTTATAGTCTGGATTCCTTTCTGTGGTAGGATGTATGTATATGTGCACACAGACACACAAACACACACACACACACCCTGACCCTTATGCACACCATGTAATAATCTTGTGGGGTAGGTTGTAGCACTCATTTATTCTTTCTTGTGGAGAAAGTCTCTCTTAGAGGCAGAGCTGTACCAAGTGGTAATTTTCATCCGTGTATGTTTTTGAATAGAGCATGGGCTTTTGGATGTCTCTGTTGTGGGTGAACAGACATAAAGGAACAGCATAACTCCATGCAAGACAACAAAAATTTTAACCAAACTAAAGAGACATTTCTTATAAGATGTGGAAAGTATTCACAGAGCAAGATTTCCTAATGGGGGCTATATAGATGACCAATCCCCCAAGATACTTCACAAAAAGGAGAAAGTATTGGCGTCCTGTGGCTTATGCGACTGTGAAATAGAACTCCCTCTTAGAAATTCACAATGTAGAGTGATTTGTTAAAGACCTGAAGTCCTTAACAGCACTTACCTATAACTTATCTGAGTCCAATATTTACCATTTTATTTTGCAATACTTTTTTTTCTTTAATGAAACCTGCTAACCACTAGAGAGTCTTTAGTTTTATTTACTGGATAGAGATAGAAATCAAAAGGGGAAGGGAGAGATAGAGAGGGACAGAGAAAGAAAGACAACTGCACTACTGCTTCCTGCCACAAGTGGAGTTTAGGGGCCTTGAACCCTGGTCCTCATTTATGGTAACATTTGTGCTCAACTGGATATGCCACGACATGGCTCCTTATTTTGAAATACTTTGTTATTGCATAATACCTACTAACATCCTGGAAAGTCATCTTTCTTATAATATGCTTTTGAGAGTTCTATAATAAAGTATAATTCGTTGAGTTATTAGGACAAGAAATATTTTATGTTGTACCAATTTTAGAATTTTTTTTCTTCCTATCAAAATTGGGAGAAGCCTATAAGCCTATAATCTGGAATACACAGATAGCAACAGTTTATAGTAGTCATTTTGCAGAATGAACATTTGGAAAGAAATACACCTCAGAGTTTCTACAGGGATACCAAATGTGCCTAGAAGGAAGTAGAATAAGAAGTTTGAGTTGTAGAACTACACACAAACTCACCTGTACTGGAACCACTGTATGAGTAGACTATCAGACTTCTCTATAGCTGCTCAACAAGTATTTCTGAATGCTTAGAAGTCATAGCATTGTGCCAACTCTGAGGAAGACACCACCCTCTACCTTCTTCTGGAGAGGAGAAGCTGGAATTTTACAAACTGTGCAGCCTCACCAGGTGGTGTACTTGGATCAGACTTGGGGGCAGATTTAAAGAGTGGGGTTAGGAGGAAGGTGGGGAGAAAAAAAAGAAACAAACAAACAAAAAAAGTGGGGTTGGAACTATAAAGAGAAGCAACCCACTAAGCCTTGTCCAATAAGGTAGTAGTCAAGAAGGTGTGAAGGGTGGAGAGGGTGTCAGAAAGAGTGTCCAGGCATTAGTGTGGGTTGAGCACACATGGTGCAAGTGCAAGGACTGGCGTAATATTCCTGGTTCGAGCCTCCGACTCCTCACCTGCAGGGGGGTCGCTTCAGAGGGGGTGCAGCAGGTCTGCAGGTGTCTTTCTTCCCCCGCCCTGTCTTCCCCTCTTCTCTCCATTTCTCTAAGTCCTATCCAACAACAATGATGTCAGTGACAATAATAATAATAATGATAATGATAATAACCTCAGCAACAATAAAACAACAAGGGCAACAAAAGGGAAAAAATGGCCTCCAGGAGCAGTGGATTCATGGTGCGGGCACCGAGCCCCAGCGGTAACTCTGGAGGCAAAAATAATAATAATAATAATAAAGAGTGTCTAGGGCAAGGGCAGTAACCTGTGGAAAGTCTAAGAGAAGAGCAGATAATGTGCATTTGGAGAACTTAGAGAGTAGATGAGTACATAGAATGCTGCTTGAAGTGCAGGGTAACTGGAGAGGAGGGCTGATAAGCAGGAATGCTGGGTAATGAAGGGTCCACCTACCACACTAAAGACCATCTTTTCAGTTTTATGATTAACTCAAGACACTGGCATAAAATTGAGCATCCTGGTGGGCTGAGTAGGTGGACATCTGAAGGAAAGATCTGACTTAAGACTAAATAATAAAAGAAAGGCAGTCGGTCAGTAGTGCAGTGGGTTAAGTGCACACGGTGCAAAGTGTGAGGACCGGCACAGGGATCCTGGTTCGAGCCTCCCACCTATAGGTCTATGACTTTCCTGGACACTTTAATAAGGAGAAGTCAGTAAGGATATTGTCAACTCCCTGGAGTTTATTGCTGTGTGATTGGTCATTATGTATTATGTATCTATATTATTAGTCAGGGTAATTTGTGATTTGTTACAGAGTTTGTGTTGATATATTCTCAGCTAGTCCTTCATGTTTATCCACTCATTTATTGTACAAGTATTTATTAAACGTGTAGCAGTGCTAGGTACAGGGGATATAATACATGACAAAACAATTACGAGCAGCCCTCTAGTCAGAGTGGGAGAACGACATTACTCAACAGACATTAACATAAAGTTACAGCCATGATAAATGCCAAGAAGGAGAAGTACATGGCATTATGAGATCATAGACTTAAAGTTCAGGAAGGGTATATTCTAGGCAGACAGCTGAAGGGGGAGTGAGAGTTAATTAGGCTATGGCAGAGGAAGGTGGGTAGCTTTGACAGCAGGAGGGGCCATGGTACATGTGAGCAATTGTGAGGGGCAAGTGAGGCGAGAGCCCATGGAGTTGGGGGAGTGGTGGTTCTGATATCCAAAGATTCCACATCATATTTATTTATTTAATATTTATGATAGGATAGAGACAGAAATTGAAAGGGGAGGGGGAGGTAGAGAGCGAGAGAGACAGAGACACCTGCAGCCCTGCTTCACCACTTGTGAAGCTTTCCCTCCGCAGGTGGGGACCAGGAGCTTGAACCTGGATCCTTGCACACTGTAATGTGTGTGTTTAACTTAGGTGTGCCACTGCCTGGCCTTTAAAGATTTCACAGTTAACACAGTCTTATAGTTGTGTTAAGAAATTTCCTTTTGCTCCCTAGCAATGAGAAACTTCTGCAGAGTATGAATACTATGTTTTGCTATGGGATTTATGCTTTCAAGGATTATACTGGCTGAATTGTGGAGAATATCTTAGAGGGAACAAGGGTAGAGAGCTACAGATGTGAAGTTTAGGCTTAAAATGAAGGTGCCTTGGACTGCGGTGATGGCAATGTAGGTGGAGAGAAAGGAATTCAAGTCACTTGGGAAATATGCTTGATAGACATGGAGATGCATTATGATGGTGAAGGGGAAAAAAGTAGATCTAGGGGCCAGGTGGTGGCACATCTGGTTAAGCGCTCACATTACAGTGCATAGGGACCCAGGTTCAAGTCCCTGATCCCCTTCTGCAGGGGGAAAACTTAATGAGTAGTGAAGCAGGGCTGGAGGTATCTCTCATTTCTTTCCTTCTCTATCTCCCCTCTCAATTTCTCTCTGTCTCTATCCAATAATAAATAAATAAAAATATTTAAAAAAAAGAAAAGGAAAGAAAGGTAGATCTAGGCTCTGTGAAACCAAGAGAGGGAATATTGGATTTGATTTGAGTGCGTGGGAGGAGGGGCATATCAAAAGCCCATGCTTGTCACGTGGATATGAAGCTGAAAGGAGGGCTGAGGTGTGAAGTGTAGTTTGGGAGTACAGCTTTTAGGGAGTGCAAGCTATGGTATATCCACCAGGATCCTGACAGTGAAGACTGAGGAGGAATCAAACTGAGAAAGGCCTTAGGATGATCTAGGCACCCTCCTCAAAGGAGTCAGAGAAAGGGCCATGAGAGAAGTAGGAGAAAAAGCAGGAGCATGAAGCATGGAAGGGAAAGGAAGAGCTCGTTCTAAAAGGGGAGATGCAGTTAGTTATCAGTGTTGATTTGCTATGGAAACATCCAAATCAGGATGAAAGTAAAAATTATATTTAGTGACCTGGAAGTGGTATTGGCCTTAGTGAAGATTGTTTTGTTAAAGAGGAGGAGTGGATCCCTGAATGAAATGTCTTTCTGAAAGTCATTAAGGGTTCCTTTATGTGCTGCATGGCCAAGGTAAACCAAATGGATCAATTTAGCAGACATGCTTGTTCCCAGGCCTGTTACTCAGGGTGAAAGAACATCTAGAATGTCCCATATGCAATGATATAAAAGTAGATCTATTTTCTGTGGATCATGTATCTTCCTACTCCCACATACCAAGTGTACTGTATTTTAAGTATCTGGAGTCTATCTTATATCTACTATCATCTTTGAATAGAGGATACTCAATTAATAGCTTTTTTAATTTTAATTTTTTATTTATAAAAAAGAAACACTGACAAAACCATAGGATAAGAGGGGTACAACTCCACACAATTCCCCCCACCAGAACTGCATATCCCATCCCTCCCCTGATAGCTTTCCTATTCTTTATCCCTCTGGGAGTATGGACCCAGGGTCATTGTCTGGCTTCTGTAATTGCTTCCCTGCTGAATATGGGCGTTGACAGGTCGATTCATGCTCCCAGCCTGCCTCTCTGTTTCCCTAGTGGGGTGAGGCTCTGGGGAATCAGGGCTCCAGGACACATTGGTGGGGTTGTCTGCCCAAGGAAGTCCGGTTGGCATTGTGGTAGCATCTGGAACCTGGTGGCTGAAAAAAGAGTTAACATGTAAGCCAAACAAGTTGTTGACTATTCATGAACCTAAAGGCTGGAATAGTTCAGATGGAGAGTTGAGGGTCTCCGTTTTGCAGATAGATAGTAGTCCTATTTTAGGTATATTCTGAAGGGTCCACAACTATCCTAGTTTTTTTTTATTTTCCTGAGCCTGACATCTGATATACAGGTGCATCCAAGTTATTGTCTGGGGAGATGATGTCATGGCTGGGAAAAGGGCCAGAAAGCTGGATCAGGGAAGAGAGTAGGTCCCTAATATGGGAAAGGGGTATAAATATTATTGACTGTAAACCCCATTGATTTGATCAGATCTGTTGCCCATATTCAGCTTAGGAGACTATGTGACCTCTGCATCCCTATAGGTCTGAGCTCACACTCTTTGGTTATGAGTAGGAACATTCCAAGCTGTCCTTATTTCAGAACTGATCTTCCTCAGGTGGAACACAGTATGTTGTCCACCCTCCCATCTTCCCGTTCTCTACTGTTTTTGATCCACATTGAGGCCATGATTTTATGGGGCCCACAAAGGGGTCTATTGTGTTGTTCCTGATAGAGATGACCGGTAACAAAGGAGAGAGGGATCTATTCGAGGTCTAGGCCCATCATGTATGTTTGGGAATCTCAGGACTCCCTAACTAGGGCTCCAACTGACGGGGTGGCCTGATAGTGACTAAAAAGTCATCATTAAAGTATGCCAGTCTCTTGCCCTTATTCAGCTTTTGCAGTCCTTACTTGGATAAGGTTAGCTTTGGGGGTTTTTTAAAAAATATTTTTTATTTACTTTAGAGAGAAAAAGAGAGAGAATGCAAAAAGAGAAATACCAGAGTACTGCTCAGCTCTGATTTAGGGATTGAACCTGTGATTTCAGAGCCTCAAGCGTAATTTATTTGCATAACCATTAAACTGTCTTCCCAGCCCTAAAGGCTTTACATTAGTATGTTTAAAAGTTTTTAAGAGCTGGGTGGTGGGTACCCAGTAGAACATATGTTCCCATGTGTAATGACCTAGGTTCAAACCCCTGGTCTCTCTCTACCTGTAAGAGGGAAGCTTCAATGAATGGTGAAGCAGTGTTGTAGATACCTCTTTTTCTTTTCTTTCTTTCTTTCTTTCTTTCTTTCTTTCTTTCTTTCTTTCTTTCTTTCTTTCTTCCTTCCTTCCCTTTTGTTGCCCTTGTTTCTTTTTATTGTTGTAGTTACTATAGTTGTCATTGTTAGATAGGACAGAGAGAAATGGAGAGAGGAGGGGGAGATAGAGAGGGGGTGAGAAAGATAGACACCTGCAGACCTGCTTAACCGCCTGTGAAGTGACTCCCTTGCTGGTGGGGAGCCGGGGCTCGAACGGGATCCTTCCGCTGGTCCTTGCGCTTTGCCACCAGAGCTTAACCTGCTGCACTACCGCCCAACTCCCAGATAGCTCTTTTTCTATCTTCTCCCCCTTTCCTTTCAATTCTGTCTTTATTGATAACAACAAGCAAAAAAAAAAAAAAAAAAAGACTGCCAGAAGTAGATTCCTTGTGCAGACACTGAGCCCCAGCAATCACAGCAAAAAAGGCAATAATAAAAAAGGGGAAAAAAGTCTTTAAAAATTTATTTATTTATTTATTTTCCCTTTTGTTGCCCTTGTTGTCTTTTTATTGTTGTTGTAGTTATTATTGTTGTTGTTATAGATGTCGTCGTTGTTAGATAGGACAGAGAGAAATGGAGAGAGGAGGGGAAGACAGAGAGGGGGAGAGAAAGATAGATATCTGCAGAACCGGTATCCTTACGCTGGTCTTTGTGCTTTGCGCCACATGCACTTAACCGGCTACCACCCAACTCCTGAAAAAATTCTTTTTAAATAGATTAAAATAATAAATAAATAAAAAGTATTACACCAATTTTTTTGTGTGTATGTTGATGGAGTTAGATAGAAGAATCATGACTTTATGTTATTAAAAATGATTTTATTTGATATTTCTATAGTTATCCCAAGAGAACCTGAAAAAGAAATAGAAATGTCATTTTTTCCCCCCAAAGTCGGTAGCTGATTAGTTTTGGTAGATACTGAATGCCTTCAAAATTCCTGCTTAGTTCAAATTCCTTGAGTGTAATTTATCCTTGGTTTATCTTCTTGGGCAATGAAAATAAGCATTTGTCTCAAACTTATATATCACCCCCAATTTATTGAGCCACTCTGCAAAAACAAGCATGATTTATGGTTAAAAGCAGCCTGTTTTCATAAAATGGGTAGTCTTTGTAGTTTCTTTAAAGATGGGGCTGTAAGGTTTAGGGAAAGAAGGATCCTATAGATTGCAGTTTACAAAATAACTGAGTTTAATTCAGTTCTCAGACATAAATAAGGGCTATCCACTAATATTTCTGCCACTTGTGTTAAAAAAAAAAAAAAAGCTTACTTCATGTTTACTGAAAGGGCATTTTAATATCATGTGACCATGGAGAGGGTTGTAGAATGCTTTATGTTTTTGAAAACATTATTTATTTATTTATTGTTGGATAGAGATAGAGAAAAATTGAGAGGGGAGAGGGAGGTAGAGAGGGGAAGAAAGAAACACCTGCAGCACTGCTTCATCACTTGTGAAGCTTTCCTCCTGTAAGTAGAGACCAGAGGCTTGAACCTGGGTCCTTGTGCACTGTAACGAGTGAGCTTAATCATGTACATTACTGTAGGATGCTTTATACTTTTAAAAGTAGCACTGTTTGTCTTCTCATTGTCTAGCACAGTGGATCTCCCACTCCGGTTCCTTCCAGATCCTGCAACAGCACCACCTGAAAACAATTAGGTTGTAAATTCTGGGGCTTCACTAAGGTCTGTAGAATTAGAAACTCAGGTGTTGAAGGCCAATATCTGGATTTCAGCCAGTGCCATGAGCAGTGCTGGTAAATACAGGTATGTTGCTCTTGGGGAAGCAATGTCATGGGGTGTGTGCGTGTGTGTGCCCATGTGTTGACACTGAAATATTGCACTCCAACACTAACAGCAAAATGAGTCTCAGAAAACTGTTTGGATGCTAGAAGAAAGTCAGAATGTTTTACTCACACTATAAATGTGTGTCTAGCTCATTTATGATTCTCTGTGTTTACAGTGGCCTGGAGTCTCCCTAAAGTGCCACCCTAGACCAGTCCTCCAATTTGTCATTGAAAGATCCCAAGGACAGTATCACTGGTGATTTATCCTTTGCCACACTAAAGGGAGAACTTGGAATTCACTTTAAACTTCAATTTAAGAGGGCCAGGTGGTGCTATACCTGCTTAAGAACACACAGAACGAAGCTCAAGGACCTGCCTAAGGTCCTGAGTTTGACTCCCCGCTTTCCACCTGCAGTGAGGAGGCTTTACAAGTGGTGAAGCAGGTTTGCAGGTGTCTGTCTTTCTCTTTTCCTCTCTATCTCCTCCTCCTCCTCTCTCAATTTAATTGTTTCTGGCCTACTGAATAAAGTGAAAAAAAAAACTTGCAGGAAGTGGTGGATTTGTAGTGCTGGCACTGAGCCGCCATGATAACCCTGAAGGCAAAAAAAACAAAACAACAAAACAACAAATAACAAACCAACCAACTTCAGTTTAACACTACAAGGTAGGTACTATGCTGCTATTTTATTTCAGAAAGTATTTATTTAGTTACTTATTTATGAAAGAGAAGGAAAGAGAGAACTAGAGTATAATTGCTAGCAGAGTTATAGCTAGGGCTCGGTGCCTGCATAACAAATTAACTACTTCCAGTGGATTTTTTTTTTTTTTTAATAGGACAGAAAGAAATTGAGAGGCAAGGGGGGGGGGTAGAGAGAGAGAGACCTCACCCCTGTAGGTGGGGACCAGGAGGCTTGAACCCAGGTACTTGTGCATATCAATGTGTGTGCTCAACTGGGTACATCACTGCCTGATTTCTCCTTTGCTTATTAAAACTGCCTCCTAGGGCGGCAGTAGAGTGCACATGTTAGCAAGGCCAAGGACCGAAGTTGGAGTCTTTGGCCACCATATATAGGAGCACTATGTAGAAACAAGAGTATTCACAAGTAGTGGAGCAGTGCTGTGGTGTCTCTCCTTCTCTTTGCCTCCCATGTTCTGTCTGAGGAGTAAAAAAAGCAACCTACCACCGACAATATGAAGTAGATTGCCTCTTTCTTTGGTCTTTCCTTGCCCTCTGTGTACCGGGCTAGTTTAGAATTTTTGCTAGGGCCTCCTGAGGTTGCCAGCCCACAAACAGACGGATACAGTGTTCCTTCCGTCCTTCCTTCCTTCCTCCCTCTTCCTCCTCTTCTTTCTTTCTTCCTTCCTTCCTTCCTTCCTTCTTTCCTTCCTTCCTTCCTTCCTTCCTTCCTTCCTTTCTTTCTATCCAACAACAACATCAACAACAATAATAACTACAACAATAAAAGAACAAGGGCAACAAAAGGGAATAAATAAAATAAATATTTTTAAAAAATGAGATACCACTTCACTCCAGTGAGAGAGTCATATATCAGAAAAGGTAGCAGCAACAAATGCTAGAGAGGTTATGGAGACAAAGGAACCCTCCTGCACTGCTGGTGGGAATGTAAATTGGTCCATCCCCTGTGGAGAGCAGTCTGGAGAACTCTCAGAAGGCTAGAAATGGACTTTTCCTATGACTCTGCAATTCCTCTCCTGAGGATATATCCTAAGGAACTCAGCACACCCATCCACAAAGATCTGGCCCTCTGTGTACAGGGCCAGGTCCTTGCATATTGTAACATGTGCACTCAACCAGGTGCACCACCACCTCTGGCATCAGTGCATTTCATTGTTGATCAAACTACCAACTTTTATTTATTTTTTATTTTTTTATAAAATATTTATTTATTTATTCCTTTTTGTTGCCCTTGTTTTATTGTTGTTGTAGTTATTATTGTTATTGATGTCATTGTTATTAGATAGGACAGAGAGAAATGGAGAGAGGAGGAGAAGAGAAAGAGGGGGAGAGAAAGATAGACACCTGCAGACATGCTTCACCAATTGTGAATCAACCGCCCCTGCAGGTGGGGAGCTGGGGGCTCAAACTGAGATCCTTAGCTGGTCCTTTTGCTTTGTGCCATGTGCACTTAACTCGCTGTGCTACCACCCAACTCCTGGTATCTCATTTTTTAAAAAAAATATTTATTTATAACTGAGGAGAGTAGGAGGAAAGAGGAAGAACCAGATATCACTATGTACATGTGCTCTCAGGGATCAAACTCAGGACCTCATGCTGCACCACTGCACCATCTCTGGGACCACTGAAGTGGTATTTCATTCTTGTCCTTATTTGCATCTCTCTGAGAATCAGTGACTTGGAGTATTTTTTCATATGTCTGTTGGCCTTTTGGATATTTTCTTTGGTGAATATTCTGTTCATATCCTCTCCTTATTTTTGTACGGGGTCATTTGTTTTCTTGTTGCTGAGTTTGGTGAGCTCTTTATATATTTTGGTTATTAGCCTCTTGTCTGATGTATGGCATGTCAAGATCTTCTCCCATTCTGTGAGGAGTCCTTTTGTTTGGGTCCCTTTGTTTGTTTTGCAGTGCAGAAGCTTTTCAATTTGACGTAGTCCCATTGTTTTATTTTTGTCTTCCTTGCAATCTTGTTTTTAATGGGAATCAAGTTAAATGCAAGTAAGCAGTAGCATTTTTTGTTTATTTTATAGTAATTAAAAAATTATTTATAAAAAGGAAACATTGACAAAACCATAGAATAAGAGGGGTACAACTTTGCACAATTCCCACCACCAGAACTCCGTATCCCATCCTCTCCCCTGATAGTTTTCCTGTTCTTTAACCCTCTGGAGTATGGACCCAAGATCATTGTGGAATGCAGAAGTTTGAAGGTCTGGCTTCTGTAATTGATTCCCCTCTGAACATGGGCGTTGACAGGTCGATCCATACTTCTAGCATGTCTCTCTCTTTCCCTAGTGGGGAAGAGCTCTAGGGAAGTGGAGCTCCAAGGCACATTGGTGGGGTTGTCTGTCCCAGGGAAGTCTGGTCTCATCCTGCTAGCATATGGAACCTGTTGGCTGAAAAGAGAGTTAACATACAAAGCCTAACAAATTGTTGAACAATCAAGTAATTTTTGTTTTATTTATTTTATTGTGGAGCTTAATGATTTATAGTTCAATTGTTGACACATGGGTACAATTTCTCATCTCCCCAGGTTTGACATCTGAAAAACATTCTCACCCTCAACTTAGATCCTTTACTATCATTATGCACCAGGACCTCAATGCTCTCTCCACACCCTCCTGCTCCTTCTTACCTCAGAGTCCTTTGCTTTGGTGCAGTACACCAAATTTCACCATGTGCTTTCCTTTCCTGCCCTTGTTTCTTTTTATTTTATTTTTTTAGTGATTTACAAAACTGTAAGACAATAGGGCTATTATTCCACACCATGCTTATCACCAGAGTTCTGTGCCCCCACCCTCTTCCAGCACAAACTGCCATAGTTCTCCCAAGGTCATAGACATAGGCTGAATCAATCAGCTGGTCTGTCTATCTGTCTATCTTTCTATCTATTTTTGCTCATTTTTAGTTGCTTCTATGGCCTCGCCTTCACTTCCTTTCTAAGTCATACCTGTGCTTATTGCTACTTCCCAGTGTCTTTACTTTTTCCTCTTTCTTCTCAGATAAGAGAAACAATGACTGACTACTGGTATTTCCAGATTCTCTTCCTTTTCAGTGATAGTATAGAAGCAAAGGTTCCTGGTGACAAATGTTCCTGGTCTTCATAGAACTGGGATTCAGAGCCCTCTGGTCATCTTTCTTTTATTTATTTTTATTTTTGTTCATATTTCCCTAACATTTCTCCCTTCTGAGAGTATGGAACAAAATTCTTTTTTGGGTATAGAAGAAAGGAATTCTGGATTCTGTAATAGCTAACAGAGCATGGATGTTGGTAGGTTGATCCATACCCCCAGCCTGTTTCTATATTTCCCTGGTGGGGTAGGGCTCTGGAGAGATGAGGTTTCAGGACACACTGATGAGATCATGTGGCTAGGGAGATCAGGATAGAATTGTAGTAGCATCTGCAACTTGGTGGTTGAAAGGCAGTAAGATATAAAGCAGGACAAAATAGTTAATATATAGAATAGCAATAGAACAAATGAGATTAGGGACCCTAGGGTGGAAAAAGCTAGGATGTCCATTTTAGGTATGTTCCTAAAATCCTAGGACTTTAGTAATCTTTGCTTGAATTTGATAGCTAACAGGGAGGTGGACTAGAAATATTGACTGGGAGGATGTGTCAGAATAGTGAATAGAACTTGAAAACCAGGTTAGAGCAGAAAGTGGCTCCCACACTTGAAAAAAAAAGTATATATATTTAACTGTTTACCACATTGGTCTGACCCTGGGATCAGTAGCATTTTGCACAAGTAAATTACAATATCCAGCTGGTTTTGTTCAGCTGGAACCTCAACATTTTATCATGACATATTGGCTCATAAGGTGTCCTTAGATCAATGACATTAGTGTCATCTTGGGATGCATTGGATCGACCTTCCCGTGGTGCATCCCGTGAGTACCCATTCATTGGGGAAACTGACGATCCTTCCTAGCCGACTGAATCCACATGGATCCCAGTCACTTTCAAAGCCATTAACTGGCTACGGAAGAAGGGCAAACACAAGAAGAAGTGTCATCTTGTGCTGTGTTACAAATGCAAATTCTTGAGTTCCATCTCAGGCATCACAAATCAGAAAGTCTGGGATGAGACCCAGAAATTTGTTACTATTAGCCTTTCAGGTGATTTTAATGCATTCTATACATAAACTTTGTCAGAATAAAGACAAATGTCTAGGTAACCTAATGTAAAACCTAGTGCTATTTCACTCTTTTTTTTTTTTTTTCCATTTCAGGAGAACAATTTGACTTTTTTTTTTTTTTTTTTTGGCTCCAGAGTAATCGCTGGGTCTTGGTGCCAACACTACAAATCCACTACTCCTACTCCTGGTGGTAATTTTTTTTTTCTTAGGATAGGACAGAGAGAAATTGAGAAGGGAAGGGGAGATAGAGAGGGAGAAAGAAAGATAGGCACCTGCAGGCCTCTTTTTTTTTTTTTTTTTTTTTTACCACTTGTGAAGCAATCTCGCCCCTTCCTTTTAAATTGTTTTTATTTTATTTTAATGTATTGGATAGAGACAGAGAGAAATTGAGAGGGAGATGGGGGGCTAGAGAGGGAGAGAGACACGTGTAGACCTGCTTCTCCACTCAAGAAGCTTCCTCCTTGCAGGTGGGAGACTGGGGGCTTTAACTTGGGTTCTTGGACATTGTAACATCTGCTCTCAATCAGTGAACCACTGTCCAGCCTAGAGATGTTTGATTCCTATGAGCTCATTCCTAGATTATCTCAGGACTGAGAAGACCTTTAACTTTGAAATATAATTTTGACTGCATTATATATTCATTTATTTCACCATCAGGGTTATTGCTGGATCAGTGCTTGCATGAAGACTTCTGGTTATCATTTTTCCCCCTTGTTCTTTGAAGAGGGAGAGAGAGACAGAAAAGAGGAGAGAAAGATAGACAGAGAGACTCCTGCAGCCCTCCTGTACTGCTCATGAAGCTGCCCTCCTGCAGGTTGGGACTAGGTCCTTAAGACAGGGTCCTTGCATATAGTTATGTGTGCCACCACCTCACCCCTGACTGCTTGGTGGTTTAAACAAATATTGCAATATGCTCTGGAAGGGTACTTGTAGTTTTTGAATCATTTTTAATTTCTGTTTTTAATACCCTGCTTAACTACATTGCCCTCTCTAACCTCTTAAATTGGATTAAAATTCATTTTAATTATTTCTGTTTCAACTTTTTTTTGAGTACTTTCACTTTACCCTTATTTCCTCAATATATTATAGGACTCTAATTAAAATTCTTTGCTTACTTCTCTCTACTCTCAACTCATTTTTCAAGTGTCAATATCTTCAACTTTTCTGTCCTCATTTTGAACTACCCAGCAAGAATAAATATTGAGATGATTTCCCGCCCCCCCTTTGCCACATGGAATACTTATTTTCAAAGTCATCGAAAATGGGTTAGGAGAGAGAATGTTTTGTCTTACTCAGATTTAATGTTTACCTTCTTTTGTCTTCAGCTGCCCACAACATAAGCCAAGGAACACAAAGCAGGAGCTCAGGAATTCACAACTTCCAGGGGGAGAAGCTGGCAGCTTCTGACTCCCAGTGATGGTAGTGATGCCTTTGTTAGCTGGAAACACAGGAAATGAAGAGAGACAGGGGGATGCTTTTCATGATAAACTATCCTTGTGTTTAAATATGTATAGGGCTATTTGTAGTTCCTTCCTCTTTTCCTTCTCTCTCTCTCTCTCTCTCTCTCTCTCTCTCTCCCTCCTTCTCTCCCTCTCTCCCTCTCTCCCTCTCTCCCTCTTTCCCTCTCCCTTTTACCCAAGCACTGCTCTATAGAAAATACATGGGTGGAGAACCTTAACCAGTTGCCAGGGCCCTGAGATTAGATGCATCCCAGGGTGGAGAGAAAGTCACTATACAGTTGATCAGAAGAGGTCATGTGGGAAAACACACATAGGACAACTCCAGCTAGTACAGTGTCAAGTGTATGTCCCCTTCATCCCAAGCTTCAAGGAATATTTATTTGTAAAATATATGCATTTGTCTGAACCACAAAATACATTACAAAAACAAAGACCAGAATACATTTCTAAGGGGGGGAAACAGTAGGGTAAAGGTGCTTGAAGCTGTCATTATCCAACTGTCATAATGTCAGACACATGCTTTTGATGCCATGAAATACCACCTCTCCAGATTCAAAGGAGGTCTCGAAACTTTACATCAGGCTCAACCTGACGCTGTTGACTGGCTACGGAAGAAGGGCAAACGCTAGAAGAAGAAGAACTGATTTTATTCCAGTAACCTCTCTATTGCCTTTGGGCAGGAATCTCTGCAATATCTAGACTTTGCCTTAGAGCAGGATTTTGTGATAATGGGACAGATCCTGAAATACAGGCTGCATGGAAAATTAGTCAAAAGAATGTGCATTGTAGACAAATAATATATCTTGGAAATATAGATTCAAAGATAATAATTAATAGGTCTTCCAATAACAAGTTTCAGGAAGTCTGGGATTAGATAACTTCTACAACACTGCTCAGCCCTTGTTTATTTTAGTGCAGGGGACTGAACCTGGGGCCTTTGGTGTCTCATGCATGAAAGTCTTTTTGTATTAACCTTACACTATCTCCCTTAATCTATTAGTAATTTTTGAAACAAACAAACAAACAAAACAACAACACGCACGCATATTTCAGCAGTTCTATGCAGGGAGGGTCAGTTGTGCCTATATCTGTTTTACAAGTTAAAAATAAATTATGTAAGGGGCCAGGTGGTGGCATACCTGATTGAGTGCACATGTTACAATGTGCAAGGATCCAGGCTCGAACCCCCGGTCTCTACCTGCAGGGGGAAATCTTCACAAGTGGTGAAGCAAAGCTGCAGGTGTCTGTCTCTCTCCCTCATTATCTCCCCCTTCCTCACAATTTCTGGCTGTCTCTATCCAAAAAGAAAATAAAAATAATAAAAAATTTTAAATAAGAATATAAATTATGTAAAAAATAAATAAAAATAAATTATGTAACTGGGGACCAGGTCATCCTGTTACTTTGTTAGGGCTGTAATAATAAAACAACAGAAAAGCATTTTTTGAAAAATTTTAAAAATGTTTATTTGTTCTCTTTTGTTGCCCTTGTTGTTTTATTGTTGCAGTTATTGATGTCCTTGTTGTTGGATAGGACAGAGAGAATTCGAGAGAGGAGGGGAAAACAAAGAGGGGGAGAGAAAAAGACAGACACCTGCAGACCTACTTCACTGCCTGTGAAGCGACTCCCCTGAAGGTGGGGAGCTAGGGGCTCAAACCAGGATCCTTAAACAGGTCCTTGTGCTTTGCACCATGTGATCTTAACCCACTGCTCTACTGCCTGACTCCAAAGCATTTCTTTTTTCTTTTTCTTTTTTGTATTGCCACCAGGGCTATCACTGGGACTCGGTGCCTCCATAAGTCCATTGTTCCCAGCAGCCATTTTTTTTTATTTTAATGTTTAATTTTTTAAAGCTGTGTTGCAGGACCTAGACTTGTCACCTAAGGTGCTGCCCTTAATATTTATTTATTTATTTATTTATTTGGGGGTAGAGATGGAGAAACTGAGAGGGAAGGGTGAGTTAGAGAGGGAGAGAGACAGAGAGACACATGTAGCACTGCTTCATTGCTTGTGAAGCTTTCCCTTTGCAGGTGGGGGACCAGGGCCTTGACCTGGGTCCTTGCACACTGTAATGTGTGTGCTCAACTAGGTGCACCAGCACCTGGCCCTCATTTTTTTTTCCTTATTTAAAATTTTATTTGATTGGATAGAGAGAAATTGAGAGGAGAGGGGGAGATAGAGAGGGAAAGAAACAGAGAGATATCTGCAGCACTTGCTTTACCACTAGCAAAACTAAGTGGTGAACGGGGGCTCTGACCGAAATTCTTGTACATGTTAACTTGTGTGCTTAATTAGGTGCACTACCATACACCTGCCCTGGATGTATTTCCTTAAGTTCAAGAGGCGGGAAGTCTAAGACCAAAGTGTTGGCAGACTTGGTTTCTTCTGAACCCTTTTCCTGTGACTTGTTGATAGCTATTTGCTCCTTGTTCCTTGTGTCTTTAATGGTATTACTTATCTCGGTACATATCCCTGCTGTGTCCATGGGTGTCTGAATTTTCCCTTAAAAGACATCAGCTGAACGAAAAAAAAAAAAAAAAGACATCAGCTGGGTTTAAGGTGTATGTGTGTGTGTGTGACATGATCTCATTAAAACCTGCCTAATGTGGGACCAAGTGGTGCACCTGGTTGAGTGCACATGTTACCATGTACAAGGACCCGAGTTCAAGCCCCTGGTCTCCATCTGCGGAAGGGAAGTTTTGCAAAAGGTGAAGCTGTGCAGCAGGTATCTTTCTTTCTCTTCCTCTCGTATCCCCCCCTTCCATTTTTTTTTCTTTCCTTTTTCTGCCTCTAGGGTTATCAGTGCAGGCACTACGAATCCACTGCTCCTGGTGCCCCTTTTAGCCCAGTTTTTATTAGATAGGACAGAGAGAAATTGCGAGCAGAGGAAGAGATAGAGAGAGGGAGAGAAAGACACCTGCAGACCTGCTTCATGACTTGTGAAGCATGCCCCCTGCAGGTTGGGAGTGGGGACTTCAGCCTAGGTCCTTGCACTTACTAGTATGTGCACTTACTTAAGCAGGTGCACCATGGTCCATTGCCCCTTCCCTCTTTGTTTCTCTCTGCCTCTATCCAATGAATAAATAAAATATTTTAAAAGTCACCTAAATGCTCTAAATGTACCCACATTCCAAAGTTTTGGGGTTTAGAGTTTCAATATTGGAATGGGGTGGGGGAATAGTTTAGACAATAACAGTTACAATAATCAGTTCTTCCGAATTCAGGTCCAGCTCTTTCTAATTCACTACTACTGACACAGAGACATAGCTGAAGACATAAACAAGATAGTACAGTACGAAACAATTGTTTTTGTACCTGAATGTAGCCATTTTTGTTTTTATTTAAAAGGGTTTTTTTTTTCCACTTTATTTATTTGTTAATGAGAAAGGTAGGAGGAGAAAGAACCAGGCATCAGTCTGGTACATGTGCTGCCAGGGATGAACTCAGGACCTCATGCCCAAGAGCTCAGTACTTTATCCACCGCACTACCTTCTGGACCAGCATTTAAAATATTTTTATTAGTGATTTAGTAGTTATTTATAAGATTATAACATTACAAGGGTATAGTCACGTACCATACCTGTCCCCAGAGTCCTGTGTTTCCCCATCCACCATTGTAAGTGTCCCACCTGCTCACAAAGTGTTTGGCTGAGAAAATACTTTGGGCAATTTAAAAGAGATCCTTATCAGGATAAATGCCAGTCTGTATGGTTTTAAACCAGTCTCCAAAGAAATTTCCCCCTTTGTTTTAGTCTTTCTGGATTTCTGTTTTTTCTCAATTTCTTTCATTCTTTATTTAAAAAAAAAATCTTGTTCTTATCTAAGATATTTTTGTGCTTCCCTTTTGAGCTCTATTGAAAGTCAAGTGGTATTCACTGTCTCAGCTTGGACTTCAGTAAGTGTAGACACAAAGTTGCTCTTTCAAACTCAAGCAAATCTCCAAAGATCTATTTTTAGGATCTCTATTTCTTAACAACAGCAGTATTTGGGGAGTTCCTGATGGTTATGGCTTTCAAGTGTTGGAAAGCCTGGAAGTCCATGAATAACATTCATTTTCCCTCAAGTACTCTGTTCTTGTGCTGCTTCAAGGCTGCAGAGCTAGTGAATTAGCATAGTCTCAAATACTCTCTCACTGCAGAGTCCCAGCCAGGTGTCTTCCTAACTATTTGGATTTTAATAAAACAAGTTCTTCCTTTCATTGGGGACAATGAGAAATTAATCACCCTTTTTCCCCTCCCCCAAATGTACATCATAAATTTCAGAAAGACTGAGCTTCACTAAGACTACTACCTCTACAAAGACATAGATGAGTCAATTTTTTTTTTTTTTGCAGAAAGTAACATTTTTTTTAAAAAAAACTTTGTTTTACTTAAGAATTACAGATGTGGCTAAGAGAAAAGAATTTATTCTTTGGGAATGTGAACATTTTCAAAAACTCTTGTTTCCTTAGATCTCTTGCACCTTCCTTAAATTACACAGATGTGTCATTTGAGGGTCACATTTAATGTGATACATGAGAGGATGTGTTAGAAATTGGAATTTCTGAAAGTGTGGACTTGGCCGTATTAGCATCCCTTGTACTTAACATGCAAGTCACTTAGTGTAGTTGTTAAAAATACAAGTATTTGAACCCTGCCCAGATCTTTTTATTTAGGAGCTGGGATTTGCATTTACCAACTATCCAGAAACTCTTCCACACCCCAAATGTTAAGAACTCTTGCATTCTTGCTTTACACGATATCCTTTTAGAATCAATCTTTCACATTTTTTCTTGTTCCAAATGAGAGTCGGCTTCAAATTGGAGAGAGTAGACACATGGATAGAGTAGAATCTATCCACTCTGTTACATACTTCAGGTTCACACAATTGGGCATGTGACTAGTATTTGCCCCCTTTTGCTGAGTAGCAGGTGTGTAATCATACATGGGTGTGTATTCATACATCATAGTGCTTAGTTTAGAGGAAGAGGCAAACAGCACATGAATCAGTCCTTTTGTCTTTTGTTCTTCAGGCTTTAGCTCATCTTAGTGTTTTTTCTTTTGGGAACCTAACTTAATTTTTTTTTTTTTTTTGGCTTCTCTATACATGAATAAAGCTGTAGTCTAATGGCCCTTGTAAGGCCTATAAACCCTTCTGGGAGCTCCTCAAGATGGATAATTCTACTTGAGAACCTGCTGATTCAGTAATGTTAACGGAATCTCGCTCTGCTTCTAGTAGTACGTATGCGCATATCCTGGCAATTACATTAGCATACAAGTCAGCTATTTCCTCTAATGTTGTAGGCTGTGCTGCTAACAGACTACCAACTCAGGACTGACAGTGGAGCCTGGTAGAATATGCATGAGGACCTAAATTTGAGCCCCTTCTCCATCTGCAAAGGGTGGAGTGGAGTGGAGGGTGGATGGAAGTCTTCCTAAGTGGTGGAACAGTGCTGCAGGTATATCTCTCCCATCCTATTTCCCTGTCTCTTATCAGAAAAAGAATTAAAAGACAATTAAAAAGACCACTGAGAATCATGCAGGCACTGAGCACCAATGTTAACACTCATGGCAAACAAAAACAAACAAACAAAAAACAAAAAAATTAAAAAAAACCCCTGCCAATTCATGTTTCTGAGATTTTATTGTTTACTGATTTCTACTCATGCAAGTAAGAGCTGAAATCTTCCTACTGTACAGGTATATAAATGGTCTCAGATGCTTCTGCCTTTTAGGAGATTCTATTAGACAACGGCAAGGGAATCCTTGAGGAAGATTTGGTTTAGGAGTTATTTTATTTTATTTTATTTTATTTTTATTTTACTATTACTAGGCCTATTGCGAGAGCTTAGTGCCTGCACAACAAATCTACCTTGAGCTTAGTGCCTGCATGACAAATCTCCCTTTTATCTCCTCTTTTTCCTTTTTTTTTTTTTTTTTTTTTTTTTTTAACCAGAGCACTCCTGCTCAGGTCTGGCTTATGGTGGTACAGGGAATTGAACCTGGGGACTTGGAGCCTCAGACTTGAGAGTCTCTTTGCATAATCATTATGCTATCTACCCCCACCCTCTTTTTTTCTCTTTATTTAATAGGACAGAGAAATTGAGAGCAGGAGAAGGAGATAGAGAAGGAGAGAGATACCTGCAGTACTTGTTTCATCACTCATGTGGGTAGGTAGTAGGGGCTCATATTTGGCACAGTACCATGAGTGCTTAACTAGCTGTGCCTGTTCCCCTAGGGACTGCCTGTTCCCCTAGGAACACTATTTTAACTAATCATTCTGTGAAGCAGTCATTGAAACAATAGTGAAAGGAGAAACAAAGTCTGGACCTAGATGACTGGATCTTGCTGAGGGGATATTAAAGGTAGGTGGGACTGAGGAGGACATACCTAACAGGCTTCCAGTAGAGGGAGACACTACCATACTCATTTGGTGAGGTTAGGACGTCAGAGATGGGAAGGTTTTTTTTTTTTTGCCTCCAGGGTTATCGCTGGGGCTCAGTGCCTGCACTACGAATCTACTGCTCCTAGAGCCTATATTTCCCCCTTTTGTTGCCCTTGTTGTCTATCATTGCTGTTGTTATTACTTGTTGTTAGTATTATTGTTGTTATTGCTGTCATTGTTGTTGGATAGGACAGAGAGAAATCCAGAGAGGAGGGGAAGACAGGAGGAGAGAAAGATAAGACACCTGCAGACCTAATTCACCGCCTGTGAAGCGATGCTCTTGTAGGTGAGGAGACGGGGGCTGGAACCAGGATCCTCCTTGCACTTCGTGCCATGTGCGCTTAATCCTGCACCACCACCCCATGCCTGGGAGGAAGGGTTTGTAGTATAGCTGCTGAAAGGGCCTCAGACATCCTAAATTCCTGTGCTGTTTGAGCTATCTTCCCCAGTGTCTAGCTGCTAAAAAGGGGGAAATTGTACAATTGTCTTCCCTATTTGTTGGTTCTAGATACCTTGGTTTTGGAGTGTGCTCAGATGGGTAATTTCAGAAATAGCTATCATATGATTCTTGAGATATTTGTTTTGCAATTCCTCAAATTGAGGCTATTAATTCTGGCCATAAATGTTCTAGATTTTCAGTGCCACCTCTCCAGATTTAAAGGAGGTCTCGAAACTTTACATCAGGCTCAACCTGACGCTGTTGACTGGCTACGGAAGAAGGGCAAACACTAGAAGAAGAAGAAGAAGAAGAAGAAGAAGAAGAAGAAGAAGAAGAAGAAGAAGAAGAAGAAGAAGAAGAAGAAGAAGAAGTGCCAGGTGGTGGCACACCTGGTTAAGTGCACACATTCCAGTGTGCAAGGTGTGAAGGGTGAAAGCTTCACGAGTGGTGAGGCAGGGCTTCAGGTGTCTCTCTTTGCACATCTTAAGAACTGAGGAGCCACATGTGGCTGTTGGTTTTTATATTAGACATCATAGATCTAAAAGAATCATGTAGTTCATATTGATGTGAAGCACTGCTATGGGTTTACAAGATAGTTTGGCCATATACTTTGGGAAGCCTACCTAATTAGAAACATCTAAGTCTGTGTTTTTTTGTTTTATATTTTTTATTTATAAAAAGGAAACATTGACTTCTTCTAGCGTTTGCCCTTCTTCCGTAGCCAGTCAACAGCGTCAGGTTGAAAGCTGTCAGGAGCTGCTTGTTGCTGGCTTTGAAAGTGACTGGGATCCATGTGGATTCAGTCGGTTAGGAAGGATCGTCAGTTTCCCCAGTGAATGGGTACTCACGGGATGCACCACGAGAAGGTTGATCCAATGCATCCCGAAACATTGACTAAACCATAGGATAAGAGGGGTACAACTCCACACAATTCCCACCACCAGAAATCTGTATCCCACCCCTCCCCTGATAGCTTTCCTATTCTTTAATCCTCTGGGAATATGGACCCAAAGTCATTGTGGGATACAGAAGGTTGAAGATCTGGCTTCTGTTGCCCTTGGTTTATTTTATTTTATTTTATTTTTTTAATTGTTGTAGTCATTGATGTTAGTAGTTGTTGTGGGATAGGACAGAGAGAAATGGAAAGAGGAGGGGAAGACAGAGAGGGGGAGAGAAAGATAGCTGCAGACCTGCTTCACCGCCTGTGAAGGGACTCCTCTACAGGTGGGGAGCCTGGGGCTCGATCCTTACAACGGCCCCTGCACTTTGTGCCATGCACGCTTAACCCGCTGCGTTACCTCCCGACTCCGGAAGGTCTGGCATCTGTAATTCTTCCCTGCTGAAGATGGGCATTGGCAGGTCGATCCATACTCCCAGCCTGGCTCTCTCTTTCCCTAGTGGTGAAGGGCTCTGACCCTATGTTTTTACCTGGAGGGGTTTTAGGGGTCAAGTCTATAAAACCTCTTTTGTTCTCTAGCTCCCCATCTCTTAATATCTCTTTCTCTATTAATAAGTAAACAAACAAATAAATAAATATATTTAAGAAAGAGGTTCTAGATTTTTAATCTATCATGAGTTAGCTGTTAGAATTTCAGTAAGTAGGGACTGAGCAGATCTTGGATAGATTTAATTGATACTGATGATTACTTTGACTCACTACTCTAATGGTCTAGGAAGGGGCAGAGTGGCAGAGTGAATTTAGGACTTACAGACTTGAGGTTCTGAGCATTGATGCCATGTATGTCAAACAAACCTAATTCTTTAAAAATTACTACTCTCAGGGGAGTCGGGCGGTAGCACAGTGGGTTAAGCTCAGGTGGTGCAAAGCACAAGGACCAGCTTAAGGATCCCAGTTCGGCCTGGCTCCCCACTTTACAGGTGGTGAAGCAGGTCTGCAGGTGTCTTTCTCTCCCCCTCTCTGTCTTCCCCTCCTCTCTCCATTTCTCTCTGTCCTGTGCAACAACAATGATATCAATAACAACTACAAAAAGTGCAACAAAAGGGAATAAATAAATATTAAAAATTACTACCTCAGTTTTCATAAATCACTACATAAACTCAAATGAGATGGAACAATAAGAGATAAAGGAAAAACTCAAGTAGAAGGATAAATATTGACATTGCTTAATTCACTTAGAGAACTAGATAATTTAAATTTATTCTCTTTTACAGTGAGAAAAGAATATATAGGCTTTTCTTCACTCCCTATGACAAGGAGGAGATATTGATCAATTGACAAAATTGTTTTTATGATCTAGAAACACCTGACTACTTTGAGTTACTACCCAGAGTTCAGCCCTGTACTATCTAAACCAGTGCAGTCCAGAAGATGTAACGTGAGACCTATATACAGTTAAAGAAAATTTGGTAACCTCATTTAAAAAGTCAAAATAAATAGGTAACATTACTCAAAGTTATATTTTGTTATCTCAACTTATTTCAAATAGTAAATTTTATTTTTCATATGTATATTTAATTCTTTATTTTAATTTTTCAAGGAACTGCTCCGCTCTGGTTTCTAGTGGTTTGGGGAATTGAGCCTGAGACTTTGGAGCCTCAGGCATGAGAGTCTGTTTGCATAACCATTATGCTCTCTCTCCCCACTCAAATAGTAACATTTAAACATGTAGTCAATAAAAACAATTATTGTTATACTAGATCAATTATACAATTCTTTGTTATACTAGATCTTTGAAGTCTTGTATGTATTTAATGCAAAGTTCAATATGAACTTTGCACATGTTAAGTCCTGAGGAGCCACGTGTGGCTGTTGGTTATTATATTAGATATCAAAGATCTAAAAGAATCATGTAGTTCATATTAATGTGAAGCACTGCTATGGGTTTACAAGACCTCTCTGTATAGTTTGGCTATATACTTTGGGATTTCCCCAGCTAATATCTTTCTGAAGCCTACCTAATTAGGAACATCTAAGCCTATGTTTTTACCTCAAGGGCTTTTAGGGATCAAGTTTATAAAACCATTTCTCCGAATAAAATGCATTCTTTGGTGGAAGACAGGAAAATCACAAGTGTTTGAAAAATGAGTTTGTTTTTCTTTCTGTTTGACTTATATGGAGACTTTTGAATTTTAATTTAACATTTGCATGGGGGTTTGCTTTCTTGTGAGGGAGAGAAAACATTGGCATTTTCTGAAGACCTGGGGAATTACAGCTAGATTAACTGTTGCATGTTGGGTATGTTTACATGATTAGTAACACTTTCTTGTATTGGGTGGGAAGACAGTTTTCCATTTGATGTCCTCCACTCTTGTTTGATGTGGAAATTGTTGGATCATTTTCTGCTCTCTAGAATGAGTAGTTGCAGAGTGACCCACTGAACTGATGGGCCTATTTGTACAGAAACAAGGGACATCTCAGAGTTGGTGTCAGACTACCTACCCGAGTCAGATAGGGGCTGTGAAGATGTTTTCATCACAAGATTGCATATTTCATTATTTGTTTAACAGAAAGTTATGTAAAAGCAAAGATGATGGGGCAGGGGTAGATGATGGTTCTGTGAACTAGACTCCCATACCTGAGATTCTGAAGTCTCAGGTTTAATCCCCAGTACTACCATAAACCAGAGCTGAACAGTGCTCTGGTAAAAAGAAAAAAAAAAAAGAAAGAAAGAAAAAGAAAAACAAACAAACAAAACCCCCCCAAAGATGACTATCTAAGAATATAAAAAATGTTGCCACTTAATTCATATGAGAACTCATGTTCAAGCCCCTGGGCCCCACTCTCTTTCTTTCTCTTACCCTCTATCGAAACAGAAAAAAAAAAATGCTGCCAGGAGCTATAGAGCCATGTAAGCTCTAAGCCCTAGCAGTAAACCTGGTAGCACTAAGAAAGAAAAAATACTAAGTGATCACATACCTAGTAAAGGGCAACAATAGGATGAAAACCCAGACTGTCTGACTCCCATGCATTGAACCACCATGTTCTTTTTAGGGGATCATTTTGGGCCGACACATGCATTCCAGTCTCGAGAAATCCTTTGTCACCCTGGGCAAGAGATCACCAAAATTATATCCCCAGCTCCTATGTGATATCAAAACTGGAATTCTAGGTTATCAGATACTAGAATTTAAAAAATATATACAAACCTGATAGTGACTACTCAAATATCGTTTGCCAATTATACTGATAATGTATATCATATTATAATCAATAACTGGCCTCTCAAGTTTGTTTAGTTTATATGTAGATGATCTAGTTCTTGGAAACACTGAAGAAAAATGTGTTTGATTCTACAAAATGGGGCTGAGGGAATCTGCAGAACTCAGGGAAGAGCTGGTTTTCTGCCTTGGTCCTAATAGGAAGGCAGGGTTCCTTTGTCCTGTCAAGGGCTGACAGGATCCCTGTGACTGTGAAAGCATCTGAAGTATGACAGTTTCTCTTGAATTAGCTAAGATTTCAGGAGGAGCTGTGACTATCAGTTGGATAACTGAATAAAAGTTACATCAAGAGTACACAACACCGTGAAAAGATGTAGGAATAGTTAAACTTATTTTTTTTCTATCTGTGTCACTTTAAACAGAAAGCCTTGCAGTCTTCACATTACTTCAATGGGGTCTGCAGTTGCTTGACTGAAGACATTGTTTTTAAAAAAAAACCTTTTTTTATTAGTGATGTAATAGTGATTTATAAGATTATAACAGGGGTATAATTCCATATCTACATCTAATTTGAGTGCTCCTTACTACTCCCTGCCCCTCCTCCCCCCTTCTCCCTAATGATAGCCACCATAGTTCTCCTGAAGCCTTAGAGACAGGTTGGCTACTGTTTTTTCTTTCTTTCTTCCTTTCCTTCTTTCTTTCTTTCTTTTACAAGTTCATGTGTTTCAATTCTCTATATTCCATATATGAGTAAAACCATCTGGTAGTTGTATTTCACTATTCTTTCCTTACTGCACTAAGCAAAATCACCTCCAGTTCTATCCATGTTTTCTCCTCTAAATGACGCAATATCATCTTTTGGAATTGCTGAGTAGAACTCCACTGAATATCTGTCCCATAATTTCTCAATCCAATCATCTGTCAGCAGACATTTTAGTTGCTTCCATATTTTGGCTGTTGTGAATAATGCAGCTGTGGACATAGTGGTATATGTGTCCCTTCTAATTAGTGTTTTTGTCTTTCAGATATATGCCCAAGAGTGGTATTGCTGGATCCTAAGATGTTTCCATTTTTGTTTATTTAAGGATTCTCCAGATTGTGAAAGCATACTTTTTAACTTAATCATCATTTTTGCCAACAAATCTGGCTGTCCTCATGGTGAATTATTTCCCACACAGATCCAAACAATTTCTACATCTGCAAGGAAGGCCTGCTCAGATACTTCCTCCAAATTGCCTTACAGTATGGTATTTTCCCCTGGAGAATTTCTTAGAATACAGACTTACTATAGCTTTCTGCTTGTTTTTATAAATAAAAAATAAATGAACTGTTTGATGGGAATAATTGTTTTCTGATACATGAGAACTGATTTATCTCCAGAGTGAGACCACAGATGTCTTTGGGCCCAGGCTGACTAAAGGTATATGAAATGAGAGGTGTACTAACATGCATAGATGTGGTTAATAACACTGACAGAGTAATTCCACATGGCAGATTTTAGAATTTTACACTATTGTAGTTTCATTATATTCCTTATGTAATCAAAATTTTAGAAAATCTCTATCATGTACTATTATCATTCCCTTTTGAAGACAGGGAAATTAATGCTCAAAGAAGTTAAATAACTTATTTAAAGCTACAAAATAAATAATATCAGAACTAGGGTTTGAGCCTATGTATACCCACTTAATCTTAGTTATGATACTCCTCTAAATGGACTTAGAATTAACTTCTAGGTAGGAGAGGTGTGTGTGTGTGTGTGTGTGTGTGTGTGTGTGTGTGTGTGTGTGTGTATTGGGAGAATGGGTTATTCTAGAAAGAGCTTGGCAGGGGTTTTTGTTTGTTTTCAGTGAAAAACCAAACAATAACTACTTTTGACTTTGTGGATTACATATGATCTCTAATGTGTAATTTTCTTTGTCTTTATGATCCTTTAATCATGTAAAATGCACCACTTTAGTTCTTTGTACAAAATTAGGTCACGGGTTGGATTTGGATTGTGTACTATAATTTATCAATTATCTAAAAAAAAATCATTGTCTCAGGAGTGAGTGTAAAGGGGGCTCTCTCTCTCTCTCTCTCTGCCCTGGGAATTGAAAACAAGACATCTTTGGGCCCAGGCTGATCTCAAATAGACATTGCATTTATTTTACTAGAAGCACTGCTCATCTCTGACTTATGCTGGTGCTAAGGATTGGACCTGGGACATCAGAGCTTCAGGCATACATAGAAAGATTTTTGCATAACTATTATGTTATCTCTCCAACTCTATAAGTTTTCAAGGAGGTTTGCAACCAGAAATTTCTTTATTTACCTATGGCATCTTCTCATTTCAAATTCTGTGTTAGTAGGACGATTTGTCTAAGAACATACTCTTGGGAGTTGGGCGGTAGCACAGTGGGTTAAGCACATGTGGCACAAAGCACAAGGACCAGCATAAGGATTCAGGTTTGAGCCCCTAGCTCCCCACCTGCAGGGGAGTTGCTTCACAAGCGGTGAAGCAGGTCTGCAGGTGTCTTTCTCTTCCCCTCTCTATCTTCCCTTCCTTTCTCCATTTCTCTCTGTCCTATCCAACAACAATGACATCAATAAGAACAACAATAATAACTACAATAAAACAACAAGGGCAACAAAAGGGAATAAAATGAAGAACATACTCTTAGAAATATTTTACTAAAATTAGCAAAGTATGAGTGGCTCAGATGCCTATAAGCATATATTCCATATATGTAATGTGTATATGTCTAAATTCTTCTTCTAGTGTTTTCCCTTCTTCTGTAGCCAGTCGAAATGATATATATGAACTGATTTCCCAATATAGTACCCCATTTATATATTATGCATGGCAAAGAGCCCTACTAACTATGGAATAAATACTTGTTACAGGGTTTCAGGGTGAGAAACACTAATAAATTATACAGCCTTCTCTCCCCTTCCAAATTGAATCTATTTCATATTTGTATTATATTTGTGTGAGAGGGAAATGAGAGGGGGTGAGGGTAGAGGGGGCAGGGAGGAGAAGCCAGAAGCATGTAACTGTCATTTAGAGTGTTCTACTTGTTTTGTTCTTACTTGTTATGTGGTGCTGGGGATTGAACCTAGGGCCACATATATTCAAGGTATGTGCTGTGCTGATGAGCTACCTCCCTGGACCCCCATTCAAAACTTAAAATTTAAAACAAATTATTGATGAGAGGGAAAGAAAGGAAGAAATGGAGAGGAGGAGGAGGAGGGAGGGAGGGAGGGAGAGAGAGAGAGAGAGAACAAGAGAGAGAGGGAGAGAAGGAATGTAAAGAGGTTCGGGCCATGTGGAGCTAGCACAATGGCAGCCTCCCACTATGTGCAACAACCCTTCCCTGCACCAGGTCACTGAGGTGAAAAGTGGGCAAGAGAGAGAGAGGTGGAAGCAGGAGGGCTTTATAGGGCAAAACCGGAAGTGGTGAGTCATGAGGGGATTAGCCTGGGAAAGGGGGTGGAGAGGCAAAAGGCATGCTTGGAAGGTAGTCACTAGACGCTTCCACCTTCCCAGCATCCTAGCAACTGTTGCAATGGTTTTAACTAAGCTAGCAATATGCTGAGGGGATAATGTGGTGGATTATCTGTAAACAAAATGGTTTGTGGGCCCTGCCAATGTTCAACCACATCTGTACAATATCCCAACACCAGAGGGGATTATAGCCATCCAATGTAGCCTAAGTCTGAGCAAGTAATTCTCTCTAATACCAAGACTCAGTAATTAAAAATACACAGCTTCCCTATGCTCTTTCATACAGTCCTATCATTAACAATACCAGCATTTAGATGGATGGTCAGCCCAGGAGATGGCAATAAGTCCTGTCTTTTGATGTGTTCATTTCTGGCAGGTCAGAATGGTAAACTGATGATAGGCTCCTTTGTTAAGTCAAATGACTGGAGCAGGAAGGGTTAAATGAATCACCTTCATAGTGACTTTTCCTGACACCCACCTACCCAGGATGCATGGACACCAGTGTTTATTGTTTTAATTTTTATTAGTGATTTAATAATGATTGACAAGACTGTTCCATGTAATTCCCACCACTAGAATTACATATCCCATCCCTTCCATTAGAAACTTCCCTATTCTTTATCCTTCTCGGTGTATGAACCAAAGATCTTTATGGGGTGCAGAAGGTGGGAGGTCTGACTTCTGTAATTGCTTCTCAGCTGCGTATGGGTTTTGACAGGTTGATCCATATTCCCAGCCTGTTTCTATCTTTCCCTAGTGGGGTAGGGCTACCAGTATTTATTCTAACCCTTGCTGTTTTCAACTCCTTCATGCATTTATTATGTAATTGGGGTGTGGCTGGGTGGACTCATCTTTCTAAGATCCTATGGCTTGTGGTTCAGGAGATGTGCAATAAGTAGTTTGCCTGACTTATAAGCGTAAGGTCCTGAGTTCAATCCCAGGCATGGTGTATACCAGAGAAATGCTCTAGTCCTCTCTTTCTGTCTCTCATTTCCTCCTATCATTAATACACAAATAAATCTAAAAAAAAAAAAATGTTGTGGTTCCCTTCCCCTCCCCCTTCCCCTTTCCCTTCCGTTCCCTTCTGTTCCCTTCCTCTTCCCCTTCCCCTTCCCTTCCCTTCCCTTCCCTTCCCTTCCCTTCCCTTCCCTTCCCTTTCCTTCCCCTCCCTTCCCTTCCCTTCCCTTTCCTTCCCCTCCCTTCCCTTCCCTTCCCCTCCCTTCCCTCCCCTTCCCCTCCCCTCCCTTCCCTTCCCTTCCCTTCCCTTCCCTTCCCTTCCCTTCCCTTCCCTTCCCTTCCCTTCCCTTCCCTTCCCTTCCCTTCCCTTCCTTTCCCTTCCCTTCCCTTCCCCTCCTTTCCCTTCATTTCCCTTCCTTTCCCTTCATTTCCCTTCCTTTCCCTTCCCTTCCCTTCCCTTCCCCTCCTCTCCCTTCCCTTCCCTTCCCTTCCCTTCCCTTCCCTTCCCTTCCCTTCCCTTCCCTTCCCTTCCCTTCCCTTCCCTTCCCTTCCCTTCCCCTCCTTTCCCTTCCTTTCCCTTCCTTTCCCTTCCTTTCCCTTCCTTTCCCTTCCTTTCCCTTCCTTTCCCTTCCTTTCCCTTCCTTTCCCTTCCCTTCCCCTCCCCTCCCCTCCCCTCCCCTCCCCTCCCCTCCCCTCCCCTCCCCTCCCCTTCCCTTCCCTTCCTTTCCCTTCCCTTCCCTTCCCTTCCCTTCCCTTCCCTTCCCTTCCCTTCCCTTCCCTTCCCTTCCCTTCCCTTCCCTTCCCTTCCCTTCTCTCCCCTCTCTTCCTCTCTGCCTCCCTTTCTCTCCTTTCTCCAAATGCACTGTTTTCCTTTCAGCTTTCTTCTTCTTTGCCTTCCTTCCCTTATTCCTTTCTTCCTCTACAGGCCAGTTTGCCAAGTACTCACTCTGAGCCGCTGTGTTGTGTGCTAGGGATACTAATGGTCTGATAGGAGGAGGCAGAAACCTGAATTTGATAAATTGGGTTGACCTTTACTGTTAGTGCACTGCCAGCAGTTATTATGCAAAAGCTGAATTCAGAAAATTAAAGGCAAGTAATCAAGGGACTCACATCACCCCCTCAGCTGGCCTGGCCCCTTGAAAAGGATCAAGAGTAATCTGAGAGCTGTTACAGGTTTTGTTCTCCTTGGAGGAAGCTGAGGAGGGCCCACTAGGCTCCAGGAGGCAGGAGGTCTGAAGATCTTTTTTTAAAAATTTATTTTAAGTTTATTTAAAAAAGGAGACATTAACAAAACCATAGGATAAGAGGGGTACAACTCCACACATTTCCCACCACCAGATCTCCATATCCCATCGCCTCTCCTGATAGCTTTCCTATTCTTTATCCCTCTGGGAATATGGACCCAAGGTCATTGTGGGATGCAGAAGGTTGAAGGTCTGGCTTCTATAATTGCTTCCCTGCTGAACATGGGTGTTGACTGGTCGATCCGATCCATACTCCTAGCCTGCCTCTCTCTTTCCCTAGTAGGGTGGGGCTCTGGGGAAGCAGAGCTCTAGAACACATTGGTGGGGTTGTCTGTCCAGGGAAGTCTAGTCAGCATCATGCTAGCATCTGGAACCTGGCGGCTGAAAAGAGAGTTAACATACAAAGCAAGACAAATTGTTGACCAATCATGGGCCTAAAGGCTGGAATAGTGCAGAGGAAGTGTTGGGAGGGGGGGGTTCCTCCATTTTGTAGATAGCTAGTAGGCATAATTTAGTTGTATTTCAAAGGGCCTGTAGCTATACTAGTTTTTTTTTTTCTCTGTGCCTGAAATCTGATATGCAGGTGTATTCAAGTTATTGTCTGGGGAGGCGATGTCATGGCTGGAAAAGGGACAGAAAGCTGGATCAGGGAAGAGAGTAGCTCCCTAATATGGGGAAGGGGTATAAATATTGTTGACTGTAAACCCCATCAATTTGATTTGGTCTGGGGCCCATATTCGGCTTAGGAACCTATGTGACCTCTGCATCCCTGTAGATTTGAGCTCACATTCTGTGGTCATGAGTAGGACTATTCCAAGTTGCCCCAATATTGACCCATCTTCCTCAGGTGTAGCATAGAGTATGTTGTCCATCCTCCCTTTGGAGGATGGAACATTCTCTACTGTTGTTGATCCAAGTTGAGGGCAAGGTCTTTATTTTTTAAGACATATTTATTTATTTATTTTAATGTCAGGTTAACTTTATTTTATTTATTTATTTATTTATTTTTATAAAAAAGAAACATTGACAAAAGTATAGGATAAGAAGGGTACAACTCTACACAATTCCCACCACCAGAACTGTGTATCCCATCCCCTTCCTATTCTTTAACCCTCTGAAAGTATGGACCCAAGGTCATTGTGGTATGCAGAAGTTTGAAGGTCTGGCTTCTGTAATTGCTTCCCTGCTGAACATGGGCATTGACAGGTTGATCCATACTCCCAGCCTGCTTGTCTCTTTCCCTAGTGGGGCGGGGCTCTAGGGAAGCAGAGCTCCAGGACACATTGGTGGGGTCCTCTGTCCAGGGAAGTCTGGTTGGCATCATGCTAGCAACTGGAACCTGGTGGCTGAAAAGAGAGTTAACATACAAAGCCAAACACATTGTTGAACAATCATGAACGTAAGGCTGAAATAGTGCAGATGAAGAGTTGGTTTTTACTAGTGCTCAGCTCTAGCTTATGTTAGGGCAGGGTGTGTGTATGGGGGGTTTGAACCTGGGATATCTGACTCTTAGGTATAACACTCTTTTTATATAATCATTATGCTAGCTCCCAACCCTAGATTTAGTCATTAATGAAAGAGAGAGAGAGAGAGAGAGAGAGAGAATCAGAGCATCACTCTAGCATATATGATGCTGGTGTTGAAACTCAGACCCTCATGCTTCAGAGTCTAGTGCTGTGTCCATTGCACCTCCTCCTCCTCTTGGGATGCTCTTTTTAATTTATTTTTTTTTATTTTTTAAAGATTGATTAACATGAAAGAAGGAGAGAGTCAGAGCATCACTCTGGCACATGTGATGCTGAGGATGTAACTCCATGCCTTCTTTAGTTATTTTTTATTTAAGTCATTAAAGTTCTTGGGGAGGACAAGATTTGTCCAGAATCTTATTTCTATATAGTATTGTGACTTATTTGTGAATTTATTCAGCTGAAGATTGCTTCCATTTTAATTACACTTGATACTTTGCATTAAAAATATGAAATAATATGGGACCAGGTGCTAGTATACCTGGTTGAGTACACATTTTACCTTGCATGGGGACCTGGGTTTAAGTCCCTGGTCCTCTCCTAAAGGGGGAAGCTTCATGAGCAGTGAGTAGTGCTGCATATGTCTTTCTTTCCTCTCTCTCCATCTCTCTACTTCTGTCTCTATTAAAACAGAAAGGAAAAAAAGTCCTGAGTGGTGAGTTATGTAGGCATCTAGTCTCAGTGATAACCCTGGTAGCCAAAAAAGAAAAAAAGAAGGAGAAGGATAAAAATGATAGGAAGGGAGAAAGAAGGAGTGAAAGAAAGAAGGAAAGATAGAAGAAAGATCTGTGAGGAATTAGACAGGACTGGGATCTATATGGTTAATAGACACGGACCAGACACCTGCATGCCACGGATAATAGTGCTCACAGAGAATGGTCTACAGGATGTTTTCCTGTCAGTTTCTTACTAGCCATTGTCTATTTTCAGGCCAGCAAAAAAAATGTAATGTTTTGAGTTTCTTTTTCTTCTGCAGATGTGGTCAATCAGCAGGAGAACATTTATTGTGAATGGCAGGAAGGCTATGTTATGAGGCCAGAGAGTTAGTGATGAGATTTGTCTGAAGTCACTGAGTAATTCATAGGAAATGGTGGGTAATAACAGTGGAACACTGGGAGACAGAAGGGCCTTTTGTGTTTAGGACTGTCTTAGGTAATGCATGGAGCAGAGTCACAGCACTGATCATCAGGCCACATTTTTTATAGACACATAAGAGAGGAGCCTTGGGGGGAGGCTTGGCATTAGGTTTTGTTTCTGGGGTATGACTTCAGAAAATCGCTTTTGCTTATTGGGTTGTAAATTATAATAATTAGATTGAAATCCTTGCCAGCTAGAGTTTCTTTTCCTGGTCCCTGGAGGGAGGGCAGCTTCTGTTCTTTCTAATTCCTGCCACGTCTTTGAAGAATTATTCAGCCTAGGACAGCTTCCGTACCAGTGAAGAGGCAGCCTGAGATTTTTCCCTTCTCTTTCTTTTTCTCTGATTCCTCATTGGAATGGATCTCTCCTAATTTGCAACTTCTGATTTCACCCCAGGCCATAAGTGACTGAGGACTGAGCACAATCCCTTCAGTGGATTTTTAACTTTTCTCTGTTTAATGTATTTATGGAGATTGAGATAGAGATAGAGATATATATATAGAGAGAGACTTCATTCAAAAGCAGCAGTGGGGCTGATGGCTTCTGGGAGTGAGATTCTTGCTTTTTCATTTCAGAAAGCTTAAGACAAGTCAGTAGTGCAAGGGGGGCTGGAGGAGAGAACAAACTGTGGTTTGGCAGCACAACCTGGTTACCCAGCAGGGCTGCAACAATTTAAGCTCACATAGAAGATGCAAAGTAATATGCAGGGTCTGAATGATCACTTGATAGGTTACATACATCTGGTATGCAGCCCTGTTCCCAGAAATGGGTATACACTCTTCTCCATCCTTACACAAAGGGAGAGGTGTCATCTGGCTGTCTGGTAGAAATATGCCTCTTGGTAATGACTACAGCGTCGTGGGCTCTTTCAGTGCTTTTTGTGAGAACATCTCATTCTGTTCTTAGAACAGTGATTGAGGATTGAAGGAGAGTGATCAGTAATAAAATAAAAAAGAAATGACAATTCCCTCTGTTACAAACAGCTCTCTTTGAAGAGTCACAAAATGGTGCAGCTATTTCAGGATGTAGAATTAAATTCCATTAGCCACAGTGGTGAATGGTTTTTCATGTTGCTGGGTACCAGTCTGAATAGTTGCTAAAAAGCTAATAAGCCCAGAAGAATTTCTCTCTCTCTCTCTCTCTCTTTTTTTTTTTAACTCCAGGGTTATTGCTGGGGCTCGATGTCTGCACTACGAATCCACAGTTCCTGAAGTCCATTTTTCCCATTTTGTTGCCCTTGTTGTTGCGCTTGTAGTTATTATTGTCATTGTTATCATAGCTGTTGTTGTTGTTGGATAAGACAGAGAAAAATAGAGAGAGGAGGGGAAGACAGAGAGGAGGAGAGAAAGATAGACACCTGCAGACCTGCTTCACCGTTTGCAAAGTGACCCCTGCAGGTGGGTAGCTGGGGGTTTGAACCCGAATCCTTATGCTGGCCCTTGCGCTTTGCGCCATGTGTGCTTAACCTGGTGCGCCATCGCCCAGCCCCTAAGAATTTCTCTTTAAAATACTCTTTCTTGTCTCTTATTAAGAAAAATTGACTTGACTTTGTTAAAAGTGTAGGCTGAGATGACTTCACTAATGTGTCCTGGAACCATACCTCTCCAGAGCCCTACCTGAATAGGGAAAGATAGAAACAGGCTGTATGGATCAACCTGCCAACATCCATATCCAGTGGAGAAGTAATTACAGAAACCAGATCTTCCACCTTCTGCATCTTCTGCACCCCATGAAGAATTTTGGTCCATACCAAAATTCCATACCAGTAGGGGAAAAATGATAAGAGGAAGACCCAGAAAGAGAAGAGGAAAAAGGGAAGGACATTTGGATGTAGTAATAGGTGTATTGCCTTGGAAAGGAAGAGAAGTTGGGACAAGAGGACAAAAAAAGGTTAAGTATATACACATATAGACAGATAGTTGTAGAAATAATAGTTAACCCATATTTGCAACCTTAGGAGAACTGCTGTAGCTCTCAATGGAGGGTTAGGGATTTAAAACTCTGGTGCTGGGAACGGTGTTCAGTTGTACCCCTATTTTGTAATTTTGTAAATCAGTATTAAATCACTAATTTAAAAAGTACACACTGATAAAAATTTTGGAAGAACATGTGACAAGATATCAATAATGCTAGTAACACTTACCTGTAACTGAGGAGATTGTGAGTTCTGTTTTTTCAGTTTTTCAATAACGGAGCTATATTGCTTGTACAGGAAGAGTTATTAAATTAAAAATCAAATTATTGGTAGGTTGAGTCTTCTGGTTAATATTTTGTGAATCTGAGGTTAATTTATGAACTCTGCCAGAAGCATATAGCTTCACTAGTATTCTGTAAGCGAGACAGACCATTTCAGATCCTGCTGCCTCCTTCATCAATTTGAAGGCCAGAGGTCTGAGCAAAAGAAAACTTCTCTTGATATTTCTTAGGGTTCAAGTCAGGACTCTTAACTGCTTCTTATTCTTATAAAAAAACAAAACCTGGGAGTCAGGCAGTAGCACAACAGGTTAAGTTCAGGTGATGCGAAGCCCAAGGACCAGCATAAGGATTCCGCTTCAGGCCCCCAGCTTCCTACCTGCAGGGGAGTCACTTCACGGGTGGTGAAGCAGGTCTGCAGGTGTGTCTATCTGTCTCTCTCCCTGTCTCCCCCTCCTCTCTCCATTTCTGTCTGTCCTATCTAACAATGATGACATCAATAACAACAACAATAATATCTACAACAACAATAAAAAAGCAACAAAAGGTAATATATATATATATATATATATATATATTGCCAAAACCCTATGAAAAATTAAGACATGAGTGCTTGGGAATTATCCTGGTGAAGATTTTTTCACGCTTACCTATTTTTTAAAGTTTTAAAAAATATTTATTTATTTTCCCTTTTTGTTGTCCTTGTTTTATTGTTGTAGTTTTTATTGTTGTTCTTGATGTCATCGTTGATCGTTGTTGGGTAGGGCAGAGAGAAATAGAGAGAGGAGGGGAAGACAGAGAGGGGGAGAGAAAGACACATGCAGACCTGCTTCACTGCTTGTGAAGCAACTCCCTTGCAGGTGGGGAGTTGGGAGCTCGAACCGGGATATTTATGCCAGTCCTTACACTTTGTGCCATGTGTGCTTAACCCGTTGCACCACTATCTGACTCCCCACACTTACCTATTTTACATATGATTGAATTCCAGTTCTTCCCCCCCTAAAAGGCTCTCTTTCATATAGAAAAGAGGAAATCATTTGTTTTATCATGTGGCTAATTTCATTTAAGAAATGTAAGTGCAGGTAGGGTGACCAGTTCAGAAACTAGGGTGCCCTGACCTGTATAGATACATTATCATTTCTTTACATGTTCCAGTCATTTGCTTGACCTGCTACCCTACAGGAAAGAAATCCTCTATCTCCCACATTGGAGGTAGGTAGGAGGGGGGTCAGTCACCTCTGTTATCTCCTGATCTCCAAGAAAAGAACTCTGAGAATCTTGCAGTCATTTTGATCAAGAGCTACATGAAGGGATCTGAGAGGCTGTTAGCTCTTGGGAACTGCTTTGGAGGATTATGGTTCCTGGTCCCTGTATATAACACAGTGGGCCAAGTTGGGACTCCAGAGTGACTCTTCTCTTAGTGCTCTCTTACAAGCTTGGCTTAGTTCTTCAAAGCCTGGGGGGGGGGGCACTGTAATATGTTCTTTCCTTTCCCACACAAGTCCTTATTTGATGACCATCATCATCATCACCATCATTATCATCATCATCATTATCTCCTTCTCCTCCTCCTTCTTCTTCTTCTTTCCTTTTTTGCCATCGAGGTTATCATAGAGGCTTAGCACCAGCATGAATCTACTGCTCCCAGTGGCCATTTTTTCCTTTTCTTTCCTCTAGACAGAAGGTAAGAGACAGAGAGATGGGAGCAGAGAGAAAGAGAGACACAGCATCACTGCTTCATTGTTCCTGAAGCTTCCCCTGTGTAAAAGCTCTCATGTGGTGGTCTGGGGCTCAAACTCTGGTGCTTGCACATAGTAATGTGCACTCTATCAGGTGAGCTACATGCCAGCCCCAGACTCTTATTCTTTGTCTTGCACCTGCGTCACCAGCTGAGACCCTTCAAGAAATTATTTTTATTTATTTAAAAAAGGAGACATTAACAAAACCATAGGATAAGAGGGATACAACTCCCCACAATTCCCACCACCAGATCTCTATATCCCATCCTCTCCCCTGATAGCTTTCCTATTCTTTATCCCTCTAGGAGTATGGACCCAAGGTCATTGTGGGTTGCAGAAGGTGGAAGGTCTGACTTCTGTAATTGCTTCCCTATTGAACATGGGTGTTGACTGGTCGATCCATACTCCCAACCTGCCTCTCTTTTTCCCTAGTAGGGTGGGGCTTTGGGGGAAGCGGAGCTCTAGGACACATTGGTGGGGTTGTTTGTCCAGCAAAATCTGGACATCATGCTGGCATCTGGAACCTGGTGGCTGAAAAGAGAGTTAACATACAAAGCAAGACAAAGGTTGGAATAGTGCAGATGAAGCGTTGGGGGAGGGTCCTCTATTTTGTAGATAGCTAGTAGGCATATTTTAGTTATATTTCAAAGGGCCTGTAGCTATACTAGCTTTTTTGTTTTGTTTTGTTCTCTGAGCCTGAAATCAGATATGCAGGTGTATCCAAGTTATTGTCTGGGGAGGTTATATCATAGCTGGAAAAGGGACAGAAAGCTGGATCTAGGAAGAGAGTAGCTCCCTAATATGGGGAAGGGGTATAAATATTGTTGACTATAAACCCTATGGATTTGATTTGGTCTGGGGCCCATATTCTGGAGCCTATGTGACCTCTGAATACCTGTAGCTCTGAGCTCACATTCTGTGATAACAATAACTGTCCATTGTCTTCTTGAACCCCAAGACAGCAGGAACCTCACATTTCCACTATAGAGCCTATATATTTCCCCCAGTCCTGGAACCTTAGGGTGGGGCGCACTTTCCTGCATGCTTCTCTCAATGCATATCAAATAATATTGCACCCGCCCATCCCAACCTAATCAATGTAACGAGTACCACCTCAGCATTCAGACTGTGTTCAGAGACTTCAGGTGTGGAATGACAGCCCTTCAGCGTCATTACTCGGGTGAGACCTTTTCCTTTCATAGTCTTCTCTAATTCCATTCCAGGTGGTTCACTTCCTAACAAAGTCCCAAAAACTAGATATAGACCAGGTCCCCTGAGATAGAGCATGTTCACACGTATTCATAAACTAGGGCAAAATATATACCTGAAAGCAAAAGTATACAATAGTCTGCAGTGAGTACCCCCCAACACTTCATCTGTACTATTTCAGCCTTTAGGTCCATAATTCTTCAACAATTTGTTTGGCTTTGTATGTTAACTCTCTTTTCAGCCACCAGGTTCCAGATGCCAGCATGATGCCGACCAGACTTCCTTGGACAGAGGACCCCACTAGTATGTCCTGGAGCTTGGCTTCCCCAGAGCCCCGCCCCACTAGGGAAAGAGAGAGATAGGCTGGGAGTATAGATCTATCTGTCAACAACCATGTTCAGCAGGGAAGCAATTACAGAAGCCAGACCTTCCACCTTCTGCAACCCACAATGATCTTGGGTCCATACTCCCAGAGGGATAAAGAATGGGAAAGCTATTGGGGAGGGGATGGGATATAGAGATCAGGTGGTGGGATTGTGTGGAGTTGTACCCCTCCTATCCTACAGTTTGGTTAATGTCTCCCTTTTTAAATAAATAAATTAATTAAAAAAGTTGTCATAGGAAGAGAATACACACAAGATAAACAAAGGTAAGTTCTTTTAAAAAATTAATTTATTTATAAAATAAAAAATATTGACAAAGCCATAGGAGAAGAAGGGTAAAATTCCACACATTTCCCACCACCAGAGTTCTGTATCCAACCCTTTCACTGGAAGCTTTCCTTTTCTTTATCTCTTTGGGAGTATGGGCCCAGGGTCATTATGGGGTGCAGAGGGTAGAAGGCCTGCTTTCTGTAATTGCTTCCCTGATGAACATGGGTGTTGGCAGGTCTCTCCATACTCCCAGCCGGTTTCTATATTTCTCAAGAGGGGCAGAGATCTGGGGAGGTGGGGTTCCAGGGTGTATTGGTGAGGTTGTCTGCCTTGAGGAAGTCAGGTTGGCGTCATGGTAGCACCTGCAACTTGGTGTCTGAAAAAGCATTAAGATATAAAAAAAGAACACATTGTTTAATAATCTGAAACCTAAAGGCAAGAATATAGCAGGTGAGATTTCGAGTTTCCATTATGGAAAAAGTTAGTATGTCTATTTTAGGTATGTTCCAAGGGGCCCATGACTTTACTAATTTTTGCCTGAATCTAACAGCTAACATGCAGGTGGGAGATGGTGTCATGGTTGGAAATAGAACTACAAAAAAAAATAAATTCTTAATGTTTAAACTAATGCTCAGCAACTTGCAAAAGCCTTTCACTTTTAGGGTTATTATATATTACATATATAGTTGTCATATATATATATATATATAACTAAATGTATATATGTATGTACATATATAATCAATTATATATGATCTTGTATGAGTCCTACAGCCTGGAAAGTGGTGCAGTGGTTCAGACATTGATAGTGTTTAATATATATATATGTATATGTATATGTATATGTATATGTATATGTATATGTATATATATATGATTGGATAGAGACAGAGAAATTGAGAGGGGAGGAGGAGATAGAGAGGAAGAGAGACAGAGAGACACCTGCAGTCCTGCTTCACCACTTGTGAAGTCCCCCACCCCCCGAAAGTGGGGACCAGGGGCTTGAACCTGGGTCCTTGTGCACTGTAGTGTGTGTGCTTAACCAGATACACCAGCTCATGGTTCTGGAAGCTCAGACATTGGACTTGTAAGCATGAGGTCCCAAGGTTGAGCCTCAGCACTGAAAAAGCCAAAGTGATTCTGTCTTTCTTCTACTCTCTTTCATGCTCATAAACAAATATTAAAAAAAGAAAATGAAATGAAAGAAACCACCCTTCTTTACAGTGATGCAAGCCTGCTGGTGTTACAGGCTCTGTCTTTCTTAGCAGTAACTATCTGAAGGTTTTCTGTTGTGACTCTGATTCTTTAAACAAACTGATGTCAGTTCCTCTGCCCCTTTTAGGTCAGTAACGCAGAGAGGATCGGCTTCCTCCAGAGTTATCACTATGGTGCCAGTTCCTATTGCATGCAAATTGAAAATGTAGTGTGGTCTTACTCTTTTCTTATTCAGTGGTTCTAAAAACTTATGTGGAAGTGACTTAGTCCACTCTATTTGGTTGGTAGGTTTTTGGAGACCAGGAATTATGATCAGAATTATTAGCTGTGGTTGGATCAAAGCATTGTAGAGAAACCTCTGTTAAGTTAGGAAGGCTTTCTGTGATCTGTCTTTCTGCTTACCAAATTAGGTTCTATAAGCACGGATGTTTCCTCAAATACCTTCGTAAGGGATGTACTGTCTGGTTTGTTCTGCTCATCACCAGTGAGAAGTGACTTGATGTTTTCATTGCGAATAACTTCCTTGCCAAGTATGTTGCTACTTTAGTCACTCTTGAACTGAATAAACAGAGAATGAGTTCTATAGTACTCTTCCCCACAGTCCTTGCTTGCTAGTCTCCCAGGCTGTTAGGGAGTTGAGGGACAAACATGTGGGCAGTGAAACAATAACAGACCACTTAAACCAGTTCAAACACATCACCAGAGATTTCATCTTGAGGCCTATGCCTGTAATTCCAGGTGAACTCTGTAGATACTGACTACTAGAGGAAGTGAGGGATATGAAAGACATGCACAAAATGCACCTGCTCTGTCTTTCTATTATTGTTATTGTGTGGTTGTTGTTATTACATCAGAGCACTACTTAGCTCTGGCTTATGGCAGTGTTGAGGATTGAACCTGGGATCCTGGAGCCTCAGGTATCAAAGGTTTTTTTTTTTTTTTTTTTTTTTTTAATAACCACTGTGCTATGCTATCTCTGTCCTTTCTTTTATCTTTTTCTGTTTCCAGTGTTATTACTGGGGCTCAGTGCCGGCACCACGAATCCACTGCTCTTGGTGGCCATTTTTCCATTTTAATGGATAGGACAGAGAGAAGTTGAGAGAGTAGAGGGGGAGAGAGAGAGAGAGATAGATAGACATCTCAGACCTGCTTGACTACTCAGGAAATGTCCCCTTTGCAGGTGGGGAACTGGGACTGGAATCTGGGTCCCTGTGCTGGTTCTTGTACTTAGTATTATGTACTCTTAACTGGGTGTACCAACTCCTGGCCCCCTCCCTTGTCTTTTTGTCAGTGTCTTCTGTCTTGGTAATACAATGCAAGTGTTTTTATTCCCTATTAAGTGCATGCCTATTTCCCTATGCCCACTCGTCATGGCAGATAAATAAATCATTCCTTTTTTTATTTGCCACCAATTTACTTGATTCTTTTAATAAAGTTGACGGTTTGATGGATTCAGCCATTTGTTAGGCATGATTATGTGCTAGGCCCAAGGCCAGATTGGGAGGAAACAGTGGGGTATAATGAAGCCCATTTTGGTCCAGAGAGATGTCTGTGCCTGCATGGTTCCTGTGAACTCAGTGGGTGAGAGAGAGGGAGTGAGTAAAGGAGAGACACTATAGCATTGCTCCATCCCTCATGAAACTTCCCCATGCAGGTGTTTCCATGTGGTGGTTGGGGGTTTGAACCAGGTCCTTGCACATAGTAAAGTGTGTGTTCTATTGAGTGAGCCCTATTCTGTTTCCTGGATCTGTTCTTAATTCCCAAAAATCATCTGGATTTCTCCTGCTTTCATGTGAGTATTCCCCTCTGCTGGAATGCCTGGGTTTCAACTTCTTCTTTTGCTCCTTGCTAATTTCACTTAGTTAGAATTAAGTCATTCAGGGCCTCAGTGGACTGGATGATACTTGCCTACATGGGAAGCACTATATGTTTTATACAGTTCATGCCTTCAAGTGTTATTCTCTTCTAAAAGCACCTTCACAGACATATCTAGAAAGAATCATCTTCTTCTTTTTTTTTTTTTTGACATTAGAGTTAATCATTGGGGTTTGGTATCTGCATGATTTTACTGTTCCTGGTGGCCATTTCTTTCCTTTAGATAGAAGATGAGGGAGGTGGGGAGGAAAGACATGAAAGAATTATATCACCACTTATGAAGCTTCCCCCCTGTAGGTACTTTTGTGTGGTGGCTGGATTTTCAAACTCAGGTCCTTGGATTTAGTGTGTTTTCTGCTAGGTAAGCTATCTGTCAACCTCTAGTAAGAATATTTTAGCAGATATTTAGGCATCCCATGGTCCAGTCACATCCACACATGAAATGAACAATCACAGGCAGTATCAAACTCTTAAGAACATTGGTAGAAATACAAATTTTGGGCTCCACCCCAGATCTATGGAAGCCTCATCTCTCTGGGGCTCAGGAATCTGCTCTACCAGGCTTTCCAGGTAAGGCCCTATGTCCCTCCATCTTTCAGAAGTTTGGCTTCAGAGGGCCCCTCTATGCCTGGGTACCCCCAACCTTTTGTTTTGTTATGTTTTGCCTCCAGTGTTATTGCTGGAGCTGGGTGCCAGCACTACTAATCCACGGCTTGTGGCAGCCATTTATTCCCCCCATTTATTGAATAGGACAGAGAGAAAATTGAGAGGGAAGGTGAGATAGAGAGGGAAAGAGAAAGACATCTGCAGACCTGCTTCACCACTTCTGATGTGTAACCCCCTGTAAGTTGGGAGACGGGGGCTCAAACCTGGATCCTTGTACGGGTCCTTGTGCTTGGTACTATGTGCACTTAACCAGGTGTGCCACCATCCCCCACTTTATCCGCCCCCATCCATTAAACCCAGGCTCTAAGGCTTTCTGCCCCAAGTCTGTTTCTAGAACCAATGGGGATCTCTTTCTCAGGTTCATCTCAGGGGATGTGGGTTCATGGCTATTGTGGATGGAACTTGGACATATCAATGTTTCCATACAAATGTACCAGACTCTGTACAGGGAGTGGAGGCAGGAAAAGAAAGGAAGTTAGCCACAGGCTGAGGGTTGGTTTTCTCTGTTCTGTCAGTTCTAAAATATGAAACATCCTTCAAGGTCATTTTGAAGATGATAGAAAGATTGATTTTTTTATTTAAGTGTTTGATAACTTGATTTATACTATTTGAGCATTCAGATGGGTGGCACGAGGGTCTGTGCTTGTTCCCTCTGCCCAAGCCTGTTAGTTTATGTTGACTAACTAGTTTTAAGGATGAGATTAATCTGAATTTTTAATATTCATTTCCTTTCTGTGTCCTCTATGGTGTTGGAATGTATCTGGTTAAGTACACATAGTACTAAGTGCAAGGACAGTGGTTCAAGCCCCTGCTCTTCACCTGCAAAGGGGAAGATTCACAAATGGTGAAGCAGGTCTGCAGGTGTCTGTATTTCTCTCTCCCTCTTTATATCCCCCTTATCTCTCAATTTCTCCCTGCCCTATCAAATAAAATGTAAAAATTGGTTACCAAGAGCTGTGGATTCATAATGCTAGCATTGCGCCTCAGCAATAACCCTGGATACACACACACACACACACACAAAAGAGGCTTTTAAATCACTGAGCTCTAACTCAGGGATTAAAAGACTATTGAAACAACTGTTAACTTCCATCACTGTGAACCCTTCAATTACCTTACTCAGACACAAGTCAATCCAGGAAATAGTGATCAGTAATTTGAAAAGTACTAAGAGAGGGAACTCATAACATAATATATAAAATGGGTAAACCAACAAGAAGAAATACTGGAGAAACTAACCAGGACAAGAGTCCAGCTAAAAGCCCCCCAAAGGGTGAGGCACAAAATCATGAGTTCAACATCCAAACATTAGCTAAGGAAATAATCACAGGAGTGAGTAAAGAGTTTGAAAGAATTGTAGTCAGAAATACAGGAACAACAAATGAGACTCTGGAAGAAAACACTAACTATCTCAAGGTTATTAGAGACCTGAAAGCTGAAATAGCTGAGCTAAGAACACAGCTAGCTAAACAAGCTAAAACAGTATCAGAACAGGGAAACAAAATAGATGAACTCCAGAAAACAGTAGAGGGCAGAGAGAATAGAATTGATGAGGGTGAAGACAGAATTGGCAAGATTGAAGATGAATTAGAGACAACTAAAGAAGAAGTAAGAGATCTCAAAAAGAGATTAAGAGATGCTGAAAACAACAACAGAGACGTATGGGATGACTTCAAAAGAAACAATATACGCATTATTGGCATACCAGAGGAAGAAAGAGAGAGAGAGGAAGAAAGCATTCTTCAGGCTATAATAGCTGAAAACTTCTCTAGTCTAGACAACATCAAAGACATAAAGATTTAAGAAGCCCAGAGAGTCCCAAGCAGAATTAACCCAGACTTAAAGACACCAAGACACATCATATTTAAAATGGAAAGGAATAAGGATAAAGAAAGGATCCTGAAGGCTGCAAGAGAAAAACAAACAGTCACCTACAGAGGAAAACCCTTAAGATTAGCAGCAGACTTCTCCACACAAACACTACAGGCCAGAAGACAATGGCAAGATATTTATTGAGTTCTCAATGAGAAAGGCATTCAACCAAGAATACTATATCCTGCTAGACTGTTATTCACTTGAGGGAGGCATCAAAACCTTCTCAGACAAGCAACAGTTGAAGGAATCAACTATCACCAAGCCTGCCCTGAAAGAAGTTCTGAAAGGTCTTCTATAAACAGTCAGATCATCATAAATAGGACATATATCAGAACACTCTAAAACTCTACAAGAATGGCGTTCAAATATCTTCAATCTTTGGTATCAATAAATGTCAATGGCCTAAATTCACCTATTGAAAGATACAGAGTAGGAAGATGGATCAGAAAACACAACCCAACAATATGCTGTCTACAGGAAACCCACCTAACTCAACAAGACAAACACAGACTTAAAGTGAAAGGATGAAAAAGTTTCATACAAGCCAATGGCCTACAAAAAAGGGCAGGAGCAGCTATTCTCATATCTGACATGACAGACTTTAAAATAAATAAGATTAGAAAAGATTGGAGTGGACACTACTTAATGCTCAGAGGATCATTCAATCAAGAGGACTTAACAATCATTAACATCTATGCATCCAATGAGAAGCCATCTAAGTACATCAAACTACTGAAAGAGCTACAGCAATATATTAATAGCAACACAGTCATAGTAGGGGACTTCAACACCCCGCTCTCTCAACTTGACAGGTCATCCAGGCAGAAAATCAATAAAGACATAAGGGAGCTAAATGAAGAGATAGATAAACTAGAACTATTGGACATTTTCAGAGTCATTCATCACAAGAAACGGGAATACACATTTTACTCAAATCCACATGGGTCATTCTCAAGGATAGACCATATGTTAGGCCACAAAGACAGCATCAGCCAATTCAAGACCATTGAAATCATCCCAAGCATCTTCTCAGACCACAGTGCAATGAAACTAACACTTAACAATCAACAAAAGATTAGTAATAGACCCAAAATGTGGAAGCTCAACAGTACACTTCTTAACAACCTCTGGGTCAAAGAGGAAATGAAGGAAGAAATCAAAATGTTTCAAGACTTCAATGAAAATGAAGACACAAGCTATCAAAATATTTGGGACACAGCTAAGGAAGTACTGAGAGGGAAGTTCATAGCTATACAAACACGCATTAGGAAATAAGAAAAAGCACAAATAAATAGCCTCATTGCACAACTTAAAGACCTAGAAGAAGAAGAACAAAGGAACCCTAAAGCAACCAGAAGGACAGAAATCACTAAAGTTAGAGCAGAAATAACTAACATTGAGAATAAGAAAACCATACATAAGATTAACGAAAGTAAATGTTGGTTCTTCAAAAGAGTGAACAAAATCAACAAACCTTTAGCCAGACTCACAAAACAAAAAAGGGAGAAGACCCAAATAAATAGGATAGTGAATGAAAGAGGAGATATCACAACAGATACCACAGAAATTCAACATGTCATGCGAGGCTTCTATGAACAACTATATGCCACCAATCTAGAGAACCTGGAAGAAATAGATGATTTCCTAGATACCTACCAACTTCCAAAACTAAGTAAAGAGGAAGTGGATAACATGAACAGGCCCATCACAGCCAATGAAATTGAAACAGTTATCAAAAATCTCCCCAAAAATAAAAGTCCTGGACCAGATGGTTTTACAAATGAATTCTACAAAACTTTCAAAGAAGAACTAATACCTCTACTTTTAAAAGTCTTCCAGAAGATTGAAGACACTGGTATACTCCCTGCCAGCTTCTATGAAGCTAACATCACCCTGATACCGACAGCAGACAGGGACACAACCAAAAAAGAAAACTATAGACCAATATCTCTGATGAACATAGATACTAAATTATTGAACAAAATTCTGGGCAACCGGATACAGCAGTATATTAAAAAGATTGTTCATCGTGACCAAGTGGGGTTTATCCCAGGCATGCAAGGTTGGTTTAATATACGTAAATCAATCAATGTGATCCACCACATCAATAAAAGCAAGACCAAAAACCACATGGTCATATCAATAGATGCAGAGAAAGCCTTTGACAAAATACAACATCCCTTTATGATCAAAACACTACAAAAAATGGGAATAATGGAAAATTCCTGAAGATAGTGGAGTCTATATATAGCAAACCTATAGCTAACATCATACTCAGTGGTGAAAAACTGGAAGCATTTCCCCTCAGATCAGGTACTAGACAGGGCTGCCCACTATCACCATTACTATTCAACATAGTGTTGGAAGTTCTTGCCATAGCAATCAGGCAGGACCAAGGAATTAAAGGGATACAGATTGGAAGAGAAGAAGTCAAATTCTCCCTATTTGCAGATGATATGATAGTATACACAGAAAAACCTAAGGAATCCAGCAAGAAGCTTTTGGAAATCATCAGGAAATACAGTAAGGTATCAGGCTACAAAATTAACATTCAAAAGTCAGTGGCATTCCTCTATGCAAACACTAAGCTAGAAGAAATTGAAATCCAGAAATCAATTCCTTTTACTATAGCAACTATAAAATAATAAAATATCTAGGAGTAAACCTAACCAAAGAAGTGAAAGACTTGTATACTGAAAATTATGAGTCACTACTCAAGGAAATAGAAAAAGACACAAAGAAGTGGAAAGATATTCCATGTTCATGGTTTGGTAGAATTACCATCATCAAAATGAATATACTACCCAGAGCCATCTACAAATTTAATGCTATCCCCATCAAGATCCCAAGCATATTTTTTAGGAGAAGAGAACAAATGCTACAAATGTTTATCTGGAACCAGAAAAGACCTAGAATTGCCAAAACAATCTTGAGAAAAAAGAACAGAACCAGAGGCATCACACTCCCAGATCTCAAATTGTATTATAGGGCCATTGTCTTCAAAACTGCTTGGTACTGGAACATCAGTAGACACACTGACCAGTGAAATAGAATTGAGAGCCCAGAAGTGAGCCCCCACACCTATGGACATCTAATCTTTGACAAAGGGGCTCAGACTATTAAATGGGGAAAACAAAGTCTCTTCAACAAATGGTGTTGGAAACAATGGGTTGAAACATGCAGAAGAATGCAACTGAATCACTGTATTTCACCAAATACAAAAGTAAATTTCAAGTGGATCAAGGACTTGGATGTTAGACCACAAACTATCAGATACTTAGAAGAAAATATTGGCAGAACTCTTTTCTGCATAAATTTTAAATCTTTTCTGCATAAATTTGTTTCATCTTCAATGAAACAAATCCAATTATAAAGAAGACTAAGGCAAGCATAAACCTACGGGACTACATCAAATTAAAAAGCTTCTTCACAGCAAAAGAAACCACTACCCAAACCAAGAGACCCCTCACAGAATGGGAGAAGATCTTTACATGCCATACATCAGACAAGAGTTTAATAACCAACATATATAAAGAGCTTGCAAAATTCAACAACAAGACAACAAATAACCCCATCCAAAAGTGGGGGGAAGACATGGACAGAATATTCACCACAGAAGAGATCCAAAACTCCGAGAAACACATGAAAAAATGCTCCAAGTCTCTGATTATCAGAGAAATGCAAATAAAGACAACAACAAGATACCACTTCACTCATGTGAAAACGTCATACATCAGAAAAGGTAACAGCAGCAAATGCTGGAGAGGTTGTGGGGTCAAAGGAACCCACCTACACTGCTGGTGGGAATGTCAGTTGGTCCAACCTCTGTGGAGAACAGTCTGGAGAACTCTCAGAAGGCTAGAAATGGACCTACCCTATGACCCTGCAATTCCTCTCCTGGGGATATATCCTAAGGAACCCAACATATACATCCAAAAAAGATCTGTGTACACATATGTTCTTGGCAGCACAATTTGTAATAGCCAAAACCTGGAAGCAACCCAGGTGTCCAACAACAGATGAGTGGCTGAGCAAGTTGTGGTATATATACACAATGGAATACTACTCAGTTGTAAAAAATGGTGACTTCACTGTTTTCAGCCGATCTTGGATAGACCTTGAAAAAATCATGTTGAGTGAAATAAGTCAGAAACAGAAGGATGAATATGCAATGATTTCAACTCTCAGGCAGAAGTTGAAAAACAAGATCAGAAAAGCAAACACAAGTAAAACCTGAAATGGAATTTGCATATTGCACCAAAGTAAAAGACTCTGGGGTGGGTGGGTGGGGAAAATACAGGTCCAAGAAGGATTCAGAGGACCTAGTGGGGGTTGTATTGTTATATGGGAAACTGGGGAATGTTATGCATATACAAACCATTGTATTTACTGTTGAATATAAAACATTAATTCCCCAATAAAAAAATAATAATAAAAATCAGGTAATCAAAAAAAAAAAGAAAAGAAAAGAAAGGAAAGACGGTCTTTTTTTTTGTTTTGGTTTGTTTTTGGCACCACCAGAACTTGTCTGCTCTAGACAGGGTCATTGCCTACAGAACTTCATTGTTCCTAGTGGCCATTATTTTGATAGAGAGTGAGAGACAGAGAAAGGGGAGAGAGACAGAGAGGAGAGACACCTACAGCATGGCATCACTACTTGTGAAGCTTACTTTTGCAGGTGGGATCATGAGCTTGAATCTGGATCCTTACACATGGTAACATGTGTAACTCTACTGGGTGTACCACCACTTGACCCTTGGGGTGAGTTTTTCAGAGAGAGCAGACAGAGAGAGGCAGAAGCAGAGACCGTGAAAGGGAGGGAAAGGTGCCACAGCATCAAAGCTTCCTTCAGTGTGGTGGGGGCTCGGTGGCATACATGGCAAAGCAGCGCACTATCTAGATGAGCTATTTTGTTGGCTCAAGGATTGAGTTTTACTTGACCCTAATGCCATTGGCTCAAGCAGTGATGACCACAAATGATCCCAAAAATGTATGTCAAGCAGGGAGGGCAAGGGCAGATAGCATTAACACCATGTCATCTGTTGGAACTGACTCCTTTGAGCAAACTAGGTACACATCAGATGGAAAAGATGAGAACACTGCAGATTAATTAGGACTAATGAAAGCAGCTGTCAAACTAGTCTGAAGCCATGGCTTGCTGTAACTATGTGTTCAATACAAACTAATTAAATTAGCGGCTTCCAGGTGTTGGGTTTACCAACAATGGAAATATGCATTGAGGCAGAAAGATCTATCTATACCAAAGCCTTGTTTCAGTGGTAGTTCTCCCTGCATGCTATTCTGTGTGGTGTTAATGTTTGGTTTCTTAGTAATGCCTTGTGTCAAATGCACCAAAAAGTAGCATCGTAGGGCCCTTGTAGAGTACATATCTTACCAAGTGGAAGGACCCTGGTTTGAGCCCCATGCCACCATATGGGAATATAAGAACTTCTTGGGTAGTGAGACAGTTCTGGGATATCTCTTCTGCCCTCTCCATCTCTGTTTCTCCATATTAAAGCAAACAAACAAAAAACTTCCTGGAGCGTCAATGGTGGTAAAAGAAAAATAGTAGCATAATTGAATAATTATGCATAGATATCCAATATCTAAATAGATCAAATTTACCCTCCCCTTCTTTGAAATTCTTCTGTGAACCAATTCCACAGTTATTCTCAAATCTTACTGGCTCAATATATGTCAGGAAATGCTGGAGAATGCCAGGTTTATACATAAGATGCATTATTAGTATTTGATGCTATAGGATGTTCATAATCCGTAGGGACTCACTGCATCAATTACAATTTTTTATTCCATCTTGATGGTTGGGCATGAAGAGATTTCTAAGGTGAATGAATATACTTTTCTGGATTTTGCATTTGTCATCAGTGCCTCCTTGGGGCTCCATTCTGGCCATTTGCTTGTGGTGGTATAGTGGATTAACTTTGCATTGCTGTTCAATTGCTATTTGCAGCGACTGTTTTTTTTAATTCTATTTATTTATTTATTCCCTTTTGTTGCCCTTGTTGTTTTATTGTAGTTATTATTGTTTTTGTTATTGATGTCATTGTTGCTGGATAGGACGGAGAGAAATGGATAGAGGAGGGGAAGACAGAGGGGGAGATAAAGATAGACAGACACCTGCAGACCTGCTTCACCACCTGTGGAGCGACTCCCCTGCAGGTGGGGAGCCGGGGGCTTGAACCGGGATCCTTACGGTGGTCCTTGGACTTTGCACCACCTTCGCTTAATATGATGCACTACCGCCTGACTCTCTGCAGCGACTGTTTTTTTTTTTTTAATTTTTTAAATATATTTTATTTATTTATTTTCTCTTTTGTTGTCCTTGTTGTTTTTCATTGTTGTTGTAGTTATTATTGTTATTGATGTTGTCGTTGTTAGATAGGACAGAGAGAAATGGAGAGAGGAGGGGAAGACAGAGAGGGGCAGAGAAAGATAGACACCTGTTTCACCGCCTGTGAAGCGACTCCCCTGCAGGTGGGGAGTGGGGGCTCGAACTGGGATCCTTATGCCGGTCCTTGTGCTTTGCGCCACCTGCGCCTAACCCGCTGAGCTACAGCCCGACTCCCACAGCGACTGTTTTTTTAAGGAATGGTTGATTTATGTTTTTGTCTGTAAACAATACACTTGATTCTTTTAATAAAGTTGGTGGCTTGATGGATTCAGACATTCACATACATTTTGGGTGCCAGACTGAGAGAAAGTCTGGGAAGTGACTATGAGGTGTAATGAAGCCCATCCTGCTCCACAGAGAGCCTGGGTTTGGATTGAGATGTTAGGACACATATGCACCACCACATCGAATCCCATGAGCTGCCAATCATACTATGAAATGTAGGTAATCACTTCAGGATTGGAAGTTTCCAGTTGAAGCAACAAAGAGTTGTCCCTGAGAAATGTACAGCATCACAACATCACAGCATCATCCTAATATGTCACGGAGTGGTGCTGCTGCTGCTCTTGTCATTTCTTCTGCTCCTCCTTCATGTGTGTGGTGCGTGTGCACGTGTGCATAACCAGGGCCTTTTGATATATGTCAGAGCATTCACTGTTCATCTCTGGCTTCTGTTGATTCTGAAACCTCATTCATGAGCCACTTGTATAACCATTATGCTATCTCCCTGTCAGATGCTAGATATTTCCTTCCTTCTTTTTAATTTTTTTCCTCTTTATTGTCTCCAGGATTATTTCTGGGGTTTGGTGCTGACATGGCAAATTAATGGCTCCCAATGGCCATTTTTTCCTTTATTTATTTATTAGATCAAGACAGCCAGTAATCAAGAGGGAAAGGGGATGATAGAGATGGAGAGAGTCAGAGAGACACCAGCACTGCTTCACTACTCTCAGTGTTTCCCCCCCTGCAGATGGAGACCAAGGGCTTGAACCTGGATTCTTTCACATTGTAACATGTGCACTCAACTGGGTGCACCACCCTCTGGCCCCTGCTTTATTTATTTAATTTTGATAAGACAGAGAGAAGTTGAGAGGGGAGGGGAAGAAAAGAGAAAGAGATACCTGCAGCACTACTTTGCCACTTGTGAACCTCCCCCCACTGCAGGTGGGGACCAGGAGCTTCAACATGGGTCCAGGCACGTGATAGTATGTGTGATCAACTGGATACACCCCTGCCTGGCCCTTATCCTAGATATTTCTTCTCTTGCAATTTGAGGACTTCTTCTCTGTTGGCCCAGGTTGGAGCTGCTTATGTAGACTATAGATAGGGGAGCCATGAACGTTCTGTCAAGCTAATGTGTATCTGGTTGTCTTTCTCATACCTTTTGATTAGATTCTAAATGCCTGTTCAGGGAGAAGGAGGGTGTGTGAAAATATAGGTTTAAGGTGTGGGAGGAGAATTTTAATATTATTTTGATGCCTTCAAAGGATTTGCTCTCACTGAAGATTAAGGTGGTTATTCTCAGAGTCACTTGAATATTAATATATGTACAGGAAATCTATTTTTTTCTCCCCTTGGACTACTTTTTTTATTTCAGTAGTTGCTTTTTTATTATTTATTTATTTTTTATTTAAGAAAGGATTAATTAACAAAACCATAGGGTAGACAAAGAACAGTGAAGGTTTTGGAGGGAACTGATTTTTAATTATTAAATCAATAACAAATAAGTGAGTTTAAGTTGCTAAAAAGCTGGGTATGAAATAGGAAGATTATATAGGTGAACCCAATCAGAACTCTTTAGAAGATGACGCCATCTTCCCAGACAATATTTTTAGTCCGCCCGCAGTTTAGCCAACAAGCTCAAGAAAAAACTACTAAAATCATATGCCCCTAAGTACACACCTGAAATAGACTTCCCAGCTTCTTTCCATCCTAAGGTCCCTGTTCTCATTTGCTCTATTCCTACTTTTTTGTTCCTGTTTATTACACATTTTTTTCCCCGCTTTATATCTGACCACCTCTCAGCCACCAAGTTGTACATGCTCCTATGACACCATCCTGACTTCCCTGGGCAGACCACTTCACCAGTGTATCCGGGAACATCCCTTCCCTAGAGCCCTACACAACTGGGGAAAGATAGAAACAGACTGGGGTATGGGTTGACCTGTCAACACCCATGCCCAGCAGAGAAGCAATTACAGAAGGCAGACCTTCCATCTTATGCCCCCCAAATAGAATTTTGTTCTATACTCCCAGTGAGGGAGAAATAATAGTGGGAAGATGACCAGAGGGCTCTGAAACCCAGTTCTATCAGGACGTAGAGAGAGGAGGAGAAAAGGAAAGATATTTAGAAGTAGCAGTAGGTGTAAGGTAATTTAGAAAGGAAGAGAAGGCAGGTAGATAGGAAAAATGGTCAACCTATGTCTGTGACCTAAGGAGAACTACTGCAGTCTCCAATGGAGGGAATAGGGACACAACTCCTATGTGAAAACACAAAATTTATGTGATGGAAATGGTGTGGAATTTGACCCATGTTATCTCATAATTTTGCAAATCAATTTTGAATCACTAATAAAAAAAATCAGAAGTGGGAGCAAGGAGGGAGCTGAGGCCACTGTAGAGTGGGCAGCGCCTGTAAGCAGCCAGCCATGATAAGCAGCTTTTAGAAGCTGGAGAAAGCAAGAGAATAGGCTCTTCCATTGTCTCCAGGAAGGGCCACATCTTGACGCCATTCCCCTACTGCACAAGTGAGAACTCTACCCTCACGTAGCTGACATTCACTGCTGCAGGCTAACATTTTCAGACAAAATGAGGGGGGGGAGAGGGGAGAGGTCAGGCAGTGACACACTTGGTTAAGCACACACACACTGCAGTGCACAAGGACCCAGGTTCATGCCCGTTTCCCACATGCAAGGGGAAAGCTTCATGAGTGGTGAAGTAGAACTGCAGGTATTTATCTCTCTCCCTTTCTATCTCCCCCCTCCCAATTTCTGTCTCCATCCAATAATAAGTAAATAAAATTTTTAAAAAATAAAAAAAGAGAGAGCAAGATACTATAGCACTAAAGCTTCTTCCAGTGCAGTGGAGGTTGGACTCTAAGCTGAGTGGCTGGCCTGACAAAGCAAGCACATGATTCAGGTAAACTATCTTGCCAGTGCTTTAAGGCACAAGTTTACAGTGTTTCGTTATGGCAGTGAAAGGAAGCTACAATAAATGCCTCTGGATATTGTCAAAGGAGTTGGGAGCAAAACACGGGAAATGGATTGGTTCAGTGTCCACCAGTTGTCCCCCTGCTCCTGTCATTTTTACTCTGGTACTAACAGAGAAGCCAGATATGGAAAGGCTTAGCCACAGGCTTGCCCTCGAAGTATCCAGAGCACAGCTGAAGATGTTTCTCTTGTACTGCAAAGCCTTTCCACTCGGCTGCCTGCCTGTGCATCTCTGCCAGGCCCACAGGAACTGACTCCCTGCTGTAACAAACTCTGAATAAATAGCCTCACTGTGTTGCCTTTGCCCATACTCCCCCATCCCAGGGACATTTGGCAATGCCTGGATATAATTTGATTGTTACATCTGGGTATAGACTATCACGTGATGCTACCCAGTGTCAATTTTTTTTTTTTTTTTTTGCCTTCAGGGTTATGGCTGGGGCATGATGCACTACAAATCAACTGCTCTTGGTGGCCATTTTCCCATTTTATTTATTTTTATTTTTTTATTGGACAGAGAAAAATTGAGAGGAGAGAGTGGGTATAGAGGAGAGAGAGCTATAGACACCTGCAAACCTGCTTCACTGCTTTTGGAGTGTCCCCCCCTGCAGGGGGGGAGTGGGGGCTTGAACCCAAATCCTTGCATGTGTTCTTTCACTTTAAGGTACTACATACTCTTAATCAGGTGCACCACCACCTGACCTGCTCCTATGTCTTTCAATGTATAGATTGCTTTTAACAATTTAAAAATTATTTGGTGGGAGTCAGTGGTAGCGCAGTGGGTTAAGTGCAGGTGGTACAAAGTGCAAGGACCAGCGTAAGGATCCCAGCTTGAGCACCCGACTCCCCACCTGCAAGGGAGTCGCTTCACAAGTGGTGAAGCAGGTCTGCAGGTGTTTATCTTTCCCCCTTTCTGTCTTCCCTTCCTCTCTTCATTTCTCTCTGTCCTATCCAACAACAATGACATCAATAACAACAATAATAAATACAACAATAAAACAAAGGCAACAAAAGGAAATAAATAAATAAATATTAAAAAAAAAGAAAAAGGAACCAGAAGAAAATGATTTGGTAGTAGAGATTGAGTAACATTGATTAAATAATAGAAATTTCTGGCCCTTTGTGCCATAGAGAGGTGCCTTTTTCCTTTTTTCCTTCCTTCCTTCCTTCCTTCATTCCTTCCTTCCTTCCTCCTTCCTTCTTATGTGTTGATTGGACAGCCATGAAAAAAAGGGAGGCAGACAAATTTGTCTATAGTCACTCTTCCAAGGCTTGGCCTTGCAGCAACATAGTTCTTGCTTTTGTTTCTAGAAAAGAATACGCCTTCCTTTGTCCTGAAGGAGCAGAGAAGTTTAGCATTTCATTTTGTGCCTTTGCCTAGTAACTCCTGGAGACTTACAGTGTATGTAAAAATATGCTAATATATTTGCATTCATTTATTTTTACATATACATGAGTTATGACTACAGCATGACTTTTCCCATATGTAATTTATGAAAATGGTCTCTTTCTTTCATAACTATATCATACACATAGACATACCCATACATTTGTTTGTAGTACTTCAGCTTGCAAGACTTCCCCAGTTCTCTCCTTGTACTGGTGGCCCAGCCAAATGCACATTGTGCTTTGCTGGAGCTTTACCTGAGACCCACTCATCTCAGGATCTTTACAGCTGATTGGGAATGAATGCTCTCAAAGCCTTCCTATTCCTCATGCATTTAAAATAGAGCTGTCGTTGAAGATTTCTTCCACAGATCAACTTACTGTGTTTCCAATCAACAAGCTCAGAGAGAAAAAGGGTGGTATAGGGTATTCGTAGACAGAGATCTTCACAGTTCTTTTGCTCTGATATTTTGCAAGGTTACAGGCTAATTAATCAACGTCATGAGAGAGGGAAAGGGAGAGGGAGAAGGTGAGGGAGAGGGAAAGGGAGAGGGAGAGGGAGAGGGAGAGGGAGAGCAAGAGGGAGAGAGGGAGAGGGAGAGGGAGAGAGAGAATGTGTTTCCATGGTATCATGAAGCATATTTCTACTGCCATATGAAGACTTCAGGATGTTTTTTAACCTTTAATTACCAACTTCCACTTTTTTTTTTATTGAGTTGGCAAAGGCCTTAAAATTTCCAAGTATGTGATTTTTCTGCTAGTGTTTTCTAGAGTTGGAGTCTTAATTGAAACAGAGCTGTCTCTCTTCTTTGAGAAGAAATGAGGTAATAACCTCTGGAGCCCTAGTTCTATGTGAGATTTGATTAAAATTTCTGGGCAAAGTCATTATATTAACCTGCCTCAATGCATGTACTTGTGCACAAGAAGCCACCAATTTGGTACCAGAGACATGATTCAGGAGTTTTAGCTTCAATGTATGTAACATGCTTGCAAGGATTAAAAAGTTTTCACAAACATAGTCAAACATAGCTTTTATTTCCCTACAACAGCAGAGAAATGTTCAGTGTTTATGATACAGCTGGTGACTTTTTGCCCTGGATGATAGTTTTTTTCTGGGGACTATCATGAGAATTTAAAATGCCCACTTACAGTTTAAAAAAACTGTTAACTACTGCAAGGAACAAGTAGCTTTCCCATTATTTAAAGAGCCCCTTCCTGACATGTTTTCTGACTCCAAGTCATGAAAGGGACAACAAAAGATGTAGAGAGGCTTCAAGGCAGCTTTTAAATTAGATCAGACTAAAATCTTTCTTTCTTTTCTTTTTTTTTCTCTAAAATCTTTCTTATTAAAGTAGACCAGAAATAACATAATAATAAAAACAAGGCAGACAGAAACACTCTCCTGCATCTTATGAAGGATGTGAGAATGTGTGCAGTAATTCATTTTTTCTGGCCTTTTTCGATTTACTATGAAGTATCTTTGCTGAGGGGGATTTGGAATCTTATTAAAAAGAAAGAAATGAATACAGGGAAAATCATAAACACGAGCCTGACTTTTATAAGGGACAGTCTAGCTACTCTACCTTCCCCCAAGTCTTCTTTATGCATTGTTGCTAATGTTTAATCTAACATATTTAATAATCAAATTGTTAATTATGTTACTAACATGTTAAATAGGATGTGTTCATTATAAGATACCAAGGCTTTGCTGGGTCTTTGAGTTGCATGATTCCACTGTTCCCTGTAGATTTTTTTTTTCCATATAGAGGAAGGAAGAGGGACACTCATACCACCACTCATACTCATCATGCTCCCCTTTTGCTGGAGGCTCAGAACCTGGTTCCTCATGCACCAGGATAGCCACCTCCTGGCCCCTATAACATACATATCAGAATGATGCATACATTTCAGTCTTCTCTTGTAGTTCAGCAGTGTTAAGTGATGCTCTTGGAAAGACCCAGCTCTTCAAAGACAAAGATAGTGTGCTAGCAATATAAAACACAACTCAGAAATGGTATCTTTCACTTACAGAATCCGTACATAACAGCAGCAGGAGTTCTTATGTCCATTTGAAGACTGACTTATGACCTGGGCTCTGACATTTTGCAAGATCACGGGCTAATTAATCAATTTCATTAAAGGAGAGAGAGAATTCACTTAGGTTCCACGTAAGGGCAGCAATTAGTTTTCTGATAGCTTGACTAGACAGTCAGTTTGAGTGAAAATCTAGCCCTGTGGTATCAAAACTGTTCTAATTTCAGCTGCTATGTCCTGTATTGTATTCCCTCTCTCTCTCCCTCTCTCTCTCTCACACACACACATACACACACACACACACACACACACACACACACACACACACACACACACACACACACACACGTTGTTTTCGATGGATTATGTTGCTTTCGCCGGGCTGGCTTCACAGGCGGGTAACAGACGACCGGGGACTCATGGTTGAGCTGTAGGCAGTATCTCTTTATTCATGCAGGACGCAGCACAATCTATACCAAGCTAAGCTAAACTAAAGGTACTGTACTGTAAAACTCACAATGCTGTCTTTATATATACTTGCCAAGTAAGGTGGAAACAGGATGTGACATAGAGAGGGTGGAGAGAAAAGTGACTGGTGAAAATCAGAGTGTGACAAAGAGGGGGCAGATTAGGCGAGAATCCTATCACTGAACCACAAATGCCCTGGAGGGAGGGTGGAACTTGTTAACAGTGGTTATGTAAATAGAATGAAGTGGTTATGTAAATAGAATAGTGTTAAGCAGGGGGGATTTAAACCAAATGAAACAGAAGGGGTCTCATGCATACCAACACACACATACACACACACACTGCAAAAAGAACTGACAAGTGATCAACACACTTCTTGGTTTTTTTTTTATTTCAAATTTTAATTAATTAATTAATTTTTTAACCAGAGCACTGCTCAGCTTTGGCTTATGATGGTGTAGGGGACTGGGAACTGAACTTGGGACTTTGAAGCCTCAGACATGAGAATCTTTTTGTATAACCATTGTGCTATCTATCCCATGGTGGAATATTTTAAACATGATAGTTGTTTTTAGCCTTTGAGATAGAAGGAAGTATTATTATCAATTGGACTTTGGGCTAAAATCGTGTTGCAAGGTGAAAAATCTATAATATATTGTTTAGCATTGCATTGTAGTCAGATAGTACATTACCTTCAGCTGCAATTTCAGATATACAATACATACTCTATATCTTCTGAAATCTAATAGCAGTCATTCAGCTTATATTGACTGTCCCTTTTAGTGTTGGTGTGTGGGCAAGGTGCTAGAACTAGAGCTATGGCCCATACCAGTTATCCCTTCCAAGATCATAGGCTCCTTGAAAGAAAGGATGGAGGAACCTGTGCAGGAGAATATGCAGTATCCAGTGCTCATCTAGTTAGCCTGTTTGGACTCTGGTTTGGGGTTTATAGCATACCCGTTTTCAATTTGTAATAGGAAGTTCTCCTAGGAAATGAGTATTTAGTTCCTCTCCCAGTTGTTTTAGGAACTCAGGACAAAGCATTTGATGCATCATTGGGTTATCCAGTTTCTAGATAAAGTGGTATTTTTTATTTGCACCTCCCCCCACCCCGGCAGGTGGGGAATGGGGGCTCAAAACCCTGTTCCTTGTGTGGTGTACCACCCTCCATAAGGTGATATTTTTTATCATGTCCTGAGGGACAGACTGGCATTAGTAATTAAAGGCCTAGGGACCAATGGGGGAAGAAGTGGAAAGGGTGCAGGACAGAGGTGGAGGAGGGAGACAGTCAGGGATACGTGACTGGCTTTTGAGGAGCAAATTATAAGGCTTTTATAATAATGGGGATGTGACATAGAATTAAAAATCATGTCTATTTACTTCCTTACACAGGCAGACTCTCCTGGGAAGTGAGTGCATGCAACTTGCATGGACGCTGGATTTGGATAAATGAGCTGAAAGATACAGAGCTTCGTACTGGGCTGGATGAATCCTCATAGACTGTGGACCAGAAGGTGAGAGGAATGGTGGGTGTTTGGCCAGGTTGGCTGTTTGGCCCTGAAACTGGTTAAATAATCTTCTGTGTCAGTGGAAGTCATTTTATTTGGGTGTGTGTGTGTGTGTTTGCTAAATATAGTCACACATTCTCAGTTCTATCACTTATTTTCAAAGCAACTAGGAATCTTTTTTTAATTTATTTTTATTTATAAAATGGAAACACTGACAAGCCCTTAAGAAGAGGTCGTACTAGGTGAACTCTAAGGATATCAGAAGCTCAGCTTTCATCTGAAAACACATGATTTGGGAAACTGGGCAAAGTAACACACCCATTCACTCTCAGCTTTGAAATTCTCAGGAAATCTCTCCAGAAAAAGCAGTGATTTGTTAATTACCGTTTACCTTCACAGGAAGAGAAATGATACTGAGCCTGGCTAGAGTGGAGTCTCTACCCTGATGTTTTGTATAGACATTTAGCCCAGGTCTTTGCAATCCATCATGAGCCTCCATGCTGGCCTGTGTCTGGGAGTCAGCACTTTCTGTGTGCACATTTATGTACTGGTGTGACAACAGGGACAGAGATACCTGATTTGTCCAGGAGAGCAGCTGTCTTCTTCCCAGAGGCAGCAACACTGAGTATGGCAGCTTTGTCTGACTAAGGGCCAGAAATTGGTTTTTATTATTATTATTCTATATTTGCTTTTCATTTGTATTTTTATTTGAGGCAATGCTGTTTTATAAGACTGTTATCTCAGGGATACAGTTTCATATCGCCTTAAAATATGCTACTGTATCTCACCCTCCATGAAGTGTCCCTTCCCTTCCCTTCCCTTCCCTTCCCTTCCCTTCCCTTCCCTTCCCTTCCCTTCCCTTCCCTTCCCTTCCCTTCCCTTCCCTTCCCTTCCCTTCCCTTTCCTTCCCTTCCCTTCCCTTCCCCTCCACTCCCTTTCCCTCCCCTCCACTCCGCTCCCTTTCCCTCCCCTCCCTTCCCCTCCACTCCCTTTCCCTCCCTTCCCCTCCACTCCCTTTCCCTCTCTTTCCCTCCCCTCCCCTCCACTCCCCTCCCCTCCCCTCCCCTCCCCTCCCCTCCTCTCCTCTCTCCTCTCCTCTCCTCTCCTTTCTTCTTTCCTTTTTCTCTCTCCCTCCATCTCTCTCCATCTCTCTCTCTCTCTCTCTCTCTCTCTCTCTCTCTCTTCCTCTTCTTTTATGCAACAGTACTCAGCTTTGATGTATGGTGATGTAGGAAACTGAACCTGGGACTTTGGGGACTCAGACATAAGAGTCTTTATGCATAACCATTTATCTCTCCCACCCTTCCCTGTCTTTTCCCTTGTTTTGTTTCTCAGATCCCTTTTATGGAGGAGAGGACCCAGTATTTGTCTTCGTCCTGCTTTATTTCACTGAGCACAAGCCCCTCCATTACCATGCATGTTGTAGGAAAAGGCAAGAGTTCCTCTTTTCTTCCTTCCTTCCTTCCTTCCTTCCTTCCTTCCTTCCTTCCTTCCTTCCTTTCTTTCTTTCTTTCTTTTTTTTTTTTTTATCAGAGAGAAATCGAGAGAGGAGGGGGGACAGAGAAGGGGAGAGAAAGATAGTAACCTTCAGACCTGCTTTACCACCTGTGAAGTGACCCCCTGCAGGTGGGAGCTCCTCTTTTCTTACAGCTGAATAATATTCCATAGTGTCTATATACCATAGCTTCACTTATTCTTCTGCCCATAGATACTTTGGTTATTCCCCTTCAGGAACTGGGTTTTTTTATCTTTGTCTAGGTGAAGCTGTCTGATGATGATTTACCACTTACTTGACATGTTTCATCTTGCTTCTTTTACTAGAATTGAGCAATGATTTATACCTGCCCTACCCTCATTACAGAGCTATTATAAATCTCAATGGGATAATGATTTTAAAAAAGTAGAATTAACACATATAACTTTAAACTTTTAAAAAAGAATTTATTTATTTATTCATGAGAATGATAGGAGGAGAGAAAGAACCAGCCATCAGTCTGGTACATGTGCTGCCAGGAATTGAACTCTGGACCTCATGGTTGAGAATCCAATGCTTTGTCCACTGCACCATCTCCTGGACCACACATGTGTAACTATTGATCTCAGCTGGGTATGGTGATTTCCAGGGCTCTTACTTTTACAAGTAAATGAATGTTACAGCTCTCATTCAAGCATTAAAATACTACCACCCTTTAATAAAAAACTTTCAACATACATATAAAATTTCTAATTGTTTTATTGCTAGCTTAATAATGATTAACAAGATTGTAAGATAACAGAGGTATAATTCCATATAGTTCCCACCACCAGAATTCCCTGCCCTATTCCCTCCATTGGAAGCTTCCCTATTCTTTTAAAAAAAATTTTAAAAAATATTTATTTCCTTTTGTTGCCCTTGTTGTTTTATTGTTGTAGTTATTATTGATGTTGTTGTTGTTGGATAGGACAGAGAGAAATGGAGAGAGGAAAGGAAGACAGAGAGGGGAAGAGAAAGATAGACATCTGCAGACCTGCCTCACTGCTTGTGAAGCGCTTGTGAAGGGACTCCCCTGCAGGTGGGGAGCCTGGGGCTTGAGCCAGGATCCTTAACAATGGTCCTTGTGCTTTGCACCACCTGAGTTTAACCCATTGCGCTATCACCCGACTCCCTGGAAGCTTCCTTATTCTTTATCCCTCTGGGAGTATGGACCAAAATTCCCTATAGGATGCAGACACTTTTTTTATGGCCACTAAACTTAGGTGACAATGAATATGATAAACTAAACAAACTAGCAGTTGGTGAGTAGTAGAAAAGTGTAAACAATTTTCACAGGCGAGTACTACTATGTGTGGAGACCAGTTTGTCTGAGTGAGAGCAAGCTGGAAATAGGTTGTCTTCATGTTTGGTGTTTTTTTTTTTTCCCCCAGGAGATTCTAACAAATGGAGTGTGATTGGGATTAGAAAATTAGTTATACTATTGTTATTCTTATTATAATTTACCAGAGAACTGTTCACCTTTTGCTTATGAAATTGTTTGAGATTGAACTTGAGACCTCAGAGTCTTAAGTCATGAAAGTCATTTGCATAACCACTATGCTATCTCCCCTGCCCTAGGGTGCTTTTAATGCAGTCATTGTATTTATCCCCTTAAGTGGGTAACCAGAAAAGATATAGAGCATCAGTGTGGTCTATCTCCGGGGCTATGTGACTGGTGGTTTTGATGATATCAAGCAATCTTGTATGGTGATAACGTGAGAAGAACCAACAGTGTAGTCTTCTAGGAAGGTGTGTAGCTGTTTGTTTGCTTATAAATAATTTAGCCTTGCACCAAAGTAAAAGACTCTGGGATGGGGTGGAGGGAGGGTTCAGGTCCTGAAAAAAAGGGCAGAGGAAGACCTAGTAGGTTGTATTGTTAAGTGGAAAACTAGGAAATATTATGTATGTACAAGCTATAATATTGTACTGTCAACTGTAAACCATTAATCCCCCAAATAAAGCAATTTAAAAAATAATAAATAATTTAGCCACCAGAGAATGGGGGGAGAGTATGAATGAAAGAATAACATATTAGAGATTAGGAGGTCAAGGAATAGAGCGACCAAGATGATGATGAAGGCTTCAAGAATGTTAAAGATGCAGAGAGGGGGAGTCAGGCAGTAGCACAGCGGGTTAAGCGCAGGTGGTGCAAAGCTCAAGGACTGGCTTAAGGATCCGGGTTTGAGCCCCCGGCTCCCCACCTGCAGGGGAGTCACTTCACAGGCAGTGAAGCAGGTCTGCAGGTGTCTCTCTTTCTCTCCCCCCTCTGTCTTCCCCTCCTCTCTCCACTTCTCTCTGTCCTATCCAACAACGACATCAATAACAATAATAATAACTACAACAAGAAAACAAGGACAACAAAAAGGAATAAATAAATATTTAAAAAATAGAAAGTATTAAAAAAAAGAAGCAGAGAGGAAGGCAGTGCACAAGATGTTAAATTCATTGGAAAAGGAAGAGGACCTCCTGAGAGGCCTGGAAGTCATGGATTTCAAGTGTGAAGGAGTGAGGGATAAAAGATAACAAAATAGTCCGGAAAAATGTCTACTGTGGTAGCCTGTGACTAGATATGCCCCGGTCCTACTAGCGTTCTTCCTGATGACATTTCTTAGACTTCTCTGTAATGATGGGCATATGAGGCAGTTCTAGTCAATAGGAGATTTAGCACTTCCAGTCCTGCCCATTCATTTCAGGGCTCCGTTCTTCCTTCTCTTACCTGTAGGGTATATGCAGAGGGTCCTTGGAGGACTTTCAGGTCTCGGTGATGCTCAGTCACTAAATGGAAGGGTTCTGGGATCCTGAATATTTATAGCTCTTGATCAACTGACTGGATTTTACAGGAGCAGGAAAAATAAACTTACTGTAACAACTTGGATTAGAGTATAAACATAGCCTACCTCTAAGTACTGAGATACATGGAGTCTGAGTGGAAAAAAATTTTTTTAGTATCATCTTTATTTATTTATTGAATAGAAATAGCCAGAAATCCAGAAGGAAGGAGATCATAGAGAGAGACCTGTAAGGGGGCTGGGCAGTGGCACACCCAGTTAAGTGCACATAATACTAGTACTATGCATAAGGACCCACAGTGATCTGGGTTTGAGTCTCCCCAGTTCCACTGGTAGGGGAGAAGCCTCAAAAGTGGTGAAGCAGTTCTGCAGGTATCTCTCCTTATCTATGTCCCCTCCTCTCTCCTCTCACTTTCTCTCTGTCCTGTCCAGTAAAATGGGAAAAAAAAGTCTACCAGGAGCAGTGAATTTGTAATGCCAGCACTGAACTCTAGTGATAACCATGGAGGCAAAGATGACAGATAGATAGATAGATAGATAGATAGATAGATAGATAGATAGATAGATAGATAGATAGATAGATACCTGCAACACTTCACCACTCAGAAAGACTTCCCCCTGCAGGTGGGGACTGGGAAGCTTGGACCCAGATCATTGCGCATTGTAACATGTGCACTTGAAAAGAAGATCACCTGAGGATGAAACAAGATAAGACTAGGATTACTTTGGGAACTCACCAAGTCACGGGTGAGTGCAAACACGTGTGGCTCATGGACAGAGAAGGGTTTAAGGAGGAATTCCTGGGGATAAAAGTCCGTACTCAGGAGTGGCTGATACCAGTCCACCAGTCAGGCAGTTTGCCAGTTGACACACCACCTCCTGTCTGAGTTTTATCAACATGGGCCTCAACCAGGTGCACTATCACTCAGTCCCTCCAATCTTTTTTTTTTTTTTTTTTTAAATAACCAACGCCTTAGGAGAGCTGCAAGGGAAGGAGGAGTATCATTTGGGGACAGTCAGAGATGTCTGATTATGATGATAATATCAATACTAACAACAGAAGCAAAAGGAGCAAGACAATTACTTGTCTGACCCTAAAGCTGAGACTTTTGCAACTCTTGTTCTTGGGAATTTCTGAGTGTTGTACTTACTGAGTTTTTTCCTTTCTTTTTTTTTTTTTTTCCCTTCCCACATGGATTGGTATTACCAATCTCCTACTTGCTTAGTTGTGTATTTTAAGATCCCAGATGCTAAGTCACTTTAAAAAACTATTTATTTATTAATTATTGGGTAGATAAAGAGAGAAACTGAGAAAGGGGAGGAGACAGAGAGAGACCTGCAACCCTGCTCTACCACTCATAAAACTTTCTCCCTCGGTGGGGACCAGGGGCTTGAATCTGGGTCCTTGTGCACTGTAATGTGTGCATTTAACTAGGTGCACCACCACCTGGTCCCTCAGACTCAGTCCATATCCTATTCTCAGAGGTTACTTTGGGAGTTGACCTTTTTGCTTCTTAATTTTTTATTAGTGATTTAATTGTAAGATAACAATCCATATAGTTCCTGTCACCAGAATTCCTTGTTCCATCCCCTCCATTGGAGGCTTACCTATTCTTCTTCTTCTTTTTTTTTTTAGGAAGTTTTTTTTCTTAAGATTTTATTTATTTATTAATGAGAAGGATAGGAGGAGAGGGAGAGAACCAGACATCACTCTGGTACATGTGCTGTTGGAGATTGAACTAGGGACTTCATGTCTGAGGGTCCAATGCTATATCCACAGGGCCAGCTCTGGAGCACAGCTTCCCTATTCTTTATTCCTCTGGGAGTATGGACCAAAATTCTTGATGTGGTGCAGAAAGTGGAAGGTCTGGCTTCTGTAACTGCTTCTTGGCTGGACATGGCCCTTTTGTCTATTCACTTTTTTTTTTTTTTTTTTTTTTTGCCTCTAGGATTATTACTGGGGCTGGGTGCCTACACTATGAATCCACTGCTCCGGTAGGCCATTTTTTCCCATTCTGTTGCCCTTGTTCTTGTTGTCACTGTTGCCATTGCTGTTGTTGTTGGATAGGACTGAGAGAAAACGAGAGAGGATGGGGAGAGAAAGATTGAGAGGTAAGGAGAAGGCAGAGGGGGAGAGAAAGATACATACCCACAGACCCGCTTCACCACTTGTGAAGTGACTCCCCGTGCAGGTGGGGTACCAGGGGTTTGAACTGGGATCCTTACAATAGTCGTTGCGATTTGTGTCATGTGTGTGTAACCTGCTGCTACTGCCCGGCCTCCCTTGTTCACTATTTTTTTAAGCCTCAGTTTCCTCACTTGTTAAAAAAAAAAATTCAGGTCCTGGAATATGATGGCAGAGGAGGACCTAGGTAAGGGGTTAGAGTGTTATGTGAAAAACTGAAAAGTGTTACACATGTACCAACTGCTATATTTTACTGTCAACTATAAGCCATTAATCCTCCCCCCCCAATAAATAATATATAAAGACAGAAAAAAAGGAATAATAGCAAATATGGCATCAAAAATGATTCAGAGATTAATGTGCATAAACCATTTCAATTCATATGTATAAGTTGTTTGGAACTTAACACTAAGCACTTAACACTAAGCACTTAACACTAAGCCCTCACTAACTTTTTTAAAAAAAATTTTAATCATTATTTATTTTATTTTGCCCCCAGGGTTATCATTGGGGCTTGGAGCCTACACTACGAATCCACTGCTCCTGGAGGCCATTTTTCCCATTTTTGTTGTCCTTGTTGTTATTATTATTATCGTTGCTATTGCTGTTGTTGTTGGATAGGAAAGAGAGAAATCGAGAGAGGAGGGGAAGACAGAGTAGAGAAGAAAAGGATAGACACCTGCAGACCTGTTTCACGCTTGTGAATTGACCCTCCTGCAGGTGGGGAACCGGATGCTCGAACTGAGATCCTTAAGGTGGTCCTTGCTCTTCGTGCCACATGCGCTTAACCTGTGCGCTATCAGCCACCCCTCTCCCCCACTAACTGTTTTAAGTACCTCCTTTATCTAAGGCAAGGAGAGGAAATTACTTAGTGCAGTTATTCTCAAAACATGGCCCACCAATCAAGTAACACCAGCACTGGAAGTCCTGGGCCTCACTCTAGTCTAGAAACTCAGGAGAGCCGGCCCTGATGTTTTCTGACCATTTCTTAAATATGTTTTAGATGTATATTCAAGTTGGAGTATCAAAGTCTTTACCCATCTTTATCAATTTTTTTGTTTGTTTGTTTTGTTTTTTAAACCAGAGCACTGCTCAGCTCTGGCCTATGGTGGTGAAGGGAATTGAACCTGGAACTTCGGAGCCTCAAGCATGAAAGTCTCTCTACATAACCATTGTGTTATCTACCCCCATTAATGCTTTTTTTTTTTTTCTAAAATATATTCCAGGGTTCGACAATTGAATTTCTTAATTCTCTAAAGTATTAAACACACCATCTTCTGCTGCCAGCAGGAAAGTGGCCAAGTGTCAGGCAGAGAATGACTCTGGGATCTGATCCCCTGCTCCTACTCCACATCCGCCCCCATATCTGATTGTTTTCATGGAGACACCACTGAGCGTATTTAACAGGCCAGTAACCTTGCCGTCAAAATGCCAGCAAGGCCAGGTGCTATCCAGCTTACAGCTATAAAAGAAACAGTCAGATGGAATTACTGTGCTGCCTCGAGTGGAGGTGCTGGTATAAGATCAGCTCTCCTGCCCCACTAGGGAAGAGAGACAGGCTGGGAGTATAGATCCTTCTGCCAACACCCATGTCCAGCAGAGAAACAGTTACAGAAATCAGACCTTCCACCTTCTGCACCCCATAATGACCCTAGGTCTATGCTCCCAGAGGGATAAAGAATAGGGAAACTCCTAATGGAGGGGATGGGATACGGAACTCTGGTGATGGGAATTGTATGGAATTGTACCAACTCATATCTTACAATCTTGTCAATCATCATTATTATTTTATTTTATTTTTTTAAAGAGCAGCTCTGCTCTTAGAACTATCTGCTTAAGTTCTTGGTGGACAGAGAATGTCTGGGACCCAGATTCAGAATGATTGACTTGACTAATTATCATTATTATTATTATTTTGATGATGCCCTTGCTGTCCTCTCAGATCTAGTTGTATTTTGCCCTTGGGCTTGACTAGGGCTTAAGTGATTTGTTTTTTTTTTAAAGAGTCAGTAGAAATAATTAATTAATTATATATTACAGAATTACATGTTGGCAGGGGTTTGAATCCACACCATTCTCACCACCAGAGTTCTGAATCTTCAGTCTTCTCACTGCAATCCACCACAGTTCACCTAAGGTTGTAGACATGGGCCAACCATTTCTACAACTATCTGTCCACATTTATACATAGTTGCCCCTTTTTTCCTGATTCAGTCCTCTCTTTCCCTCTAAGTTACTCATGACATCATAGCTACCCATATGTCCCTCTCCTTTTTCTTCTCTCTCAGGGTGCTGATGGAGCAGGAGTTCAGAGCCCTCTTATCTTCATCCTATCCTTCATCCTAAAAAAAAAAAAAGTCATAAATACATACAGGCTGAATCTTATTGGTCCTACATCCAGTGTCTCTTCACAGGCTTTTCTCTTTGTTCATGGCTGAATTTTGGAACTGGAGAGAAAGGGTCCTTACAGATTGATCCTCTTCCACCCTAGAAGGGCAAACTGATGTCTTGATAAATGACATGACTTGCCCAAGGCCACAGTCTTGCTCTCATTTCCAAATTTGTAAGGCTGCCCTTTACCTTCTCTTCATCCTTTCTAAATTGACTTGCCTTTCACTCACCTTAGTTTCCAGTGACTGCAAAGAGATTGTTTTCTTGGCAGGGAACAGGAAGGGAAAGCAGGATTCTAACAAGGATTGTTAAAGACACATTCTAGCAACCCGACATGCTCAGTGGGGACATTTTGGGAGGATAGTTACAGGGATGGTTTCATGGTCCTTACATATAAACACACACACACACACACACACACACACACACACACACACACACACGTCTTCAACTCGTGCATTTAAGTACATGCATTTTATAGAATATCTTGTATCTTATAGCTCTAAAAATGTATGCTCTCTTGTTCTATAATTGAATCAAGTAAAGGATCCCTACATGCAGGCCACTACTCCACTCTCTGGGCATGTCTTGTATGTGATAGAGACGAATGAAAGTGAGCAGAATTCTAGTGGGTTTTCTATCTTTGCTTCCCCTCTACTTCCTCCTTTCCAATGGCTTTGTCTCTCCCCTCTTATCACCCCCCACCCCCAAAGTCACCAAAGTGAAAGGCTACATCTGTTCCTGCAAAAGCTATTTTGCAGCACAATTAAGCATTCCTCACCTTAGCTCTCCAGGAAGCTGGAGACTTGTGTGAGCACAGGCATAATGGATGGGCCCAATGCCCTGGCCCAGGTGTGCAGAGACTGGGTATACATCACATGGGTAGGAAGATGCTGCTTCCTGGCACACAGTATGAGACTACTGCTCTGTCCTTGGGTCTCTTCAGATGTCTGAGCAGCTGCTACCCTCTAGGTGACCTACAAGCCCTGCCATCATTCACCTGCTCAGGCCAACTGAGGAGTGGAGTAGGCGTGTTGCAGACTAAATAAATAGCTCTGGAGTCATCTCTGGAATTGGGTTGAGGGAAAGAAATGCACTAGCTCTGTGACCTGATGGGACTCTTTGGAGAGAAGAACTCATATCCACACTTATTTTCCTTGACTGGCTCCCAGGCATCTTTTGGATATATGCTATCCCTTTCCTGATATGGATATGACAATTAACTATAGTATCCAACTCCTGTTGTAGATTATTAAATTTCTGTCATCATAGTTACTAGAAACAAAAAGACACATCTGTAATCTATAGGAATACTTGTGTATAAAATCAGCTGTAATAAGTAGCACTAGATAAATACTGGATCAGCATTTTGGTCATTCTGGATTTTTTTTTTTTTATAATGAATCACTGGTGTGATAGGGAGACAATGAAAATTTTGGACACTGATGTTCATTCACACTGAATAATTTGAAATTACTTTGTTCCTTTCTGACTAGTTTGTCTCAACATTGTTCCATCTGTGGCCTCAATTTCTTCTCTAATGAATACCTCTATAAAAGGAAAGAATCATATAGACTAACGTTCTTTGTACCCGTCCTGCTTAATTGTACAACTATATTGTTACAAATTGATTGAAATAGCCTATTTCAATTTTTCCCCTTCATAACCAACTCTGAATAGATTAACGGAAATAACTCTGTTCATGTCAGAAACTTTAATCAAACCATTCTGAAAATAAGCATGTGAGAGCACTGGCTGGACCCTAATTTAATCTCATTTCCTCTTAACTGTTCCTGTTTCTTTTCTTAGGGTTGAAGGTTAGACTTAGCTATGACCTCATGTTGATGACATGGGTGAAGAAAGTCTTAGGACTTCAGAAGATTGACATGTCAGATCTTTGAGACTTTCACACTAAATTTCAAGCCATGGTTTATGCAATGTTCTAAAAGGGAGTCATGTGAAATTAATTGATTCCTATTTACATATATATCATAAATAATAAACAAATACTTTATTTGTAACCAAAGCACTGCTCAGCTCTGGCTTATGGTAATGCTGGGGATTGAACCTAGGACCTCAGAGTCTCAGGCATGAAAATCTTTCATTTAAAAAAAATCTTTTTATTTATTTATTATTGGATAGAGACAGAGAAATTGAGAAGGGAGGGGATGATAGAGGGAAAGAGACAGAGAGACACCTGTAGCCCTGCTTCACCACTCATGAAGTGTTTCCATTGCAGGTGGGGACCAAGTTCTTGAACCTGGGTCCTTGTGCACTGTGATGTATGCACTTAACCAGGTGCATCACCTCCAGGCCCCAGACAGGAAAATCTTTTGCATAACCATTATACTATTTTCTCATCTTCTCATAGATCTGCTTAATAAAACATATTTCATTTAATAAAAATTTAAATCTTACATATCTGCTCAGGACTGCTCCCCCTCTTTATTGGGAGACTTTTCCCCCTCTTTATTGGGGGGATTATGGTTTAGTCTATGGTAAAATAGAGGAGTTGGTACATCAGCTACAATGACTCTTCATCCTTAACAACGTTATGAGGGAGGGGGAGTAAGGAGGAGGAGTCCTCTTGTTTCTTCACAAGTAAGTAGCTTTCTCAAGATTATTTTACCTGGCTGGATTTAAAACCAAGAAGTAATACTCCATAGTTTGGAGTGGTCAAGTACTGAAAATCTGCTCTGGGGTTCTCTGGATCCTGGGGAACGGGGAACAGAGTTTTGTTCATATCTCAAAGTTGAGAAATTATGCCATTAGTAGTGAGAGAAAATAAGGAATACAAAGTGTCAGACGCATGGCTGTACATCTTGTAATGAGGTTCTGCCAAATGTCTCCCTAATCTGTTTCACAGGCTGTTTTGTCCCTTTATTTATTGGGTATGTGTGCATACAGTTACATCAAGTATAAACATTTTTTTCCCTTCTGTTGCCCTTGTTGTTGTAGCCTTGTTGTGGTTATTGTTGTTGTTGATGTTGTTAGTTATTGGATAGGACAGAGAGAAATAGAGAGAGGAGGGGAAGACAGAGAGGGGGAGAGAAAGAAAGACACCTGCAGACCTGCTTCACCGCCTGTGAAGTGACTCCCCCGCAAGTGGGGAGCTGGGGACTCTTAACAGGAAGCCTTACACCCGTCCTTGCGCTTTGCACCACGTGCACTTAACCCACTGGGCTACCGCTGGACCCAAGTATAAACTTTTTAAGGGCAGACATAATTGAATGATCTCTCTCTTAGTATGCCTATGACTCTGTGTCAGACTTTTTATCTCCAATTATAATTATTATACCAGATTCTATGTTTACTTTGCAAATCCTGACCTTACCTCAAGGATGTAGGCATAATTCAGGGCTATCAGATAAGGCCTCTGTAAACTTGAAGGCCTTTTACCTGCTATCTGTCTTTACCCTGAAACTACCCAAACATCCCCTGGTGGCTACAGAAAGAATTACAGAGAAAGCAAAGAATTTCTGGCATGTCTGGTAAAAATAACAGGCATTGTAATTCAGAGGTCTATCAAGAATTTAGGGGTTCTCCAACAGTCAGCAAAGTTATGTTCAGAAAAAAATAGGATTGCCTATTTAGTAAGAATTGGATTGATTCTGTGTTTTTTAAAATCACTCGAGGGGAATAGTTTATAGAACATTGTGCATAGGGTTTCAAAATTCTTTTTTCCCCCTAAATTATTTTATTGTGTGAATAATGGTTTGCAGTACAGTGTTGACACATGGGTATAAGTTATTCCCCATTCTAATGGCCAAAGCACTCTCACTCTCATCATGGGTTCTTTTCCATCATTGTGCACTGGCGTATCCTTTGGATAAATCCCCAGAGGAGACATTGACATTTATGGTGTTCTGATAAATCCCCAGAGGAGACATAGACATTTATGGTGTTCTGATAAATCCCCAGGCTATTTTTTTCATATGGGCTGGACCAGTTTACATTCCTACCAGCAGTATTGAAGGGTTCCTTTCCCCTAATATCCTTGTCAACATTTGCTGTTTCTGCCTTTCCTAATGCATGCCATTCTCACAGGTTTGAAGTACTATTTCATTGTTGTCTTTATTTACATTTGTGTGATAATCAGTGACTGTCTGTTGACCCTCTGGATCTCTTCTTTGGTGAAGAGTCTGTCCATATCTTGTACTCAGTTTTTTAAAATTAATAAATTTAAAAATTAATTTATTTATAATAAATTAATTACTTTATTATAATAAATTATAATTATAATTAAAAAGAATTAATTTATAAAATGGAAACACTGAAAAGACCATAGGATAAGAGGGGTACAATTCCCACCACCAGAACTCTGTATCCTATCCCATCCCCTGATAGCTTTCCTATTCTTTAACCCTCTGGGCATATGGACCCAGGGTCATTATGGGGTGCAGAAGTTGGAAGGTACTCAGTTTTTTTTTAATGGGATCCTTTTTCTGTTGTTGTTGTTGCTGAGTTTAATGAGTTCTTTATATATTTTGGTTAATGGCCCTTTGTCTTTATGTAAATAAAGGTCTCCTATTTGTAGAGTGGTTTTCTATTTTAATGATGGCTCCCTTTCCTATGCAGCAGCTTTTCAGTTTGATGTAGTCATGTTGGCTTATTTTTGTTCTTATTTTCTTTGATATAGGTGTATGTAGATCTCTTCAGACTTCATAATTATGGAGACTTTATCAAGAACTGTTAGCTGTCAGTTCTGTTTTTATCCTTTCCTATGCTATGGAAGTAGGAAAGTTGTGTCCTAAATAGTCTGCTGAAACAAGGGTAGTTTAAGTATTAATGAAGTGATTGTAACTAATATGTGTAGGCAGCAAGTGATTTGTCATGGTCAGATTCATAGTAAGTGAGAAGTTTTAAAGAGAATTTTAAAATCTATGTAGAAAGATTGCTTAGGGTGATGGTATAAATAAATTTTTGAAAGTTTGACTATACCATGCATCATTCTTATTTATACCTTCAATATGAGGTAGACACATTTTAATTTGGACATACTTGAAGGAAGGAGTTATTTTATTTTTTCTTCTTACTATTTTTGATATTTTTTTTTTTAGGGAAGGAGAGAGGCAGAGAGGCAGAGGGAGAGAGTAAAAGATACCTAGCACCTAAGCTTCCTTCAATATAGTGGAAGCTAGGCTTGAACCTGGGTCACTTACATGACTAAACAGTGCAATATCCAAGTGAGCTATTTTACCAGCTCAGGAAGGATTTTTTTTTTTTTTTTTTTTAAATAATGGACCCAACTGTATGGAGAAAGCTTTAGGTTCAAGCCAATGATTTAAGTAACTTGGCATACAGGCTAGTTACATAAACCAGTATGGAGCTAGATGAATTGCATAACTAGATTTGGAGATTGGAGTTCACTTTTAAAACTACAGTTTACTTTAATGTTTTGGTAGGATAAAGCTTATAACTTTTAATTTTATGACTGTGAAAACTAAGTGGTAAATTTCCTTTCCTTTCCTTTCCTTTCCTTTCCTTTCCTTTCCTTTCCTTTCCTTTCCTTTCCTTTCCTTTCCTTTCCTTTCCTTTCCTTTCTCCTTCCCCCTTTCTTTCCTCCTTTTCTTCTTCCTCCTCCTCCTTCTCCTCTTCCTCCTCCTCTTCTTCTCCTTCTTCTCTCTCTTCTTCTTCTTCCTCCTCCTCTCCTCCTCCTCCTCTTCTCCTCCTCCTCTTCCTCCTCCTCCTCCTCCTTCTTCTTCGTCTAGTAGAGTACTGCTCAGTTTTGGCTGTTGGTGCTGGGATTGAACCTCTTAAATGCAAAGCCTACCACTAGCTATCTCCCTATCTGAAAACTTTGTCTTTCTTGTTTTCAAATCAATTCACTACCAGAGTGATGAATCCTGTATTTCTAAATATTAATAATTTCATTTAAGTCAGTCTGCAGCTATGGTGCCAATGTGTTTGTAGTATTATAATTTAAAGCTCTTATATTATGAATACACTGCCAAGATGTTTTGGGCTGAAGAGAATGACTTTGAGATAAATCAACTGAAAGTCAATTGAAATTGCTACTAAACAGGAGAGCCCTATGTCTGAGGCAGGATATTGAGAAAAAATACAAAATGCTTCATTTCTAAATAAAATATAGACTTCAGAGATGTAGTTACACAAAGTTTTAAAAATACATTCCAGTCTAGGTTCCTAGTAAACAGATTATTGTATGGACTGCATGTAAGCAGCTGAGTTTTTTTTTTTTTTTTTTTCAAACCAATGGATCTGACAAGAGCTATCAAACAGTCCTAATTCAGAGGTCAGCCACTGGAAGGTGATTCATTAGCTCCTTAATCATACAGATATTGCCAAAGCCACACTCCCTTGATGGAGGTAATGAATATGATGCACAAGTCTTGCACGCACCACTGTGGCCAACCTTTGAAAGAATCCATTATCCTTCTTGGGTGAGGCTTCTTGTTTGTTTATTTTCTATACTGATGATGACTTTTACTTCTGCTAAATAATTTTAGTTTAGTTCCTTAGTGCTTTGTTTCAGACGTTCAAAGCAAGAGGTTGAAAATTATTTAAATAAGAAGCAAAATCTTGATTCAGCTGTAAGAATATCCATGGGCCTTGCCCACACCTGTACTTTCTTAGTCTTGACTAGCACCTCATTCATTGGCTAAGAAGTAGCAAAATCACACTCATTTCAAAGAGCTCTAGAGTCACTGTTTGTGGGTGACCAGTGTGAGTGGACTGTATCCTCTTGCATGTATCTTTGTATGTGGCAACAAGAACAAGTAAAGTGGGCTCCACCTCCAATTTTAACTTGCTGAAGAGAAAAGAACTTCTTTATTACTGAGCATACCTGAAATTCAGAACTTTGAATGCTTAGAAGGTATCTTCTTTTTTTTTTTTTTTTTGGTTATTATTATTTTTTTTAGATATTTTTATTTATTTATTGTTGGTTAGAGACAGACAGAAATTGAGAGAGGAGGGGGAGAAAGTGAGGGAAAGAGACAGAGAGACACCTTCAGCTCTGCTTCACCATTTGTGAAGCTTTCCCCCTGCAGGTGGGGACCAGGGGCTTGAACCTGCGACCTCATGTACTGTAATGTGTGCATTTAACCAGATGTGCCACTGCCTGGCCCCCTTTCCTTATTATTCTTTCTTTCTCTCATTTTTTTCTTTACTCTGGTGGTTCATAGCTCCATTTCTATTTTCTATCTTTTTTCTTTTTTCCTTTATTAAAGGGGGAATAATAGTTTACAGTCAAATACAGCTGGCACATTTATAACATTTCTCGGTTTTCCACATAGCACTCTAACCCCCACCTAGGTCCTCCATAATCCTCCAATAAGTTCCAGGACCTGAACACTCTCTCCATCCCAGAGTCCTTTACTTTGGTTCAATACACCAAACCCAGTTCAAGTCCTGCTTTGTGTTTTCCCTTCTGTTCTTACTTTTCACTTCAGACTGTAAGTGGAGATCATCCATATTCATCCTTCTCTTTCTGGATGAATTCACTTAACATGATTCCTTCAAGCTCCATCCAAAACGAGGTGAAGAAGGCGAATTCACCATTTTTAACAGTTGAGTAGTATTCCATTGTGTATATAGAGCACAACTTAGCGGCTCAAGTTTCGTTCGCTGCTGTCTTTGCCTTTGTTGGCTATGGAGTTACTGAGAACTGGAAAGAAGTTGCTAGAATTTCAGGATCAAGAGAAAGCACAGAACGGTGGTTTACCTGCCCATCCTCCAAAATCATTCTGCTATGTGAGCATGTTCATTGTATGACTGAAGTTAAAAATGTGAGACGGGGTGGGGGTGGGGTGAGGGTGGGGGTGGGGGGTGGGGCGGTAGTGCAGAGGGTTAAGCGCACTTGGTACAAAGCTCAAGGACCTGCAGAAGGATCCCTGTCGATCCCCTGGCTTCTCACCTGCAGGGGAGTCACTTCACAAGTGGTGAATGAAGCAGGTCTACAGGTGTCTATCTTTCTCTCCCCCCCTCTGTCTTCTACTCCTCTCTTGATTTCTCTCTGTCCTATCCAACAACAACGAACGACATCAACAACAACAATAATAACCATAACAAGGCTACAACAACAAGGGCAACAAAAGGGGAGAAAAATGGCCTCCAGGAGCAGTGGATTCATGGTGCAGGCACTGAGCTTCAGCAATAACCCTGGAGTCAAAAAAAAAAAATGTGACACAAGTATTACAGTGAGGACATGAGTCTCATTAGCAGCATGCTATTGAAGACAGCATAGGAGACCTGACTTTAAAGGTTCTGAAATTCTTTTTTCCCACGAACACATTCAAAGTCATCTGAACTCTAATAGTAAATTGAAGAAGTTCCTGATTTACCAGTTCTTTCAGGTCTACTACCACAGTTTAGTAGCTCTGTATGCTGAAGATTGTATTTCTAGGACCTAGAAGCACAGAACATGCCATTTGAAGGCAATGTTTCTCTAAAAGGAGTTATACATTTAAATTTTTAAAAATATTTATTTATTTTCCCTTTTGTTGCCCTTGTTGTTTTTTAGTTATTATTGATGTCGCAGTTGTTAGATAGGATGGAGATAAATAGAAGAGGGGAAGACAGAGAGGGGGAGAGAAAGACACCTGCAGACCTGCTTCACTGCCTGTGAAGCGAGTCCACTGTAGGTGGGGAGCCGGGGGCTTGAACCGGGATCCTTAGACCGGTCCTTGCACTTTGTGCCACGTGGGCTTAACCTGATGCGCTACTACCCAACTCCCAGATATATAATATATCCATATATATAATATAATATAATATATACTATTTCCTTTATATAATAATAAAGTTATTATATAAAGGAAAAAGAAGAAGAGGAAGAGGGGGGAGGAGGAGCATGCCTATAAATTTTGAATTATTATAAATTATTATATAAAGGAAAAAGGTAGAAGTAAAACAAAAAACAAGCATTCATTTTTGCATGGGGCAAGCCCACAGTCCAGCTTTTATAGAAAAACCAAGGGAGTCAACATCCAAGTATGTTTTGCTTAGGATTATCTTCAATGGTTTAATGAGTCTTCATGAAATTTCAGGTGCATTCCCAATTCTCAGCCTTGCCCACAACTGTGTATTTTAATTACCCAGGAGCATTGAGGGAGATTTTTGTTAATCCTTAGCTATAACATGCTTGAGTGATTTGAATCCTTCAACCTCTTGGCCAGCAGCATGCATATTCTGTATTGAGGCCACATTAACTATGCAAGGGGCCAAATGAGGACCTGTGAGAATGGTCTTCAAAACATGATCTCAGCACAATGAATGTACTGTTGTTAAGTCAAAACAACTCCACAAACTCAAGGAAACCCATAGGCTTCTATAACCTCAAACCAAATATTCAGGGATAAGCCTCTTAGGACATTACCATCACTACTAATAAAATTGGGGGTATTTTTTTTAAACAAAATATTCTCCAAAATTTATAGGCATGTATTCAGTGATACAAAGCTTTGAACACAATTAATTTTAATACTTTGGGGGTATTTTTTTTAAAGAATTTATTTATTTATTCATGAGAAAGATAGGAGGAGAGAAAGAACCATCACTCTGGTACATGTGCTGCCGGGGATCGAACTCGGGACCTCATGCTTGAGAGTCTAGTGCCTTAGCCACTGCTCCACCTCCTGGACCACGGGGGTATCTTTTTTTAAGTAAGTTTCTTTTATTAGAAATAAACAGGTGGCCAGGCTGTGATGCAACCAGTTAAGAGCACATAGTACTAAGTGCAAGGACCTGGCAAGGATCCGGGTTTGAGCCCCTGGCTCCCTACCTGCAAAGGAGATGCTTCACAAGTCGTGAAGCAGATCTGCAGGTGTCTATCTTTTTCTCTCCCTTCTTATATCTTTTTAAAAATTTTCTTATTGTCTTCATTTATTTGATAGAGACAGAGAGACACCTGCAGCATTGCTTCACCACTTATAAAGATTTCCTCCTGCAGGTGGGGGCTGGGGGTATATACCTGGGTCCTTGAGCATTGTAATGTGCGCTTAACCAGGTGCACCACTACCTGGCTTCTCTCTCTTCCTCTCTCTCTCCCTCTCCCATCTCTCTCAATTTCTCTCTGTCCTATCCAACAAAATGGATAAAATGGCCTCCAGGAGCAATAGATTCATAGAAGGCACTGAGCCCCAGTAATAACCCTGGAGGCAAAAACAACAACAATAACAACAGCAACAAAACTGAAATAATTTTACTATAGGGGTGTTATTCAGTACTATTTTTTTGGGATTCTAACCTCCTGATACATCTCAGTGACCCCCCCAGCTTTCTGATCCCACCATAAATTTTTTTTGGATTGGAGGAGATATTTGTATTGGTAGGGGGTGAAGCTGAGAATGACTGGAAAAGGAGCTAAGGGCTGAACACAGAGTAGCTGATGAGGTGACTCAGCACTAAAGCATAGGAGTGAATTTCTGAGTTTGATTCTAGGCACCCCTTATACCAAAGCTGAGCAGTGCTCTGCACTCTCTCATTTCCTTTTCCTCTTCCTCTTTCTCTCAACATATTTCTCATAAAATAAAATTTAAAAGTTTGAAAGATGAACATACTGTGGCACAGTGGATTGGGCATTGGACTCTTCAAGCATGAGGTCCTGAGTTCAATCCCTGGCAGCACATATATTAGAGTGATGTCTGTTTCTTTCTCTCTCTCCTCCTATCTTTCTCATGAATGAATAGTCTCTTAAAAAAATGTGAACATGCTAAGCTTGTTGGCAAAGCAGTCTTAGGCACAAAATGCAGTTAACTTGGGATCCCATTCTCATTTGGGAATGTCACCTTTGAAATTGAATTTTCAGGTCTTGTCGGGGTCTCTGGCAGGGTGATCTCCAGGGGAAAAGTAACGGACCGGTTCTTTCTTGCTTGTGACAGGGGACGACATGAAGTAAAGACACCAGGGAGACTGCTGCGTGCTCAGATCTTGTTTCTTAGCAGGTGGGCATGAGTTAAATAGAAAACCAAACAAAGGGAATTATTGAAATATGTCAGAAATTACAGGTTTCTTAAAGGTCAGCTTGCCCCTATGGTAGGGGACTGGTATGACAGGAATTGATGAGATACAAGACAGTTATTCTCCATGACGCAAGCAACTTAATTATCCAAAGGTATTTGAGAGAAGCATAGGGGTTAAACCAGTAGGGTGAGACAGAGAGAAGATGGATATCAAAAGGCCATATAGTTTGGAATTTCTCTTGTCTGGGGTCAGAGGTGTATGATGGAGTGTGTGATAAGGTGTGTTCTCCTCTGTGATCAGAAGGTAAGGTGACTTTGAGTAAGTGAATCTTAAAGTAGGCGGCCATGTGGCCTGCAATTAATGGGGAGAACTATTGGGGTTTCTGTGGGCCTGAGAGTCAAGAAGGAAAGAACTAAGGCTGAGTTCCTTCCCTTTGCTCACCTTGGTTGAGCGAGACTCACAAGGGGGTATCTTATAAGACCTCCATCCAAGGATGGGGGAGTTCTCCCTAAATTCTGTCAAGCTTACACACAGTCCCAACAAGGTCTCTTTATAAGCTTTTCAGGGGGACAAGTAAACAGGATACTTTTATATATTGCTGGTGGCAATGTAAACTGGTACAACCAATAGGGAGAATAGTATGGAGAATCCTTAAGCAAATACAAATGGAAATGCCATATGATCCAGCAATTCCACTGCTAGGCATATACCCCATAGATATAACAACACTGATTCGAAGAGATATGTGCATTCCCATGCTTACAGCAAGTTTATTCCCAATAGCAAAAAACTGGAAAGAATCAAAATGCCCTTCGACAGATGACTGGATAAAAAAGTTATAGGGCATACACTCAACAGAATATTATGCAGCAATAAAAAGGGGGTGATATTGTGTCCTTTGGGTTAAAATGGAAGGAATTAGAGAAAATTATGCTTAGTGAAGCAAGTAAGGAAGTGAAGGACAACTACAGAATGGTTTCACTCTATATGCAAATATAGACAATTGAATATACAAGTGTGAAAAAAAAAACAAATTATCAACCTATTTTCAAGACTGTGGGAGAACTATAGTTATCTATGGAAGTACAAATGGTGACACAGACCTTTGGTGATGGGAATGGTAAAAACAACAACAGATAAATGAAGAAAAAGAAGAACTAGGAGGGGGAGAGGGGAGGGTGAGGAAGAAGAGGAGGAAGAGGAGGAGGAGGAAGAGGAGGAGAAGGAGCTAAGATACTTTTATAAGCCAGGCGAGACCTCCTCATTTATTTACATTGGCTTTCCTTTTTTACAAAAATTAAGTTCTATTATTTTATTTAGTGAACTTTCTTTCAAATCATATCTGGGTATTTGAAAAGATAGTCTTGGATGAAAAAACAGATAGAACTGAAAAAACCAAGGCAATATATGTAAATTATAAAAACAATAGTAGCACATTAGTTCATTGTAATAGATGGTCTCTGATGAGTCACTCCTGTTGATTTTTCAGAATGTGTTGACAGTAATGATTATCTGCTGTTTCCTTGCCTAAATTAACTTGCCTGCTTCACTGAGAGAAGATGAGGAAATGAGGCAAGGAAAGAATAGAGAAGCTAATCTTTTTCTAAGTGTTTATTCTATTTCAGAATCGGATAGATATGCATACATGAAAATGTATTCTCATTTAATTCTTATACTACTTCTCTGGCAGTACTCTCACTCTTACAGAAGGAGGAGAAATTTTAAATAAATTAGTCAAGAATAAAAAGCTAGTAAACAATAGGGCTCAAACTCATTTTTATCTGGACCTTAAATTTTCACCCCCCTACATAATCATCTTTCTTCCTAATGGGCAGCTTCTAAGACAAGTCAAGCACAGATTTTTAAAAAAGAATCACTTCAACCAGGGTATGTATCACTGATCTGAATCTAAAGCACTGGCATATTTGGTCTTCAAAAGTAGCTCATTATTTTAAAGTTATAGTTATACATTTTCTGACAAAGTCAGAAAGATCTTTTATATATAGCAGAATGAAGTGTAACTTCAGAAATAAGTGGCTATCTTAGATCAACCCCCCCTGAACCTGTCGCCAGGTCAAAACACCCATTGAGTAGAAAGACCTAAAGTAGGAAAATGAGCTTGACTTCAGGAAATGTAGTACCAACACAGATGCTTCTGTGTTACTGGAAAATACAGTCTGAAACCAACATTGTGACTTCTCCAGCTATCAAGGTTTCCAAAGGAAAACAGAAGGATCTGTTCAAGACACTAAAGAGTGAGCTGTAGGGTGGTTCGGGAGGTGGCACAGTGGATAAAGCATTGGACTCTCAAGTATGAGGTCCTGAGTTCGATCCCTGGCAGCACATGTACCAGAGTGATGTCTGGTTCTTTCTCTTTCTCCCCTCCTACCTTTCTAATAAATAAACAAAATACTTAAAAAAAAAAAAGAGTGAGCTGTAGGCAAAGGGTTAATGTCTCTGTTAATGGCTGGAATATCTGGATGGAACCAACCTCTCACTCTTCCAGCTGCTGGGACTGTTGATACCTAGAAATCATTCTCTTGTGGAGCATCCAGGAAGCTCCCTAATCCATGTTTTACCCCCTCCCTTGGCACTGTCTGCATCTGATTGCTGATAGAAATTGGGGGTTTCAAAGATCTGGCTGCCTTGTTGTGGTAGTGGTCATCTCTGAAAGAGGTCTGTAATTTCACAGCTTCCTTTGGGATCAGCCGAGGTCCCTGTTGTAACCACCTTATATAGCTTTGCCTTTGGCTCAGTTCTGTGGCTCTCACTCTTTTACGAAAACAGATCCAAAAGAGCTCATCTTCAACATCTCTATGCAAACCTCAGAGCAGCTTTCGTGGCGAGAACATGGTCTTAATGTATCACTTTGCTCTGTATGTTAGTATCCAATAGTTTTAAGATAGTCTCTTCTTTTCCTCCTTCTCCTTCCTTTCTTCCTCATCCTTTTAATAGAGACAGAGGGAGAGAGGCAGAGAGAGGCAGACAGAGGCAGACAGAGGCAGAGAGAGGTGGAGAGAAAGAGATATTATAATACCAAATCTTCCTTCAATGATGTGGGGCAAGGCTTGGACCTGGGTCTTGCACATGGCAAAGCAGTGCACTATCCAAGTGAGCTGTGCTGCCAACCAGCCTTATTTTATGTAAAGTAAAATGCTTTATTTACTTTAAATGTAGATATTACTGTTTCCAGAAAGTCTCTTTATCCAGGTCAGTACCTTCTTTGGAACTGCCCATGACCTAATTAGGGACATTGCTGAGTATAGCATCTGTTATCATTTATCAAATTGTAATTGAATTGTACTTAAAGATGCTAGATCAGTCAAATCACTTTAAAGAAGTCCCCTCCCTCCCCAAGTCAGTTTGTCCTGGAAACAGTTCCTCCCCCTCCTCCTCCTCCTCCTCCTCCTCCTCTTCCTCTTCTTCTTCTTCTTCTTCTCCTTCTCCTTCTTCTCCTTCTCCTCCTCCTCCTCCTCCTCTTCTTCTTCTTCTTTTTCTTCTCCTCCTATTATACCAATTAATTTAAAGATTAACAAAAAGCTGAAAGAATGAAACCCCAAAGAAATAAATTTAGAAAGAAGACCTGACAACAGAAATTTTCCTAAAGATAAAGCATTTTCCTGTATAGCATTTGGTTCTGACATTGAGGCACACATACTCCAGAATGTCAATTCAGAAATTAGGCTGTATCTTTTCAACCTAGAAATCATTACCTGGAGCTGGAGAGAATCTTACTGTGCTCCAAGTAATGTAATTATACTTTCACCAGTAGTGGAATTGTCACTTATCACTGAGTGCTCACAACAGATGTGGCATCTTTTTGGGTACTTCCAACTTGCAGTGCCATTCCTCTTTCCTGAGTCTTGTCTGCCTGTTTGTGCCACCTGTAAGGATTAATGATGAAAGGTCTTTGGGTATTTTTTTTTACTTTCTTTTTTATTTATTTTTATTTATTTATATATTTTATTGTTTATTTTAAAAAGTAGACATTAACAAAACCATAAGATAAGAGGGGTACAACTTCAAACAATTCCCACCACCAGATCTCCATATCCCATCCCCTCCCCTGATAGCTTTCCTATTCTTTACCTCTGGGAGTATGGACCCAAGGTCATTGTGGGGTGCAGAAGGTGGAAGGTCTGGCTTCTGTAATAGATTCACTGCTGAACATGGGCACTGACAGTCGATCCATACTCCCAGCCTGCCTCTCTCTTGCCCTAGTGAGGTGGGTCTCTTGGAAAGTGGAGCTCCAGGACACATTGGTGGGGTCATCTGTCCAGGGAAGTCTTGTTAGCATCATGCTAGCATCTGGAACCTAGTGGTTGAAAAGAGAGTTAACATACAAAGCCAAACAAATTGTTGAACAATTATGGACCTAAAGGCTGGAATAGTGAAGATGAAGTGTTGGGGGGGGGGTCCTCCATTTTGTAGATAGCTAGTAGGCATATTTTAGTTATATTTCAAAGGGCCTGTGGCTATACTAGTCTTTTTTTTTTTCTCTGTGCCTGAAATCTGATATTGCAGGTGGATCATAATTATTGTCTGGGTAGATGATGTCATGGCTAGAAGAGGGACAGAAAGCTGGGTCAGGAAAGAGAGTAGCTCCCTAATATGGGGAAGGGGTATAAATATTGTTGATTGTAAACCCCATCAATTTGATGTAATCTGGGGCCCATATTCAGCTTAGAAGCCTATGTGACCTCTGCATCCCTGTAGATCTGAGCTCACATTCTGTGGTCATCAGTAGGAACATTCCATGATGCCCCAGTATTGACCCATCTTCCTCAGGTGTAGCATAGAGTATGTCGTCCATCCTCCCTTTGGATGTTGTTGATCCAAGTTGAGGGCAAGGTCCTATGGGGCCCCCACAAAGGGGTCTTTTTGTTGTTCCTGATGAGGGTAAATATCAAATGGCAGGCACAGCAGTTATCTCAGGACAACTACAATATTTTTACTATTTTACTAACTAATCCCATATAGTATTGAGTTAGGCAGTAATCTGAAGGTTAACAGGTCACATAGTTTCTCATCAGTCCTTGGGTGATCACTGTGGCAGAGGGGGAGGCTTTGGCCTCTCACAACACCCATGGACCCCTGGGAAACCATGGAGTTGTTAAGCCTTATATAGAGAGATTGATTAAATCATAGTTTGTTCTAGTCTAAAACATGCATAAGTCCAGAATATCAAGATACAGTACATATTGTGTTAGATGTTCCCCAACAATTGCTTTTCTTATTAATCTTTTTGGAGAGATAGCTTATTTGAATAGTGCATACTTGTTCAGTCATACTCAGGACCCAGGTTGCTGCCTGTCCCCCCATGGTTCTACAGGAAATTTTTTTGTGCTGTGGTATCTTTCTTTCTGCCCTTTTATCTTTCTATCTGAAAAAAAAAAGTTGACCTGAAGTGGTAAAACCCTAGTGACTACAAACAAAACAAAGCAAAATGCAATACAACTTTTAATACTTTGTCATATTCTCATTAAATTATAACTTTGTAACCTGAATAAAAGGGAGAATTTACTTTGTAATGATAAACTGTAACTGTAATCGTAGACTCTAGTCATCTCTTAAAACTTTGACCAACTTTGAGAACTTTGGCCAACTTTGAGAACTAGCTCTAACTCAAGTAGTTGGACTGCTTTAGCTTTGCAGATAGCTTGAATCTTGACTCAGTCCCCTGAAACTGAGAGTGCTCTTCTCATCACTGAAATAATTTAGGAGCTAATAAAGAAAGCAAGTAGTGTGTGCCTTACCAAAAGTAAAGCTAATTTTCATCCTGCTAATCATGCTTGTGGAACTTTATATTTACTAATATAACCTCTTTTCTGCTGTATTCAATGGCAGCAACTTATTGATATTAAACTCTTCACAGAAGCCTCTTTTTAATTTTTTTACACTAGAATCTTTTTATTGAGGGGCTAATAGTTTATAATACAGTTATTGACACATGGGTACAATCCCTTATCTCCTTATGATAGGTGTCTGCATTCTTTATACTAAGCATTCACATCAGACACCCACTACCCTGTTTGTAATTAGTTCAGTTTTTTTTTTTTTTTCAGCAGTGAAGCCATGGGGAGACATGGTAGCTACTTTATTTATTTGAAGTAACCTTCACTACCATATTACAAATATTTTAGGGTGGCAGGTGGTGGTGCACCCAGTTAAGCGCACATAATACTAAGTGCAAAGACCCACACAAAGATCCTAACTCAGGCCTCTGCTCCCTAGCTGCAGGGGAGAAGCTTCCTGTACTCTCTCCTTCAACTCACCATCTTGATCCATAGCTTCTATCTTTCTGGTGGACTCATGTAGTGTGTGTGTGTGTGTGTTTGTGTGTGTGTGTGTGTGTGTGTGTGTGTGTGTTAGCTCAACTCTTGTATTCTTTGTCTCATTTCTGTTATGACTTCTTTCATAAGAATGCTCCCTAAATTTGTTGAATTTTTTTACCCAGTTGTTGCCTTGACTGATCAGGGAAAGAAGTTTCCTACCTTCTCATTATGTTTGATGCTCCGTAAAGATTTGGGTCCAGGAATCTGTGTTTGAACCTGGGAGGTAACCTGAAGCTTGAAATTGTGAGTGCTTAGTTGTCTCTAGGTTGCCATGGGCAGTGCCTCCTTTTTTAGTTCTGTATCTTCCTGGAGTTCTTCTGTAGTCATTCTTTTCATGAATGCAGAATTATTATTTTGGGCTGTTGAAGTTTTCCTGTTTGTACATTGAACATGGCTGCTATATTGAACCAGCAGGTGGTACTATGGCTACAGTACTGATTTCCTTTCTGTTTATATATTGTGGGGCAGGGGGAGGAGAGGTATTACAAGTGAGATAATTTGACAGTATTGATAACTGAAAGGTATGGGGCCTGCACTCAAACTTTTGTATGCTAGTTGTGAAGAAGCTGTTTTTATTTCTTCATTTTTTTGTTGTTTGGTTTTATTTCTTGTGTACTTGAAGGAGCATAGCTCACTTTCCAGTTAATTCCTGGGCACAGTTTCCCTTGAGTCTCCCTTGGGGTGTGGGTAGACTATACCACTTGACTGTCAATTCTCAGGCAAGTTAACTCTGTTACACTGGTGAGGTATTTTTTTTTTTTTTCCAGTCTGGCAAATGTTTTCCCCTAAGGTCAGAGGTGAAAGCGTTCTTCAGGTACCTATCACAGGGAAACAAGAAATGGTACACATTTGTCAACAAGTATACTGTAAGCAACTAACTCCCCCCATAAAATTTCATATATATATATATATCCCAGAGATTCTTAGCTCTAAGATCCACTGCACAGCTGCCAAAATGGCTCCTGAGGCTGGAAAGCATGATTCCTTCTGAACTAGATTTATCCCTAGTCCCATTTTCTGCTCACTGACAGGCCTCAGATTCAAATATTTTTAAATGAAAAATGAAACCTTTAATTTACATCTTATAGGAACTACTTCTGTATTATTTTCTTTTAAAAAATGTTGTTAGATACCAGAGCTGTTGTGCAAAAAATATTAGCAGTATTAAAATGGTTAAGTCTCAAGTCAGTCTATGCTAATAAATGACAAACCAAATATGTTTATTTATGTCTTTCATAAATTGACTTTCTTTTTTATGTTTTTTAAAAATTGTTATTATTTCTACTTATTGGATACAGACAGCCAGAAACCAAGAAGGAAAGGGGAGATAGAGAGAGAAAGAGAGACACTTGTAGCACTGCTTCACTGCTTGCAAAACTTTCCCCCTGCAGGTGGGGACTGGGGCTCAAACCTGGGTCCTTGCACATTGTAACATCTGTGCTCAACTAGGTGTGCCACCACCTGGACCCCATAAGTTGACTTTACAAGTTAGAATGGTTTATTGAGCAAGAGAGAAGATAAATATTTATTTTTATTTTTGTTTATCTATTTACTTATTTAAAGAACGAGATGTTAACAAAACCGTAGGATTGGAGGGGTACAACTCCACACAATTCCCACCACCAGATCTCTATATTCTATCCCCTCCCCTGATAGCTTTCCCATTCTCTATTCCTCTGGGAGTATGGACCCAAGGTCATTGTGGGTTGCAGAAGGTGGAAGGTCTGGCTTCTGTAATTGCTTCCCTGCTGAACATGGGTGTTAACAGGTCGATCCATACTCCCTCTCTCTTTCCCTAGTAAGGTGGGTCTCTGGGAAAGCAGAGCTCCAGGACACATTTAGTGGGGCCATCTGTCCAAGGATGTCTGGTTCGCATCATGCTGGCGTGGCTGAAAAGAGAGTTAACATACAAAGCCAAGCAAATTGTTGAACCATTATGGACCTAAAGGCTGGAATAGTGCAGATGAAGTGTTGGGGGGTACTCACTGCAGAATATTGTGTACTTCTGCTTTCAGGTATATATTTTGCCCCAGTTTATGGATACGTGTGAACATATGCTCTATCTCAGGGGACCTGGTCTATATCTAGGTTTTGGGACTTTGTTAGGAAGTGAACCACCTCGAATGGAATTAGAAAATACTATGAAAGGAAAGGTCTCACCTGAGTAATGAAGCTGAAGGGTTGTCATGCTACACCTGAAGTCTCTGGACATAGTTTGAAGTGAAGCATGCTGGGGTGGCAATGGTTGCGTTGATTAGGTTGTGATAGGTGGATGCAATATTATTTGATATGAATTGAGAGAAGCATGCAGGAAAGTGGGTCCCACCCTAAGGTTCCAGGACTGGGGGAAATAGAGGCTCTATAGTGGAAATGTAAGGTTCCTGTTGTCTTAGGGTTGAAGAAGACAATGGATAGTTATTGTTATCATCACATTAGAAGATAAATATTTTGATGAGAGAACATATGAACTTTTGTCAGTTTTAGTAATCTAGGTTTTGATTACAAAGTTGAGATTTTAAAAATCAGATTAATGATTTACAAAAAAAATCACATTCAAATATATATGTGCAAACATAGCACCCACCATCAAAGTTGTATTCCACCCCCACTTCACTACTTGTAGTTTTTACAAAAATCTAAGAGACAGTTTGGTTACTATTTCTTTTTGCAAGTTTCTCTGCTTTTGTAATACGTATTTTGTACATAGTGAAATCATCTTTTTTCATCTTTACCTCTTTACTTATTTCACTTAACACAATTACCTCCAGTTCTATTCATGTTGTCCCCAATGATGCGATGTCATGTTTTTTTAACTATAAAGTCGCATTCATTGAATATATATTCCTTGACTTATTTTTAATCTTTTTTTATTTATAAAAAGGAAAAACTGACAAAACCATAGGATAAGAGGGCTACAACTCCACACAATTCCCACTACCAGAAATCCATATCCCATCACCTCCTTTGATAGCTTTCCTGTTCTTTAACCCTCTGGGAGTATGGACCCAAGGCAATTTTGGGATTATTTATTTATTTATTTATTTATTTTTAGTTTAATTTTTATTTATAAAAAGGAAACCTTGACTAAACCATAGACTAAGAGGGGTGAAACTTCACACAATTCCTACCACCAGAACTCCGTATCCCATTCCCTCCCCTCATAGCTTTCCTATTCTTTAACCCTCTGGGAATATAGAACCAAAGTCATTGTGGGTTCCAGAAGGTGAAGGTCTGGCTTCTGTAATTGCTTCCCCACTTAGCATGGACATTGACAGGTCGATCCATACTCTCAACCTGTCTATCACTTTCCCTAGTGGAGAAGGGTTCTGGGGAAGCTAGCTCCAGGACACATTGGGGAGTTGTCTGTCCAGGGTCTGGCCAGCATCATGCTAGCATCTGGAACCTGGTGGTTGAAAAGAGAGTTAACATGCAAAGCCAAACAAATTGTTGAACAATCATGGACCTAAAGGCTGGAATAGTGCAGATGAAGTGTTGGGGGGCCCTCCAATTTGTAGATAGCTAGTAGGCATATTTTAGTTATATTCCAAAGGGCCTGTGGCTATACTAGTGATTTTTTTTTTTTTTTTTTTTGCCTGAGCCTGAAATCTGATATACAGGTGGATCCTAATTATTGTCTGGGGGAGATGATATCATGGCTGGCAGAAGGACCAGAAAGCTGGATCTGGGAAAAGAGTAGCTCCCTAATATGGGGAAGGGGTATAAATATTGTTGGCTGTAAACCCCATCAATTTGGTGTGATCTGGGGCCCATAATTAGCTTAGGAGCATGTGTGATCTCTACATCCCTCTAGATATGAGCTCACATTTTGTGGTCATAAGTAGGAACGTTCCATGCTGCCCCAATATCAGGACCCATCTTCCTCAGGTGTAGCATGGAATATATTGTCCATCCTCCCTTTGGCAGATGGAACATTCCATCAACATCTACTGTTGTTGATCCAAGTTGAGGGCAAGGTCCTATGGGGGAGGCCCACAAAGGGTCTATTGTGTTGTTCCTGATAGGAATGATTGGTAACAATGGAGAGAGGGATTTATTAGAGGTCTAGGCCCATCATGTCTGTTTGGGAATCTCAGGACTCCCAAATAGGGCCCCAACTGATGGGTTGGCCTGATAGTGACTAAAGAGTCATCATTAAAATATGCCAGTCTCTTGCCCTTGTTCAGCTTTTGCAGTCCTTGCTTTGATGAGGTTAGCTTTGGAGTTAGTGAGAGAACTGTAATAGGAAATAGGTGAGGAGGGTATCTAAGTCTAAGTGGACACTATTTCATTATGAACTGGATACTGACTCACTAAAGACTATTGTGTATTTTTGCTTTCAGGTATATATTTTGCCCAAATTTATGGATACATGTAAACATATGCTCTATCTTCTGGCACCTAATCTGTATCTAGGTTTTGGGATTTTGTTAGGAAGTGAACCTCCTGGAATAGAATTAGAAAATACTATGAAAGGAAAGGTCTTACCTGAGTAATGAGGGTGAAGGGTTGACATTCTATAACTGACATCTCTGGACACAGTCTGAAGTGAAGCATGCTGAGGTGGTACTTGTTGCATTGATTAGGTTGGGATCAGTGGATGTAATATCATTTAGTATGAACTGAGAGAAGCGTGCAGGAAAGTGAGCCCCACCCTAGAGGTTCCAGGACTGGGGGAAATATAGGCTCTATAGAGGAAGCAGGAGGTTCCTGCTGTCTTAGGGTTTAATAAGACAATAGATAGTTATTGCTATAATCACATTATTTGGCAATTGGGCTAACTTTGAAATATCCCTTTGTTAGGATTTGCTGTATCATATACAACATCACCATAATTTATGTCCTTTGATATTATTTGTATGTATCATTGCCACCGGTTGCTTCTGTTCTCCCTGGATTAAGCTTTTAAGAGAATCAACATATCAAAGACTCAGCCTATGTATTAAAAAGACTCAGTCTGTGCTTTTAAAAATTTGAGACATTCGGGGAGTTAGGCGGTGGCGCAGTGGGTTAAGCGCACGTGGTGCAAAGCGCATGGACAGGTGGAAGGATCCCTGTTCGAGCTCTGGCTCCCCACCTGCAGGGGAGTCGCTTTGCAGGCAGTGAAGCAGGTCTGCAGGTGTCTATCTTTCTCTCCCCCTCTCTGTCTTCCCCTCCTCTCTCCATTTCTCTCTGTCCTATCCAACAACGAACAACATCAACAATGGTAATAATAATAACCACAATGAGGCTACAACAAAGGCAACAAAAGGGGGAAAAATGGCCTCTAGGAGCCATGGATTCATGGTGCAGACACCGAGGCCAGCAATAACCATGGAGGGAAAAATAAAAAAAGAAAAAAATTTGAGACATTCAATCAATTTTTCCCCTCTCATATTAATTAGTGATTTATATGTCTACAAATTGTTAGGAGTGTACATAAACACCATTCCCACCACCAAAAGACTGTGTCCCATCCCCTGCCTCCGACCCCCCCCCCCAATCCCAGCCCTGTGAAGCTGAACATTCACCCTTACCCTCCACCCAGGGTTTTTACTTTGGTGCCCTACTCCAAGGATTCTTTTTTAAGAAATATTTTTATTTATTTATTATTGGATAGAGACAGAGAGAAACTGAAAGGAGAGGGTTAGATAGAAAGGTAAAAAAAGAGACACCTGCATCCCTGCTTTACCACTTATGATGCTTTTCCCCTGGAGGTGGGGATCAGGGATTTGAACATGGGTCCTTGCATACTATAGTGTGTGTACATAACTAGCTGTATCTCTGCCTTGGCCCTATTCCCTGACTTCTTTATTCACTCATGTTGATGAACATTTAGGCTACTCTTGTACTTTAACTTCGTGAATAGTGCAGCCACAGAGATAGAGGTGTCTATAACTCTTCAAATAGTGGTTTCTGTCCTTTAGATATGTGCCTAGGAGTGATACTGCGGGATCATAATGTATTTCCGTTTTTACTGGAGGACTCCCCATACTGTTATTCACAGGGGCTACAACTGTCAGCACTTTCAGTTGTTACACTAACAGTGTAACAAAGTTTCCCCACCCCAACCCCATTCTCTCCTATCCTTTGCAAAGGAATTATTTTACTGAATGGTTTCCTTAGACCATTTCAATCAACCAGCTGTGAATAATTTCAGGACAAAGGATTGCTCCTTATTCATTTATAAACTAAGCATCTTGAATGGTGTTTAGAACATAGTTAAATGTCTACTAAGCTATGCTGATATGCTTTCTTCTATATTTCCCCTGAATTCACAGTCAGGTGTTGAATGCTTAAGCTCAAATGCTAATACTTAAGCTTCAACCCTTTACTTGGTATTCTTTCCTGGCCAGAAGCACAATCAATATTTCTTGGCATGATGACTTTTTATGAGCACTTGCTACTTATTGCCTCTGTTCTCATTATTCTTTCTCCTTACATACTTAATACAATCTTCTACTTTGTTTTTCCTTTGTTCTTTGCTATTGGTAAATCACAACATGCAGACAGAGTGAAAGTGGAACATTCCCCTCTTCTATTCTGGACAAATACTCTTGAACAAGAAAAGCTCTAACATCACATTGAGAGGAATAGCAGTAATGCTGCATTATTCCCCAGAGTTTTGAAAAAACTTGGTGCTGTGGCAAGACCTGAGCATTCCCTTCCATGCGTGTCCTGCCGGAGCTTATGTGGGAGTATGAGAGCAGAGGGAGGGGTCAGGGGTGTGACTACTGACTCTTCTGATAAAGTAGAATTTCAAAAAGACAAGGGAGTCAGTGGCTAGTTTAGTCATTTTCCTATTGGTGTAATATTTTCCTGTGCTTCCTGCTTTTTAAGTCTATTTATTTTTTATTGATTTAATAATGATTGACAAGATTGTAGGATAAGAGGGGTACAATTCCATACCATTCCCACCACCAAAGTTCCATATCCCATTCCCTCCATTGTGTTACAGTGCGAAATCAAACCACCATCCACTAAGAGGAAGCAAAAGATGTTTATTCACGAATTCCAATCCGGGCCGAGATGGTGACGGGCGGCAGTCCACCAAGCTCGACCCTGAACAAGGCTCAAACCACACAATTTATAGGAATTCAGACTACACTCAGGGAGGGGGAACACATCACCTTATCAACCTACATCCAATAACAGGCTATAGCAAACACAAAATCCAATCATTTCAAACTTAGCAAAAGCATGATCCATTCAAAGTAAAGCGCGGGCTAATTTCAAACATTGCAAATTCACACAACCAATAGAATCTAGCCAGGTAGGGTCACCACCCCCCCACCACCCCCCCCACCCCCCCCCCCCCCGCCATCAGTGGCCCCTTCCTAGAAAATAATTTCCTAGTGCAAAGGCCCTGATAAGCTTTGTCTGTTTGCAGGTAAACATCCCGTGGCTTACTGATTCTGGGTAAACAACCGGTGGCTTACTAATTAAGTCCTGTTCCTTTCAACCGGTGGCTTACTAATTAAGTCCTGTTCCTAAAGGGACAAAGGGAAAGGAATTTTCTATCTCTCACCACCAACAACTTATACTAAAAGCACTTAATGAATAACTGCATGAAAGAGAACTTTTAAAACTACTTCTAACATTCCTTAAAACTACTGCTTCTAACACATTGGAAGCTTCCCTATTCTTCATCTTTCTGGGAGTATGGACCCAGGATCATTATGGGTTATAGAAGGTGGGAGGTCTGGCTTTTGTAATAGCTTCTCCACTGGACATGGGTGTTGGCATACCCCTAGCCTGTTTCTATCTTTCCCTAGTGGGGCAGGTCTCTGCGAAGTTGAGGTTCCAGAATATATTGGTAAGACCATCTGCCCAGGGAATTCATGTTGGCATCATGGTAGCACCTGCAACTTGGTGGCTGAAAAGAATTAAGACATAAAGCAGAACAAATTGTTTAATAATTAGGACCCTGAGAAAAATCTAGGAAGTCTATTTTAGGTATATTCCAAATGGTCCATGACTTTACTAATTTTTTGCCTGAGCCTGACAGCTAACATGCAGGTGGTATAAAAGTATTTTCTGGGGAGATGTATTTATTTTTATAGAGTCAGAAAAGAGGAGAAAGAGAGAGAGCTCAAGGGGGACACCTGCATCCCTGCTTCATTGCTCGTGATGCTTCTCCTTTGCAGGTGGTAATCAGGGGCTTAAATCAGCATCCTTGTGCTTGACAACATGTGTGCTTTTCTGGATGTGCCACTGCCAGGGCACTTTTGTGCAGCCTCTGCTCTTTTGTGTGTGAGCAGGGGCCTCATATATGCGTTATTTAACTTCTCTGAGGTTACAATTTTATTCAGATAGAGAGGGAGAGAAAAAAGACACATACACACACACACACACACACACACACACACACACACACACACACACACAGAGAGAGAGAGAGAGAGAGAGAGAGAGAGAGAGAGAGGGAGAGACCACAACCCTGGAAACTTCCACATGGTTCCAGGGTTCTAACCTAGGTCGTACACATGTCAAGGAATGAGCTCTACCCATTGAACTATGTCTCCTGTCTCATATGTGAAGAAAACCACTATATATATATTTTTTTCCTACCTAATATTTTTGAAGGGTTTATTTAAAATAGAATTCATGTTTGGTACTTAACTTGTAAATATTAATATTTTTTTGACAGTCCACATCCTACCAGCATCTAAGAAGAATGGACTTGGAAGCAAGTGTAGTACTTATTTGCCACTCCCTTTCCTGGAAAAGCCTCAGTGAAACTTTTCCTCAGAAATACAAGCTTGAATTATGCCCAGAGTGCTAGCCCAGAGTGGAGGCAACAGGGGAACTAATAGCTCTTAGAGGTGGCACTTGGGCTAGGAGTGGTCTGCAGATGTTGAGAGTGCAGTATTTCACAATGGAACTCAGCAGAAAAGCCAACTTCAAATTGATAAGGGGGCCGTGCATGTGCTTCATTTAACTCCAGACAGATTTTTGACTACTTGTGTCATATGCAAATGTGTACAACAATGCTTGAAATTGGATTTTCATTTTACTTAATTAGATTAGCACAAGGCCTGCATAATAATCAACAGTTAGTAGCCTCCCAACTACTGGGGTTCAGCTTCTTAAAATGATTGCTGGGTTTGAAGTTTGGTCTGCCATGTGGGAATGAGGCCAATGGGTGGATTTTTAGAGTTGGTTTGGCTGGTTTTACTTATATCTATGTGGTTCAACGGAAAGACGTCATTTTTTTTTTTTAACTCTAGGTGTAAAAATAGAAGGTTTAAAAAAATTCCAGAAAACTAATTAAGGATTCTTTTCCTCTAAATTAAAGACTACCTGCTTTAACAAAACATAAGTCAAAGTCCTTCCTGGCCTCCCCCCTACCCCCCAGTCTTAAAGAAAATGAGTAATGAAACCTCACTGTGTGTTTCCTCTCCAGCATGAATAATAGGAATTTGAAATCCATTATCATTACAATTAGGGAATTTTCTCTACGGGTTTTAGATTTCTACAGTGTGTGGCCTGCACAGAGAACAGCTTTACATAATTACAAAAGACAAGGAAGATTGGTTTCAGAAACACCAATGGTGGAACAGACAATTGATTACACATAAAATTCTGGGCAAGAAGACAATGACAATACCAGGAGAGAGAGAGAGGGAGAGGGAGAGAGAGAGGGAGAGGGAGAGGGAGAGGGAGAGGGAGAGGGAGAGGGAGAGACAGAGATACTAAGAACTCATTCAGAAATCAAGAAAACCCAGATAGCATTTATCCAAGCAGAGAATAGCTCTGCAGTGTTCGATTAAGCAAAGGGAAGGCAGATGTTCCATTTTGTCCCTGTCGGGAAGGTTTTCATTTGTAGTTGGGTGATGTTTTTAAATAAGACTTTCCTAAGTACTGCTTTGTAAGAGAAAATGGAATTTCATGACAGGCTGGAGGAGCTTTAGATCCCTCTGGTAACTCTCAGATGTGCAGTTTAAACTTTCTCTTCAAGTAACGTGTAGGAATGGAAAAAAAGTTCAAGACTTACAGCTAGGGGACCTTTGTGTTTGTCCTTCCATTGGCTAGCTACCTTATCATACCTCTCTTTCTTTATTTGCTGAGAAGAATTTTAAGAACACACTGTGGCTACAGACAATGAACTATTCTGTGCAGCTCCAAGATCCCTGGGCCTCAGTAGTTTTATCTCTAAGGTATGATTTTCAAGAATATTGAAGTAAAGAAACCATTTTCCATGTAAGCTAATTCATAACTTCCTTCCATTTTCTCAGATACTAGCTAGTCCCACTTAAGATCCTTTAACGTTAGATTCATTGCTGGAACGCTTGAGATTTTGAAACAAACTGTGTTTTTTGGTCAAACATGTCTCAAAACCATATTGCAAGCTGGGATAGAATCTGTGTTTGCTTATGTATTTATTTTTATGGAACACAGGTGTTTCTGGCAACAATCCGTAGTAACAAGTTAGTAGCAGCATAACATGACATGGCAGCACTCACTGGTAGCTTTGATTTAGTTGAGGCCAAAAGAGACAGTAGGATGGTAAGGGACCAGAGAGAAGAAACATCAACAAGTATGGCCATAATCCTAGAGGTCCAGGACTGGAAGAAATAAAGATCTTAAAGAGAATGGGAAGGGTTTCTTGTAGGCTTAGAAAGAGTTTCAAGTTTGTTATCTAATTTAATTTAATGATTTAATTAATGTTAGTTAATACTGTTCTAAAAAAAGTGCCTGTAGAAAGAATGAATAGGCTCATACTTTGTTTGCCTCCTGGGTTATAGCTGGGGCTCAGTGCTTTCACTATGAATCCAGTGCTTCTGGCAGTCACTTTCCCCCATTTTATTAGCTAGGACAGAGAAATTGAGAGAGAAGGAGAGTATAGAGGGGTGGGGGTGGGGGAAGATAGACACCTGCAGACCTGCTTCACTGCTTGTGAAGCAAGCCCACTTGTAGGTGGGGAGCTGAGGGCTCAAACTGGGATCCTTGCCCAGGTCCTGCACTTCATACTTTGTGCACTTAATCTGGTGTTCCATCGTCTGCCCCCACCTCCATCTCATTCATTCTTTTAAAAGCATATTATCTCATATGATTGGGCAGTGAAATAGCTCACTTTGATAATATTCCACTTTGCCACATGCATAGCCCAGGTTCAAGCCCTACTACCAGTGTGTTGAAGGAATCTTCGGTGCTGTGGTTTATTTCACTGTTTCTTTCTGCCTCTGTCTCTTTGTCTTTTTGAGAAAAAAATGAATGATTTTTTTAATCACCACCAGGGTTATTACTGGGGCTTGGTGTTGGCACTATGAATCCACCACTCCTGGTAGCCATTTCCCTCCACCCACTTTTTTATTTCTAAATTTTATTCAGTAGGACAGAGAGAAATTAAGAGAGGTGGGGAGATGGAGAAGGAAGGAGAAAGCCATCTGCAGACCTGCTTCACTACTGGTGAGTTGGACCTCCTGCAGATGGGCTGAACCTGGGTCCTTAAGCATGGTAATATGTGTGCTTAATGAAGTGGTCTACCACCTGCCCCCTACCAGAAAAAAAATTTCAATGTCTTATTTCATCTTTAGCCTTGAAAATGGCCTTCTTGAATCTAGTTTGGGTTGGAAGAATGATTAAAAAAAGAAAAGATTATATCTTTTTTAAAACTTGATCACTGGAAAGTTGAGTTCACACTCAATGACTAGAAAATGTTTAAAGAAGACAAATAATAAGGCAATTTGTCTTCCAGAGAAGATCATTTAGAATATTAATGGGGCTGCTGATAAGCGAGTCAAGGAAATTAAGGCCGCACTTGCTGTGTTTTTGCAGGTGGAGACTGATGACGATGATGAGAAGGCTGCTTGGAAGGATATCAGCATGTCTGGAAACCAGGTAGTCTGTGGCACAGTGTTCTTCCTTGTGTAGTGTTGGGTGGGGCTAAGTGGTAGGTCAGTTTGCGCTTTGTTGAATGGTTTCTAGAATATGAAGAAATTAGAAGCCAGACTACAGAAATAATTCTAGTTGGTAAAGTGATTGGGTTGCCTAGAATTTGAAATTACATGACTTTAGGGAGATATTATGTAGAATGTTACACATAGACACTGCAGGGGAGCCCCTTCACAGGCGGTGATGCAGGTCTCCAGGTATCTATCTTTCTCTCCCCTTGTCTGTCTTCCCCTCCTCTCTCCATTTCTCTCTGTCCTATCCAGCAATGATGACATCAAGAAGAACAGTAACAACTGCAACAATAAAACAACAAGGGCAACAAAAGGGAAAATAAATAAATAAATAAATAAAAGTGATTTCGGGATATAAACTAGATGGGGGACCAGGCTATCTTTAGATTTTCTATGCAGGGTTTGGCAATACAGCTCAGCTGGGAAGGGGCCTGGTTTGCTGCATCTGTCAATAAGGTTTGAATCTGGCCCTTCCTGGGGGAAACTTCTGTACTGTGGTGTCTTTTGTTGTCTTTCTGAAAATGTTGACCCAGAGAGGTAAAACCTGAACAGTCTCTCTCTCTCTCTCCTATGCAGTCATTTATTTTTATTTTCTTCTTATTATTTTTGCTTCCAGGGTTATCACTGGGGCTTGATGCCTGCACTATAAATCCACTGCTTCTGGCAGCCAATTTTTCCTGTTTTCTTCTTCTTTCTCTCTCTTTCTCTCTTTCTTTCCTTCTTACTTTCGTTCTTTCTTTCTTTTTGTTTTGTTTTGTTATTGGATGGGGCAGAGAGAAATTGAGAAGGAATGGAGAGACAGAGATGGAGAAGGAAAGATAGACACCTGCAGCCCTGCTTGAGGATTGTGAAGCATCCCCCCTGTAGGTGGGGTATGAGGGCTTAAACCTGATCCTTGTGCTAATCCTTTTCCTTAGTACTTTGTGCACTTAACCATGTGTGCTTAACCTGGTGCTCCACTGCCTCCCCCACCCACCCCCTATGATGAGTTTTAAAAAGATATAGGCTACCTGAAGGGAAGAAGTTCGAGTTCCTTCTTGAATCCTCATAAGGTCCAGCTGGCTCATGGTCACTGTAATGTGACTTCCCCAGACACGGAAGTCAGCTGGGTTGCTGGGACCCTGTCTGAAGTTTGTGTGGTTCTAGAATAAGTCCTGTAAGAAGTTTAAGAAACAATATGTTCTAATGGATCTAACTTTATTTAAATGATGACTAGTCAAATAAATTTATGCAAAAACTTTTCTTTTTTTCCTAAATTTTTAACATATTTATTTATTTATTTGCATAGAGCCAGAGAGAAATTGATAGGGAAGGAGGAGATAGAGAGGAAGACAGAAATAGAGACACCAGCATCACTGTTTTACTACTTGTGAAGCTGTACCCCTGCAGGTGGGGATTGGAGACTTGACCCCAGGTCCTTGAACACTGTAACATGTTCATTCTAGCAGGTGTGCCACTGCCCAGCCCCCTAAAAACTTAATTTATAAAGCACAAATGACTGAAGTCTGCTTCCCTATATTTGAGACCTTATTTCTAGAAGGAGAATTCAGTTAATCTAAGTTTTTTTTTAAATTTGTTTTATTTATAAAATGGAAACACTGACAAGACCATAGGATAAGAGGGGTACAGAACTCTGTATCCCATCCCCTCCCTTGATAGCTTTCCTATTCTTTATCCCTCTGGGAGTATGGGCCTAGGATCATGATGGGGTACAGAAGGTGGAAGGTCTGCCTTCTGTAATTACTTCCCTACTGAACATGGGCATTGGCAGGTTGATCCATACTCCCAGCCTCTCTCTCTCTTTTTCCCTAGTGGGGCAGGGCTGGGTGAAATATGGGTATTATAGAGAATGGAGAGGGTGTTGGAGAGGTAGGATCCAGGGTACATTGGTAAGGTCCTCTGTCCAGGGAAGTGAGGTGTCCTCTGTCTAGGGAAGTGCAACTTGGTGGCTGAAAAACCATTAAGATATAAAGCAGAACAGATTGTTTATTAGTAAGGAACATAAAGGCAAGAATATAGCAGATGAGTTTTGGGATCTCCATTTTGCAAAAATTTAGTAGGTCTGTTTTAGATATATTTCAATGGGCCCATGACTTTACTAAATTTTGCCTGAGCCTGACAGCTAACATGTATGCATGTGGATCAATGGTATTGTCTGGGGAGATGGTGTCAGAGTTGGAAATAGGGCTAGAAAACTGGACCAGGGCGGAGAGTATCTCCTAAATATAGGAAAGGTATAAATGTATCATTTTATTTTTTAAAGGTCCCATCTTTTCTTCCTTTCCAAGTCACACATAACACCTATTAATACATCCAAATATCCCTTTCTCTTCCCTCCTCTGTTTCTAGTTATTGATGGAGTTGGAATTCTGAGCCCTCTGTTCATTTTCCCCCTATCATTTCTCCCCTAATGGGAGTATGGACCAAAATTCCTTAATGGGATGCAGAGAAGGTGGGAGTTCTGGCTTCTGTAATTGCTTCTTCACTGGACATGAGTGTTGGCAGGTGGATCCATACCTCCATCTTGTTTCTATCTTTTCCTAGTTGGGTAGGGCTCTGGAGAGGAGAGATTCCAGGACACACTGGTAAGGTCATCTGCCCAGGGAAGTCAGGATGCCAATATCCAAACTCTTTATGGACTAAGAGATCACATGACTCTTAAGGGAAGCTGTTTCAGCAAGGCCAAGCATGTGGCGATGGAGGTAGGGCAGGTGGCTGAGAAGGCCCTGGGGACCCAATGCACAGTGGTGGAAGGAGGAGTTTGTGGGTTGTTTTGGGTATTCTGCCTCCCTGGCCACTGGCAGTGGGGACTGGGGCAGCCCCTGGCGGTCCTAGGGGAGGCTCTGGTGATGAGGGTGACATGCATGGAGAGGAAGGAAGCACACACAACCAGCTCTGGGAGAATTCTCTAGGACGACTCATTTATTGGGGGGGGGGGTACAAGAGGGCAGACATACCCAAAGTTCAGAGAGAAGATAGAGGTGATCATTAAGTCATACACATAATGCAGAGTTAAATCTTGACCTGTCAGGTGTTTGATCTTAGCTGGGAAGTTACCATATTGGACCTGGTCATGAGCTTACAATGCATAGGTAAGCCTTTTTTCTAAGGGTGGATTATAAGCACCTCCGGGCAGAAAGGTGAAGGGGGTAGTTAAACAGAGCACCTCTGGGCATGGGGGGAAGGGGGCAGTTAAACAAAGCCAGGATATTTGCGGTGGGTTATAGGTTGGCTGTACACAGTAATTTATGGCCCTGTTCAAATGGAATGGGGGAACATGCACAGGAAGGTATCCGCCTGGAAAAGCACATCCATTATAAGCTCATGAGGTCAGGAGGGACCTGCCTAATGTCTCTCCCAGGAAAGGGGGAAGAAATCAAGGTCAACCCACTCAGACTCTCATGGAAATAATGGCTTGGACTTCCCAGACAGTGGGCCCTTTCCCCACAGGAATTAAGTTGATGTTGGAATTGGTGTGCAGACACCTACCATGACCCCCATGACGACTGTCTTTAAAACCATCTGTTCCCTAATAAAAGAAACAAAAAAATTTGTCTGTTTCGATGTGTTGTATGATGCAATTATGAGCTCTGCAAAGCTCCTCTTTACTAATAGGTGTCCTATAGGTGGGTGAAAATAGAATTTGGAGGCATCTAGTTCAGGCAGGAAGTTACTTCACAGTGATCTTGAGCCACCACTTAATGAGTTTTATTTATTTTTATTTATTTATGTTTACCAGAGCACTGTTCAGCTCTGGCTTATGGTGGTGTGGGGGACTGAACCTGGGACTTCAAAGCCCCAGGCATGAGAGTCTGTTTGCATAACCATTATGCTCTCTACCCTCTTCCCTTAAAAAGAGTTTTAATGTAACTTTGGGGGCATTTTTCATCATCACAATTCCCAGTGGGACATCTATTTTTAGTTTTATCTGTATTTAGGAAGAAACTTTCTGCCATCAGGGGTTTGCTTTGTTGTATTTTGCTATAATGATGCTTTTAGACAGATAAACCCTCATACCTCAGCTGGCAACATTTACATGTCACTCTTTGGTCTGAAGTTCCCGAGGCTCTGATGGGCTTTGCTGGGCTGGGCTGGGATTAACTTGGGTTAAGTGAACTTGGTTCCTAGCTGCAGAGTGGTGGTAGATCTGTTTAAAAGTGTCCTCCTTGAGCTAGTGAAATAGCTCACTTGGTTAATTAGCTGCTTGCCCACGTGTGTGACCTAGATATACACCTGGCTCCCACCACACCACCACACCACCACGCAAGGAAGCTTCAGTACTGTAGTTTCTTTCACTCATATTCTCTCTCTCTCTTTATTTCTCTCTCTCTCTCCCCCCCCCCCTCTCTCTCTCTCTCTCTCTCTCTCTCTCTCTCTCTCTCTCTCCGTGTCTCTATGTAATAAAAGCGTCCTCCTTCTGTAAATGGTGGATAGTGAATGTGTGCTCCTCTGGTAGTTGGATACAGGAGTCCAAGGATGATCTTCACCAGGACTCTCAAGCCCTCAGGTTACAGCTGGTATGTTTCAATTCTGCCCATGTTCTGTTTACCAAAGCAAGCCAGGCCATAAATCTCAGTGTCAGGAGAACAATGGCAAGAACAGAACCCAAAGGACAGACTGTCAACAAATAGTGCTTTCTTACTTAGAGCTTAGATCCACCTGCTATCTCACTGCAGCTGCAAATCCATTGCTGTAGACAGAGGGCAGCTGAACATACTCTGGTTACAACGGGACCAGTGAGTTGCTGTCCACAAAGGAGCATTTGCTTGCCATGGGGGGGGGGGAGCCTTATATAGTGATCTATCAACATACAACTGTGTATGTAAATATACCACACACGTGTCTAAATAAGGATTCAGTAATAGGAGAGTGGAGTCTGCAGATGACAGAGAACTTGAGCTGAATAAGGTGATGATAAGAAGGATTTATTATATCAAATCTGAAAGAAAGAGAAACTAGTCTCTGGTCAGACTTTAATCACACCCAGTGAGAAGGAATTGGCAGTTATTATCAGGGCCACTTGTTGACAGTGCATGGTTTATATATAAACATACATTATTACAATATTCTATTTTATTAGCGGAAAGTAAAAGTCTTTGTCACAAAATGGTATGCAAATGGGACTACCTACTCCTCTATCCAGAGTCACTATTTTTCCCCAGTGAGCGTTTCATTTATAAAGGCTGTGTTGTAGATTCCACAGCTGGGCAGGTCCACGCTCCCTTCCTAAAATCAAAATACCAATTCTCAGAGTGTCAAAATCCAGGGAAATAAGCTCTTATTAATTTCTTTTAGAGGATAATGTGTGCTTATGAATAAATGACTATTTATTTTTGTATATCTTTAAACATTCAAGTAAAACCACTCCAAATAAAAATTGAAACATAAAATTGGTCCAAGCCCTGTGGAGAGCAGTCTGGAGAACTCTCACAAGGCAAGAAATGGACCTACCCTATGACCCTGCAGTTCCTCTCCTGGTTCTAAGGAACCAAACATACCCATCCAATAAAATTTATGTATACCTATGTTCACAGCAGCACAACTTGTAAGAGCCAAAACCTGGAAGCAACCCAGGTGTCCAACAACAAATGAGTAGCTGAGCAAGTTATGGTATATATATATATAATGGAATACTACTCAGCTATTAAAAATGGTGATTTCACCTTCTTCACCTTATCTTGGATATAGGTTGAAGCATACAGAACACTGAAAAAAGTTGATTTATTTGTTTGTGTGGTATATGTTACTGTTAATTCCCCTTCCCCCTTACTTGTTGCATTTGTATCATCTATAAAACAGAGACAACAGAGATGACAACAATAATAACTACAACTATAGTATGAGATAATAAATACCATTACATACTATCTTTCTTAAATTTTTCAGCATTATCTTTATTTATTGGATAGAGACAGTCAGAAATTAAGAGGGAAGGGAGAGATGGAGGAAGAGAGACAGAGAGAGACACCTGCAGCGTTTCTTCACTGCTTGAAAAGACTTCCCCCTGCAGGTAGGGACTGGGGGGGCTTGAACCTGGATTTTTGTGCATTGTAACATGTGCACTCAACCAGGTGCACCACCACCCAGAACCCATTTTGTCTTTTCTAAAGGTAAAAAAATAAGAGAAAAAAAAGCCCCTTAAATGGTAGCATGTTGTTGTTTACTTCCAAAGAAGCATCTTGGGCATTAATAGTCAGAGGCTGAAGAAAGCTGGGGCAAATGGAGGGTATATTCTGCAGTTGAATATACATAGAAATATGAGATAATATTTCATTCCATGTTATTGATTTTCTCAGGCTGCCAGAGCAAATTATTGAAAGCCCTGTGCATAAAAGTAATAGAAATATATATTTCTGTGTGGTTTTGGAGGCCAACTGTTGGAAACCAGAGAATTGACAGGGTCACAATTCTTCTGGCACCTCTAGGGAAGAATCTTCCCTTACATTTTTCTAGCAGTTGGTGGCTCCTGGCATTTCTTGGTGTTCATTAGTCTGTAGCTGCATCATTACAGTCTCTGTCTCCTGTGATACTCAGTTTTCTTCTTGTGTATCTGTGTTTCTGAATCTCTCTCTTTATAAAGACATCAGTCATTAGGCTTAGGCTTTGCTTTAATCCAATAGGATCTCTTTTTAGTGATTAGATCTGCGAAGACCTTCTTTTCAGGTAAGGTCATATTCACAGGGATTGGAACTTAAATATCTTTTAAAAAGAGAGAATTCAACCTACTACAGACGGAACTCAGAGTGAAGTGATGGCAGTCTTCTCAGTTGAAAACATGTTAGCAATAGATCATCAAGAACCTGAAGTTAATCACAGCTTATTCTGCAATGGAGAACTATTAGGCTGTTGAAAAATTCATGACACATTTTTGCATAGAAAAACTCTTCCTGACCTTTCCAACAACCTAATAAAAGGGTCGGTTTGGATAATATAGACCAGGTCTGTATGAACAAGACAAATTAATCAAGAGAGGCATACACTTTTTTACAGAATGGAAAACTCTTATCTTGATGCAGGTCAATATAAAATAATAGGTCAAGGGAGTCGGGCTGTAGCGCAGCGGGTTAAGCGCAGGTGGTGCAAAGCACAAGGACTGGCATAAGGATCCCGGTTCAAACCCCGGCTCCCCACCTGCAGGGGAGTCGCTTCACAGGCGGTGAAGCAGGTCTGCAGGTGTCTGTCTTTCTCTCCTCCTCTCTGTCTCCCCTCCTCTCTCCATTTCTCTCTGTCCTATCCAACAACGATGACAACAACAATAATAACTACAACAATAAGACAACAAGGGCAACAAAAGGGAATAAATAAATAAAATAAATATTAAAAAAAAAATAAGAGGTCAAGATTCAATAAACAAGTTGAAAGAAAAAAATAATCAAATGATCATACAGCATACTGATCAGGAGTGGGATATGTGTATAAACCCCTTTGAAATTATCAGGCTAAAGTCTTTCTCCTTTTAAAAGAAGAAATTGATTTGGACATGGAAATTCAAGAAAGGAGACTATAAATAAGAAGTAATGTTTCAGTATAAACTATTCCTCTGAAAGGCTAGAAAAGCAAGCATGCTGACTTACAGATCTAAATAAATAAAACCATTTCAGATGGTAGTTTTTAGTAGGCTCAAATGCCATCACAGTTTGAATCTGGTGTAAAAATAGACTTTTGCTGGTATACATTTATAAAAAAGATGTGTGTGTGTGTGTGTGTGTGTGTGTTAGAGAAAGAGAGAGAGAGAGAGAGAGAGAGAGAGATATCATTCCAGAGCACTGCTTAATTCTGACCTCTTGGACTTAAGTAATGCAATTCTGGTGATTTACCACTCTACTATTTCCCAGGTCTGTAGAAAAATGTTTTCTTTTTTAAAAATTTTACACACACACACACACACACACAGAGAGAGAGAGAGAGAGAGAGAGAGAGAGAGAGAGAGAGAGAAAGTGAGAGAATGAGGGAGAAGAGAGAGGAACACCACTCAGCTTTGGTTTATGGTGGTGCTGGGACTGACCTGGGACTTCGGAGAGTCAGGAAGGAAAAGCTTTTGTGTAATCATTATGTTGTCTCCCCAGCTCTGGTACTCTGGCTTAAACATGTCTTCATGTTGGAAGAAGCTTGGAAGTCTATTTTAGGTATATTCCAAGGGGCCTATGACTTTACTAATTTCTGCCTGAGCCCCACAGCTAACATGCAGGTGGGCTGAAAGTATTGTCTGGGAAGATGGTGTCAGAGTTGAGAATAGGACTAGAAAGTTGGATTAGGGCAGAAAATAGCTCCCAAATATGGGAAAAGGATATAAATACCGTTAACTATAAACCCCATTGGCTAGATTTGATTGCTCTTAGTAACAGAAGCATCTGAAAACACAGCTTATTCAATCACAAGTCAATTTTTCTCTTACATAAAAGAGCCTGGATGTAGGCATTCCAGGATTAGTATGAAATCTTTTTTTTTTCTTTCAAGTATTTTTTATTTGTGTTCTTTGTGAAACTGCAGAATTCATTTCATGGAAGACAAACTCAGCTTTAGGCTTAATTATCAGAATTAAGAACTTCCTGTGTTTATAGTAAACACTGGTAATTTGAGACATCTGCATCTCTTTGTCATTCTCAGGATGAATGAATTTGAAAAGGTGAACAGATCAAAATGTAAGATAAAGATAAAAGAGCTGGATTAAGTATCCCACTTGCCTATTTTGACAATTTCTGAGATTTAACTAGAAATTCGCAGGTTAATATGTAGCTACATTAACTGTAACTTGCTGGAAATCTTAAGAGTTATGAAGGGTGGCCTGGTGGCGGCTTACCCGGTAGAGCAGACATGTTACCCTGTGCAAAGGCATGGGTTTGAGTACTGGTCCCCAGCTGCAAGGGAGGGGTTTCATGAGTATTGGAGCAGTGCTGCAGGGGTCTTATCTACTCTCTCCCTCCCTCTCTCTCTTGCTCACTCTCTTTCTGCCTCTCTATAACGCTGTCTCCTACACTCTAACGAAAATGGCTGGCAGAAGTGGTGGAGTGGTGCAGACACCAAATAAAAATGCCCTAGTTGCAAAATATACATTGCTTACAAAGGGGTACTTGAACTTCAGAGAGTACACTGATTTTCCAGGCAGCAAAAAGGGTTATCAAAGGGATAAGGAAAAGTATGTCTTCTTTCCAGGGAAATTGCACATTGTCTTTCAGTGTTCTGGAACATCTAACTCCAATGGATTATGGGTTAGATCACTGATTTTTGTGGAGTCATGTATCCCACTTAAAATGGATTCTGTACTTATGGAAGAGATGACAGATATTAGAAGAATAAATTTTTGTCTCTTTCCCCAGTTCTTTTACCACACTTTCTTCTTTAGATTGTCAGACATTAACCTTGGTTCAAAGACTTTGATCTTTGGGAGATGACAGATGCTTATTATTTTAATGTAATTAATTAATTAATTTTTAGGGTTGTATTGGTGTCAACTTTCTTTCCTTTTTATTTTGTTAAAGTTTTTTTAAATCTTTTTTTCTTTATTAAGGGATTCATGTTTTACAGTTGACAGTAAATACAGTAATTTGTACATGCATAACATTTCCCAGTTTGTCATATAACAATACAACCCTTATTATGTCCTCTGCCATCATGTTCCAGGACCTGACCCTGACACCCCCACTTATTGTTTTTGCCTCCAGGGTTATGCTATGGCTGGGGCTCAGTGGGGGCACTATGAATTCACTGCTCCTGGTGACCATTTTTTATTTAATAGAACAGAGAAAAATTGAGAAGGGAAGATACAGAAGGGGAATAAAGACAGATACCTGCAGACCTGCTTCACCCCTTGTGAAGCGACCCCCCCTGCAGGTGGGGAGCCTGGGGGCTCGAACAGGGATACTTACTCTGGTCCTTGTGCCACCTGGCCCTGACAGATCTTTACAATAGGTCTGTGTTGGTATGCTTTAAAAACCCCTTCTGTTTCATTAGTTTAATACCCCCTGCTTAACACTGCATTCTATTTACATAACTACTGTATTCTATTTACATAACCACTGCAGGGCATTTGTTCAATCCCCACTGGTTCATGATATGTTTTTGATGCCTGTATAGGGATTGGTTTGATCCCATTCAAAGTGGTCTATTTACATGGTTTGATCCCATTCAAAGTGGTCTATTTACATAAATCACTTTTACATTTACATGAAGCACCACACTCCCTCCAGGGCATTGGTGGTTCAGTGGTAGAATTTCTTGCCTGCTCCGCCCCCTCTCCTTGTCATACCCTGATTTTCACCAGTCACTTTTTTCTCCACCCTCTTTGCGTTGCATCCTGTTCCCACCCTACTGGGCTAGTATATTTATAAGGACAAGATTGTTTGTAGTTTTTAGTTTAGTTTAGCTTAGCTTGGTATAGATTGCGCTGCGTCCTCCATGAATAAAGAGATACTGCGTACAGCTCAACCATGAGTCCCTGGTTGTCTGTTACCCGCCCGTGAAGCCAGCCCAGCTAAAACAACAGGTCTGGATATGCCTCCTCAAGTTCTAGTGACCTATAAGTAGCCTGTTATTAAACATGTGGATAATAAGTTGTGGGGACAGAACAGACTAATTTCAATAAAAACTTTTTTCAGACATAGGGATAATGACAAACACCCTGTCAATCACTGGACCCTGATGGTTTAAATTCTCTCTAGGTTGACACAGTCTGGGATAAGTTCCTTTATAAGACACCAGAACTCCTATTTCTGTGAAATTCACTCTTTTATTTATTGTCCTCAATAGTTCTGGCTTTGTTTCTAGGAATTTTTTCTTTACATTTTCACTTTCCTCCAAGGACACGTCCATACAACAAGGGATAGTAGGACAATCTTAAGGCCTTTACAACTTTTGAATATTGCTTCCTATTTTTACTGGCTTGGCAGGGGACCAAGAAATTATATGTTGGAGGCTAGCCAGTTAGACTTGTGCCTTTCTAACATGTTTGCAACAGTATCCTCCATCCCACCATTTAATTTTTCCCACATGACCTTAATGTTTGCTATATCAAGAGGTAGAGTCTCTACCTTTTGTCCTTGAACCTTGTTGGGTAACTCAGCCCATAGAGTATAGTCGGATGGTAGGTACTATATATCGTTCAAGGTTAGACCATAGAAGGTGGTACAGCTTTTATCTGAGTGTCTAGGGAATTTGCTCTCTGAAAACCAGCCATCATGTTATAAAGGAAGCCCAGCCACATAGACTTAGCTGGTCATATGACCTTGAAGGTCATAGAATACAACACCAGATATTAGAGTGAGGAAGCTATTCAGATGGCTCTAGCAGTGTCCTAGGAGGATAGAGTGTCATACTTAAAAGCATGAAGCCCCAAATTCAATCCCTGGAGTTGCATATGTCAGAATAATATTCTTATTCTCTCTTCTTTCATGAACAAATGAACAATGAAATATATTATTATTGTTATTATGGCTTCCATCATGAACCATTGTCAGATTACTTCCTGAAAACCTCAAGTATGAACTACTCAATTGAGTAAAATCACCTCCCAGAATTATGAGGAATAACAATAGCCAAAAAGGATTGTTTTAGTTTCGTACTACTAAGTTAAGGGCAATTTGCTATGCAGGAAAGTAAATTGACTTATGGCTCAAGACTGAACACAGGAAGTTTTAGTAATATAATTCTCAACACAAAACCAAACCAAAGAGAAAGACTTTTAATTTATTTGTCCTGATCAGTGCCAGGTAACTGCAGTTTTTATATATTATTTTAATGGTTTACAGTACAGTGGTTGGCACCAAAATACAATTTCTCATCTTCTTGTATTAGGTGTCTGAAGAATACTATCACCCCCAATTTAGGCCCTTTTCCACCATCATGCACCAGGACTCCCATACTATTTGTCATCTCCTTCCTCCCCTTCCTCAGAGTCCTTTGCTTTGGTGCAATACAGTACACCTAGTCCATGTTTAACTTTGTTTTTTTCCCTTAAAATTTTTCCTTTTTTAAGCTTCATTTATAAGTAATCTCATTTAGTATGTCTTTTTTTTATTAGCGATTTAATAATGATCAACAAGATTGTATGATAACGGGTACAATTCCATACAGTTCCTACAACCAGAGTTCTGCATCCCATCCCTTCTATTTTTATCCCTCTGGGAGTAAGTTCATGATGTTAGTATAAAAGTTTTGAGTGACACCTGTTCTACAGAAAATCTAGACGCCAAGCCCATCTTTGTGTGCCTGCCTCCAATTTTTTTCTGTATGTCAAGCTGGGAGAGGCCCTTAGTGCTGAACACCAAATCAACCTAATTAAGCTTGATGACAAGAAACATGGGGGAGTGGGTAGGCCTCTGTAAAACTGACAGAGGGTAGACCTTGTCAAGTCATTGGTTGCAGTTGTGTGGGAGTTAAGGACTACAGCAAAGAATTTCAGGCCAAAGATGTCATTGAGGAATACTTCAAATGTAATAAATAAATATAATTTGGCTTTTACTAAAACATATATATATGTTATATTAGGTTATATAACATATATATAATATATGTTATATAACCTACATATATGTTATATTATATATATATATATATATATATATATATATATATATATATATATATATATTAGGTTACAAGACTAAGATTGTAGGATATAGTTCCACACCACATCCACCACCAAATTTCTGTATCTCCATCTCTCACTTCCCAAAGATAACCACCATAGTTCTCATAAGTCTTAGAAACAGTTTGCTATCCTTCTCTTCCTCCTCCCTCTCCTCCTCTTCCTGTTCCTCTTCTTCCCCTTCTTCTCCTCTTCCTCCTCCTTCTATTCCTTCTTCTCCTGTTCCTCATCCTTCTATTATTCCTTCTACTCCTCTTTCTCTTTCTTCTCTAGCACGTTCATGTTTAGCAGTTCTCTGTGTTCCACATGAGTACTTGTAGTCTTTTTTAAAATTTAATTTTACTTAAATGTTTTTTTCAATATTTTTTATTATCTTTATTTATTTATTGGATAGAGATAATCAGAAATGGAGAGGGGAGAGAGAGATAGAGAGACACCTGCAGTCCTGCTTCAACACTTGTGAAGCTTTCCCCTTGCAGGTGGGGACCAGGGGCTCGAACCAGGGTCCTTGGGCACTGTAACATGTGCGCTCAACCAGGTGTGCCACCACCCAGCCCCCAAATGTTTTTTTTTTTTTAATTGCCACTAGGGTTATCACTGGGATTTGGCTCCTGCACAGTAGCTATACTGGTCCCTATGGCCATTTCCCTCCCTGCCTTTTTCCTTTTATTTCTTTAGTTCAATGGGACAGAAATAGGAGGGGGGGTCAGAGATACGGAGAGACACTTGTAGTACTGCTTCACCACTCATAAAGCTTTCCCCTCCTGTAGGTGAGGGCCATGGCTTGAACCCTAGTCCTTGTATATGGTAATATGTACACTCTACTGGGTACCATCTGGCCCAAATTACAGTCTTTTAAAAATTTTATTATTTTATTCTTTAATTTGATAAGACAAATAATTGAGGAGAGGAGAGGGAGAGAGAGAGAGAGAGAGAGAGAGAGAGAGAGACCCCTGCAGAACTTGCAGAACTACTTGTGGAGCTTCCCTCCTGCAGGTGGGGACTGGGGTTTGAACCCTGGTCCTTGTTCATGGTAATGTGTGTGCTCAGTTGGGCACCCTGTTTGTGTGCTCAACAGCCTACCCCCTACTGGAAAGGAGCACATTCTCAATATAGAGGATTCCAGAGGTAGGGAAGTCAGAATTTACATGTAGGTCCATGATTCTCCAGCTTCCACTATCTTTTGATGCTCTGACCTTCAAAGCATGCCACTTCATATTCAAGATAGCTACTTAAACTTTCATCAGCTTGCCCACTTTCTAGCCAGAAGTAAGGGAAAAGAGAGTAGTACCAAAGAATGCACCTTCTTCCTGAAGATCATTGAGAAGTGTCATAGACAATTTCCATTTGTTCTCCATTTGCCAACAATTAGACACCTGACTCTGCTTCAGTGGCTGGGAGGTTGGGAAATGGCTTTATTGTGGGAAGGTCATGTGCTCAGGACGGCCTTTATTTTCATATTTTCATGCTCTTTAGAATCCCTTAGTTTTTTTTTTTTTCTTTCACCAGAGCACTGCTCAGCTTTGGCTTATGGTGCTATGGGGGGTTGAACCTGGGACCTGGGAACCTCAGGTATAAAAGTCTGTTTGCCTGACCATTATGCTATTTCCCCTGCCCCCCTTAGTTCTGTTTTCTATTGTCTTTATATAGTTTTTCCCCCCTGCATTTAAACTTTTCATTGGATCATGCCACACGAAGAAGGCCTTACTGGGACTTGTGTAAGAAGCAGGTATTTTTGGAATAAAGAGAAATGGAAGCTTTTCCTCTGACTTGGGATCTAGGCTCCTTGGACTCCACTCATCCTGGTAACTAACCTCCCAGCCCAACCCTCATTAACCATTCTCAGAGAAAGCTTTGCTCCTCCCAGAAGGATTTGTTCTTTGAGCAAATTGGAGAGGCAATTTGAAAATTATAGTCAGATTTTTAATTTGATAAAAACCTGAATAGCCAGCCTTCTTTGAGTTTTAGCTCAATGCTGTGACTAAGCACTTTTACTGTCTGATGTTAACAAACGTTGTCAGTTCTATAGTAGAAGAAAAAATTATTTGCCCAAAGGAAGAGTTGTTTCTGTTTATCAACTGATAGGTAATATTGATTTTTCTTCCATTATATCTGAGAAGAAGCTTAAGGTATTCAGGTGATAGAATTCACCAAATGCATTCATTCAAAAATGTTGACTGACAGCTAACAGATACAGTGATAGCTGCTGAGAAATATTGGAGGAAAAGAAAAAAAAGGCTAGTGTTTGAATAAGGGCAAGAGATTGGCATACTTTAACAATGACTCTTTAGTCACTATCAGGCCACCCCATCAGCTGGGGACCTTCGGGGAGTCCTGAGATTCCCAAACAGACATAATGGGCCTAGAACTCAAATAAATCCCTCTCCCCAATATTACCAGTCATCTCTATCAGGAACAACACAATATACCCCTTTATGGGCCCCCATAGGACCTTACTCTCAACTTGGATCAGCAATGGTAGAGAATGTTCCATCCTCTGAAAGGAGGCTGGACAACATACTCTATGCTACATCTGAGGAAGATGGGTCCTGAAATTAGGGCATCTTGGAATGTTCCTACTCATGACCACAGAATGTGAGCTTAGATCTACATTGATGCAGAGGTCACATAAGCTACTAAGCTGAATATGGGCCCCAGATCACATTAAATAGACGGGGTTTACAGTCAACAATATTTATACACCTTTCCCATATTTGGGAGCTACTCTCTTCCCTGATCCAGATTTCTGGTCCTTTTTCCAGCCATGACATCATCTCCCCAGACAATAATTAGGATCCACCTGCATATCAGATTTCAGGCTCAGGGAAATAAAATTGCATAGCCACAGGCCCTTTGGAATATAACTAAAATATGCCTACTAGCTATCTACAGAATGGAGACACCCCCCCCCCCCCAATTCTTCATCTGCACTACTCCAGCTATTCTGTTCATGATTAGTCAACAACTTGTTTGGCTTTATATGTTAACTCTCTTTTCAGCCACCAGGTTCTATATGCTAGCATGATTCCAACCAGACTTCCCTGGACAAATAACCCCACCAATGTGTCCTGGAGCCCCGTTTTCCAAGAGCCCTGCCCCACTAAGGAAAGAGAGACAAGGTGGGAGTATGGATTGACCTTCAATGCCCATGTTCAGCTGGGAAGCAATTACAGAAACCAGACCTCCCATCTTCTGCACCCCATAATGACCCTGGGTCCATACTCCTAGAGGGATAAAGAATAGGAAAGCTATCAGGGGAGGAGGAGATGGGATATGGAGTTCTGATGGTGGGAATTGTGTGGAGTTGTACCCCTCTTATCCTATGTTTTTGTCAATGTTTCCTTTTTATAAATAAAAAGTAAAAAAAAAAAAAAAAGAAAAAAGAAAAAACAAAAAACAAAACTAGTCTTAACTGTGGTAGGCATACAGCAATAGCCAAATCTTTTAAAATTTTTATTTTATGTTTTACTTTCTTATTCTTTGCCACCAGAGCTGTTGCTGGGATTCAGTTCATGAATGATGAGTCCACTGTTCCTGATGCCTTTCCCTTCTTCCTTCCTTCCTTCTTTCCTTCCTTCTTCCTTCCTTCCTTCCTTCCTTCCTTCCTTCCTTCCTTCCTTCTTTCTTTCTTTCCTTTCTTCCTTCTTTCATTCCTTCCTTCCTTCTTTCTTTCCTTCCTATTTATTATTGGATAGAGACAGAGAGAAATTGAGAGGGGAAGGCAGATAGAGAGGGAAAGAGACAGAGACACCTGCAGCCTGGCTCATGAAGCTTACCACTCATGAAGCTTCCCCCCTGCAGATGGGGACTGGGGGCTTGAACCTGGGTCCTTGCACACTGTCATGTGTGCGCTTAACCAGGTGCACCACTACCTGGCACTCCTTCCTTCTTTCCTTCCTTCCTTCCTTCCTTCCTTCCTTCCTTCCTTCCTTCCTTCCTTCCTTCCTTCCTTCCTTCCTTATAGATGGTAAGAAATAGAGAGAAATAGAGAGGAACACAGTTCCTTGTGCACTGAACCAGGTGCACCACCACCCGGCCCCCTTTCATGGTATTCTCTGATAAATCTTTTTGGATGGGTGTGTTTGGTTCCTTAGGATATACCCCCAGGAGAGGAATTGTAGGGTCATAGGTAGGTCCACTTTTAGCCTTCTGAGAGTTCTTCAGACTGCTCTCCACAGGGGGTTGGACATTCCCACTAGCTGTGCTGGAGGGTTCCTTTGTCCCCCACAAGCTCTCCAGCATTTGTTGCTGCTACCAGCTCCTCCAGAGTAGATACAGACTTTCAGCCCCAGGAATTTTGCCTTAGGCCACTCTCTGTCCAGGAGCCACATGTGTTGGCACTCACCCATGACTTGGTGAATTCCCAAATTAATCCGAGTCGAGTCTTGTCTTGTTGTGTTCTCAGGTGATCCTCTTTGCTATTCCTAGTTGACCAGGAGAGCAGAACATAGCTACTCCTTATTTTTATTTTTAAAGATTTATTTATTCATTAATGGGGGTGGTGGTGAGGAAGAGTGAGAAAGGAAACCACATCATTATTCTGGCACATGGGATACCAGTGATCAAACCTGGAACCTTATGCTTCAAGTCCAATGTTCCAGTCACTGCACCATTCCTTGGGCAGTAAGATAGTGAGTTCTTGGGTCCTTGGAGCCTGTGAATGTTTCCTTTTATAGCAAAAGAGACTTTGCAGATGGGATGGAAGTGTGGATCTTGAACTAGTGATAATGCCCTACGTTATCTGTGTGAGCTTTCAGTGCAGATACTTGTGTCCTTTTAGTAGGAAAGCAAAGGAGAATTGAGACAAGAGAGTGTGAACAGTGTGCTCTGAAAGCATGGACAGAACAAGAGGTGTGATACAGGGGTATGGGCCATGGAAGAAGAGCCTCCAGAAAAGGGGACAGGAAATGAAAAAGATTTTCCTCTCCAGCTTCCAAAGGGCACTTCTCCCAAAGCTGCTTTCATGTTAGTCCACTGAAACTGATTGCTGACCTCTGGTCTCCAGAAATCCAAGCAGATAGATTTCTGTGGCAAAATCCCAAGTCGTGGGGTCATTTGTTCCAGCCACAGGAAACAGATACTCTGCATTCCAGAGTTTAAAACCAAGTGGATTTTAGGCAATTAGAAAGGAAGTATGAAACACTATCTGAGTCAGAACCTGGAAAGGATATAGGAGCTAGTCAGAGTAAGACTGTGGGGAAGCACAAAATCTGATAGTTGGGAGCACTGGGCATTTAACAGCTGCACAGGCTCTTGATGTGTAGAGTGCTTTTGGAGGGGTGGTGGAGGGGTGGGAGTGTTGTGGAGAGAAATGAGGCTGAGTGAACTGTTAAGCAGGTGCTCCAGGGTGAAGGCACCAGTTCTGCCAAGGAGTCTGGGTCTCATTCTCAGCTCCTAGGGAGTCTTTCAGGAGAATTGTGGCATAGTTAGGTCTGTATTTGAGTAAACCTTCCCAAGGTGAGTTTTATTTCCTTCTGAAAGTTCTTGAGTAACCATCACTCATTTTAGGACCCACTGAATGCACACACATGCATTTATTTTATATTTCCATCACTCATTTTAAGACCCATGGGATTCACACACATGTAGGTAATTTAGCTTGTTTTTCTTTGTTTTCCTGAAAATGACATTTCAGTTGCAAGAATTTTTTTTGTTTGTTTTCACATATCTATGCTTCTACTGATCTTTCTCTTTTCTGCCTCCTCTACTCATGAACTCCTTGAATATGTTTTTGTTCATTCTGTACATTTATATATATATCCTTGGTATGCCCATATGAGTAGGAAGTTTCTAAAATTTAGCATTCTGACATTTGTCTTCAGGTCAGTTCTAAAAAACTCTTTTGCATCTCAATAAATGACAGGTTGTTTTTAAAGATTTAATATGTATATTTAAAATTTTTTATTAGTGATTTAATAATGATTAACAAGATTGCAAGATAACAGGGGTATGATTCCACATAGTTCCTACCACTAGAGTTCCATGTCCTATCCCCTCCATTGGAAGCTTCCCTATTCTTTGCTTCCTTATTCTTTATCCCTCTCGGAGGATGGACCAAAGTTCTTTATGGGGTGCAGAAAGTGGGAGGTCTGCCTTCTGCAATTGCTTCTCTGCTGGACATAGACATTGGCAGGTCTATCCATATCCCAAGCCTGTTTCTTTATTTCCTTAGTGGGGTAGAACTCTGGGGAGGTGAGGTTCCAGGACACACTGGTGATGTCGTCTGCTCAAGGAGGGCAGGATATCATCTTGGTAGTGTCTGCAGCTTGTTGGCTGAAAGGCAGCGAGATATAAAGCAGGGCAAATTGTTCAATAAACAGGAACTCAAAGATGGAAATAGAGCAAATGAAACTGGCGTCTTTGTGTGGAAATGAACTAGGAAGTCTATTTTAGGTATGTCCCATGTGGCCCATGACTAGTAATTTTTGCCTGAGCCCAATAGAAGACATGCAGGTGGGCTAAAAGTATTGTCTGGGGAGATGGTATCAGAGTTGAGAATAAGACTAGAAAGCTGGATTAGGGCAGAGAGCAGCTCCCAAATATGAGTAAAGTATATAAACACCATAAACTGTTAACCCCATCGATCTGACCTAGGGCCCATATAGATTCATAGTTAGCACAGGAGCCTTTGTAACCTCTGAGTCCCTGTCAAAGACTTCATGCCTTTATAGTAGGTTGAAGTTACTGATAAATTGAGAAGGCTGGCTGGGAGATAGCTCACACAGTGGGGTGCATAGTTTACTCTGTGCAAGAAGCTTCATTTGAGTTCTCAGCCATCACACAGAAGGGGAGGCTTCAGAAGTGGTGAAACAGTACTTCTCTCCTCTCTCTGTCTCTAACTCTCTAGCTAAAAAAAAAAAAAGTCTGCTGGAAGTATTGGTATCATGTAGGCATAAAGCTCCAGTGAAAGTCTGGAGGCAAAAAAAATTGAGAGGAGGGTACAAAGATTTTTTTTCATATAAAACTAGGGCATAGTCTCTCCCATATTAGCATCACTCACCAGAACTATGTATCATTTATAAAGAATGACCTCAGGTTCCAGTCAATAGTACACCTGGCAGAATGCACACATTATAGTGTGCAAGGACCCAAGTCCAAGCCACAGGTTCCCTGCCTGCAAGAAGGAAGCTTTATGAGAGGTGAAGTAGTGCTGTCTCTCTCTCTCCCTCTCTGTCTCCCCATGCCTCTCAATTTTTGTCTGTCTCTATGAAAAATAAAGAGAACAATAAAGCTGGAAGCTGTGGATTTGCCATGCAGCCACTGAACCATAGCATTAAACCTGGTGGCAAACAAGCATACAAAAATGGTAAACTTTGGAATCAGGCAGTAGTGCAGTAGGTTAAGTGCACGTGGCATGAAGCTCAAGGACCAGTGTAAGGACAGGTGTTAAGGACCGGCATAAGGATCCGGGTTTGAGGCCCTGGCTCCCCACCTGCAGGGGTGTCGCTTCACAAGTGGTGAAGCAGGTCTGCAGGTGTCTTTCTCTACCCTTCTCTGTCTTCCCTCCACTCACCATTTCTCTCTGGCCTATCCAACAGTGACATCAATAACAACAGCAATAATAACTACAACAGTAATGAAAAACAACAAGAGCAACAAAAGGGAAAATAATTTTGAAAAAGGGTAAACTTAAACTGACACATCATAATCATCCCAAAGTTGTAGTTTACCTAAGAGTTCACTGTTAGTATACCATTCAGTACATCTGGAGAACCATATAATAGAACATAGCTATTATTGTCACACAGGGTATTTTCAGTTTCCAGACATCTTCTGTGCTTTGCTACTCACCAACTTATTGACTACTCCATGACTCACCAGTAACCACTGGTATTTTTATTGTCTATACAGTTTTGCTTTTCTGGAATGATGCTTAGAGCCATGTGGTATATCATCCTTTCTGATTTGACTTCTTTAACTTACAAATAGACATTTGAGTTTCCTCCATGAGCTTGACAGCTTATTGCTTTTTAGTGTGGGATGACATCCTCTCATCTGGATGTATCCCTTTATTCACCTAAAAGGATGTATTGTTTGTCTCAAAGTTTTGACATTTAGAACAAAGCCACCACATACATTTGCATGCTGGTTACATGCCAACACACATTTTCAATTCTTCTAGGCAAACTGTAGGAGGAAAAAATGCTGAACAGTGTGGTAAGGACGTAGCATAGTAATGCACTATCCAAACGAGCTATTTCCTCGAATCATATGGACCCTTTCAGTTATTCCCAAAGTAGCTACATAGCTCTACTAATATGCTTTCTATAAATTGGAACATCCTTATATTTTCAAGTACTAGGTAGGACACCTCAATTGGATTTAAAATCTAGTCATTTTATTTTAAGAAAATGTACAGTTACATTTGTGTATGGAAGAGTTCTTGAATTCCTTACAGTCTCAACTGCTGTAAATGTTTGAATGACTGCATAAAAGGACTTACATTAAAAATCATCAGCTAGTAGAACAAAGCTTTTCATAGAAGGTATCCATCGAAAATTTATAGAGATTATCATTAAAATGTTTTGAACAGGAGGAATGGCATAGAACCATTTAAATTATAGCCACACATATTCTAAAGTTTGTTTTAATGACCAAAAAATGTCTTCATTAAAATTTTTAAAGCTTTTAATTGGAAGTTTTATTAATATTATATTTTTAATATCTTCCTGACCACTGTATTTTATTTTTCTTATCTGAATTATGTAAGAAAGGCATGACTAAGTAGTAACAGCAGACTCACCTCTCTCTGCCTGGTCAGTTAGAAGTAACAAAAAAGAAATCACTGAAAACTCAGAAAAATATAACAAGGATTTCTGCAGAAACTTACCAAACCACAGGTGAGTACAGGCACGTGTGGCTGGTGGATGGAAAAGTGATGAGAAAGAGATTCCCAGAACTACAAAGTCATCCTCAGGGATGGCTGGCACCAAATTGGCAGATTAGCAGCTGAAGCACACCACTGCTGGTCTGAGTTAAAGAAACAACTGTTAAAGAAAAAAGTCACCTAAAAGGGTTTGGGTGGTAGCGCAGTGGCTTAAGTGCACATGGCATAAAGTGCAAAGCGCATGGACCTGTGTAAAGATCCCGGTTTGAACCTATGGCCCCCCACCTGCAGGGGAGTCGCTTCACAAGCGGTGAAGCAGGTCTGCAGGTATCTATCTTTCTCTCCCCCTCTCTGTCTTCTCCTCCTCTCTCCATTTCTATCCAACAATAACATCATTAGCAACAATAACAATAACGACAACAAGGGCAACAAAATGGGAAAGAATGGCCTTCAGGAGCAGTGGATTCGTAGTGCAGGCACCAAGCCCCAGAAATGACCCTGGAGGCAAAAAAAAAAAGTCACTTAAAAACTCACTGATTTACAATTGTAACTTCTAAAGTTTCCAATGCTGTTACCTCACAGAGGCGGGAGCAACAGTAAGGAGACCCAAAATGGTCATCAAAGATCCTACGCTGTCCTTGGTGACTCAGGATAAAAATCTCCCCTCCCCCACAACTGTGTCTTCCTAAGTAATTCACTTAGCCACAAGTGGGTACAGGCAAACCTGATGAAAAGTGAGGTAAAATATGTCAACACTTAAAAAGCCGTGCTCAGTGGCAGCAGGTGCCATTTTGGTACATACAGAACAACTCATGGTCGGAGGAAGGGAAGAAGGGAATTTTAGGGCCATAAATCTTGCTTTTACTTTGAATACAAAGGATAAAGGAATTCTCCAAATGTCCTCCTCTACCCCCCCCCCCCAGGCTAGAACAACAGTAGGGAGAAATGGGATAAAAAATCTCCCCTGCATCACCAAAATGTATAGAAAACAGGGAAATTAAACACCTTAGCCACAGTGCCCCCCTGCTGGCATAGCAACGAAAGACACACTAAATGTAGAAACTGAAAAATATACAGAGATTAATGATAGAAACACCAAATGATTAGACAGACACAGATCTTGAAAAAAAAAATGACAAAAAAAACCCCCAAAACAAAATAAACCAAAAACAACTCAACAAATGACCCCATTCAAAAAATAGGGAGAGGATATGAACAGAATAATCATCAATGAAGAGATCCAAAAGGCCAATAGACATATGAAAAAAATGCTCCAAGTCATTGATTGTCAGAGAAAAGCAAATAAAGACAATGAGTCACCATTTCACTCCAGTAAGAATGACATACATCAGAAAAAGATAGCAACAACAAATGCTGGAGAGGTTGTGAGGGCAAAGGAACCCCCTCTTGCACTGCTGAACTAAACACCTCCAAACCCTGTGGAGAGCAGTCTAAAGAACTCTTACAAAGTTAGAAATAGACCTCCCCCATGACCCTGCAATTAAGGAACCTATTCAAAAAGACTGTGTATACCTGTATTAATAACAGCACAATTTGTAATAGCCAAAATCTGGAACCAATCCAAATATCTAGCAACAGATAAGTGGCTGAGTAGGTTGTGGTCTATATACACAATGAGATACTACACAGCTATTAAAATGGTGGATTCACCTTCTCCACCTCAGTTTGGATGGAACTTGAAGGAGTCATGTTAAGTGAGGTAAGTCAAAAAGAGAAGGATGAATGTGGGATGATCTCACTCATAGAAGTTGAGAAATAAGAACAGAAAGCGGAAACACAAAGAAGAATTTTGACTGGTGTTTTGCACCAAAGCAAAAGGGAGTGGGGTGCTTTTGAGTCCTGGTGCATGATAGTGGATGAGGACCTAGGGTGAAGGTGAGAGTGTTTTGGAGAAAATTGAGAAATTGTACCCATGTATAAACAACTGTATTTACTGCAAGCTATTAATTCCCTCAATAAAAAATAACCACAGTATTACTAGAATAAATCAACATATATTCTCATATAGTTCTGAAGGTTAGAATTTTGAAATTAGGGAGTTAGGTGGTAGCGCAGTGGGTTAAGTGCACGTGGTGCAAAGCGTAAGGACCGGTGCAAGGATCCCGGTTCAAGCCACCAGCTCCCTACCTGCAGGGGAGTCCCTTCACAGGTTGTGAAGCAAATCTGCAGGTGTCTGTCTTTCTCTCCCCTTCTCTGTCTTCCCCTCCTCTCTCCATTTCTCTCTGTCCTATCTAACAACAACATCAATAACAACAATAACTACAACAACAAAAGGGAAAATAAATAAGTAAATAAATATTAAAAAAAGATTTTTGAAATTAATTTTGCTGTGTGAAAAACTAAAATATTAGTAAGACTGCATTTTGTTTTTCCTGGGGGCTCCTGGCAGAAATGTTTCCTTGACTTGTCTAGCTTTCAGGAGTCACCTGCATTTCTTGGCATTTAAAAAATTTTTAAAAAAAAATTTATTTATTTATTTCCTTTTTGTTGTCCTGTTTTTATTGTTGTTGTAGTTATTATTGTTGTTGATGTCTTTGTTGTTGGATAGGACAGAGAGAAATGAAGAGAGGAGGGGAAGAGAGAGGGGGGAGAGAAAGAGAGACACCTGCAGACCTGCTTCACCGCTTGTAAAGCGACTTCCCTACAGGTGGGGAGTCAGGGGCTGAAACCGGTATCCTTATGCTGGTCCTTGTGCTTTGCACCACGTGTACATAACCTGCTGTGCTACTGCCCAACTCCCATTTCTTGACATTTTACCCTTTCTTCAAAGCCGACAATGTGGTGCCTTCAGATATTGTTTTGTTTTTCTCTCTCTTTTAAAAGAAGTATTTTATTTATTATTGGATAGGGTCAGAGAAAAATTGAGATGGGGAAAGAAAGGGAGAGAGATAGAGAGACTCCTGTAGGACTGCTCCATCACTCATGAAGCTTTTCCCTTGCAGGTGGGGAACAGGAGCTTGAATCTGGGTCCCTGTGCACTGTAATGTGTGTGCTCAACCAGGTGTACTACCACTTGGCCCCTAAAGAGTTACAGTCTTAAATTTCTTTATTTATTTAAACATATTTTTATCTTAATTTATTTACTGTATATAGACAGCCAGAAGTTGAGGGGGAGGGGAGAAATAGAGAGTCAGGGAGACTCCCACAACACTGCTTCACCACTTGTAAGGCTTTCTCCTTGCAGGTGAGGACTGGGGACTCGAATTGGGTCCTTGTGCACTACAACATGTGCACTCACCAAGTCCGCCACCACCTGGCTCCCTGTTTTACTATTTACATTGTCACCTCTCTTTCTGTGACCCTGATCCTGATGCCTTCGACTTGATATTTTCCTTTTGTTACATAGGGTCTAGCCAGATAATTGAGGACAATAACTCCTCTTAAAAAATTCATAAATTGGGGGCTGCGTGGTGGCAAACCTAGTTGAGTGCACACGTTACAGTGCACAAGTATCCAGGTTCAAGCCCCCAGTCCCCACCTGCAGGGGGAAAGCTTTGCGAGTGGTGCAGCAGGGCTGCAGGTGTCTCTCTGTCTCTCTCCCTCTTTATCTCCCCCTTTCCTCTCAATTTCTGGCTGTATCTATCCAATACATAAGTAGATAATTTTTTAAAAATAAAGTAAAAATAATTCATAAATTGTTTTTACGATGTCCTTCCCATCATGTAAGACTTCACATTTATTGGTTTGGGGGATTAAAATGTAGGTCACTCGGGGGGGCATTATTCTGTTTCCCAGTCTGCTTTCTTTGTTGTAGCACATACCTGTTCTATATCAAAATACATTCATTAAATGCCAGCATACACAGATGTCTCAACTTGTTACATTATGTACTCAAAATCCAACATGTCATTAATTCCCACAGCTCACTTGGATGGTGCAGTGCTTTTCCACATGCATTGCCCAGGTTTGAGCCCAGCCCTCACTGCTGTGAAGGAAACTTCAATGCTGTGGGCTTTTTCATGCTCTTTCTGCCTCTCTGCCTGGTCTATCTCTTGTGTACAAAATAAATAAATAAATAAATAAATAAATAAAAATAAAACGGAGTTGGGTGTTAGCACAGTGGGTTAAGTGCAGGTGGCACAAATACAAGGACCAGCATAAGGATCCCAGTTCGAGCCCTCAGCTCCCTACCTACAGGGGAATCTCTTCACAAGCAGTGCAGCAGGTCTGCAAGTTTCTATCTTTCTCTCCCTTCTCTGCCTTCCCCTCCTCTCTCCATTTCTTGCTGTCCTATCCAACAACGACGACATCAATAACAACAGCAATAATAAATACAACAATAAAACAAGGGCAACAAAAGGGAATAAATAAATACTAAAAAAATTTAAAGACTTTTTAAAAAAAATTCAAGGACAAGGTGGTGGTACACAGAGTCAAGTGCAAACAGTATGAAGCACAAGGACCCACCCACACAAGGATACTGGTTTGAGCCCCCGGCTCCCCATCTGCAGGGGGTGGCTTCACAAGTGGTGAAACAAGTCTGCAGATGTCTTTATCCCTCTCTGTCTCCTATTTCCCTTTCAATTTCTATCTGTTCTATAAAAAAATAAAAATAAACATAAAGACGTCTAAGAGCGGTAGATGCTAGTGCAGGCACGAGCTCTAACACTAACCCTGGAGGCCAAACATTTCATCAGCTCAAAAGTTCTCAGCCTTGTAATTTAACTAATTCCAATAAGATACAGGTGGTATTATCCATTCCGGGGCACATTCTTCTCTGTGGGCTAGAAATGATCTGCTATTAAAATACAGTGATGGGATATACATATAATAACCATGATAGAAAAATTCATATTAAAAAGAGAGAGAGAATGGAACAAAAAGAAGTCACGACCTCAAAATATTTTAAAAGCTAGCAGAACAAACTCTCCTAGGTTTCAAGGTCTGGCAGTAAGTTCTTCATGACTACCACTTCCTTCTCAGGAAATTACTCTATGCACTGTTGTCCTAAGATTCCTTCTTCATAGAATTTTCTATATGTTTGAACTGACTTCTTTAGCCATTCTTTAAGAATAGATGTACTTCTAGTCTTTTTATTTTTCTAAAAAACATAATTACTATTCAGTATAGAAAGTTTTTTTAACCCTAGCCTTAACCCCTAACCCCTAACCCTTACCTTAATCCCAACCCCTAACCCCTAACCCTAACCCCAACCCGTAACCCTAACCCTAACCCATAGAGAATGCTTTTTTACCCTTATAAGCATAGGAAATTTTGGCTGAATATAGTATTTCAAGATGACAGTTCTATTCTTTCAACACTCGAGAAATATGTAGCATTTCCATTTCTGACTTTTATGGTTCATGATAAAAAAAAAATCTGATGACTTCCAAATTGTTTTCTCTTCTAGGTTATATTTTTCATTCCTTTAAAATTACTTATTTATGTGTTTATTGGCAGACCTTCACTGCTCAGGATTGACCTTTTCAGATGGGTATGTGGATAGGTGGGTGGATAGATAGATGGATAGATGGATATGTAGATAGATAAATAGATAGACAGACTTCAACAGTGAAAAAAGCTTCAAGTGCACTTCCTATTGCTACAGTAATCCTGTGTTTGATTTAATTTAGTTTTGGACACTTCACTCTGCTGGCTGTCTTGGGTGAATTTCTTTGACTTCCCTCTGCATCGTGTTCAGTCTCTTGACTCCATCTTCTGGAATCATTTTACAGTCCTAAACTTTATCTTTTAAACATTTTATTAGTGATTTACAAATTTTCATGTCAATAAGGGTATAATTCCACACCATTCCCCTCACCAGAGTTCTGAATCCCCAATCTCTCCATTGCAAACCACTGCAGTTCTCCCAAGGTTGCAGACATGGGTTAACTGTTATCTATACAACGATCTGTCACATTTATACATAGTCCCCCCCCCCATTTTCTTCCAGGTCCAGTCCTCTCATTCCTTCCAAGCCACACATAACCCTATTACTATATTCAGATGTCCCTCCCTTTTTCCCTTCTCTCTCTGTGGGTCCTGATGGTGCTGGAGTTTAGTCATAAACTTCCTACCAGGTTCTCCTTTATATCTTCTGTGACCCTGCTTTAAGTTTCTTCTTTAAAACTTTACTTTGTTTCAACAATTGCTTTTTATTTGAGTATTGCTTTTAATTGTGCATTGAGGCATGTTTGCTTCATTGGCTGCTTTGAAATATTTTCCAGATAATTCTCTCTGCTTTTTAAAAATTTTTAAATTTTGGTTGGCATTCATTGATTGCCTTTAACTTTTTTCTCCCCCCCCCATATAGTTTATTACTTCCTTGGTTATTCACATAAATGGTTTTAACTAAATAAATAGTGGTTGGGGGTCAGGCGGTAGCGCAGCGGGTTAAGCGCACATGGTGCAAAGCGCAAGGATCCCGGTTCGAGCCCCCGGCTCTCCACCTGCAGGGGAGTCGCTTCACAGGTGGTGAAGCAGGTCTGCAGGTGTCTGTCTTTCTCTCCTCCTCTCTGTCTTCCCCTCCTCTCTCCATTTCTCTCTGTCCGATCCAAAAACGACATCAATAACAACAGCAATACTAACCACTACAACAATAAAAACAATAACAAAGGCAACAAAAGGGAAAATAAATATAAAAAATTTAAAAAGCAAATAACCACTTAAAAAATAAATAGTGGTTATTTAACATTTAGATTGAATTGATAAGTTTAATTAGAAACTACTTATCTACACTGACCCTAAGTATTTATTTTGTGGCTCTGGATTTTATTTAAGTGTATTTTGACTGGTTTATTCTTTAAGTTTTATTTTTTATGCTATCTTTTTTTGTATTTATTTTATTTATTTGAGAGGGAGAGAGTGAGAGATATCAGAGCACTGCTTAGCTCTGGCTTATGGTGGTGCTGGGGATTGAACCTGGGACCTCAGAGCCTCAGGCATGAGAGTCCTTTGCATAACCATTATGCTATCTCCCCATCCCTCTTTAATTTTTTAAATTATCTTTATTTATTTATTGGATAGAGACAGCCAGAAATCGAGAGGGAGAGAGAGACAGAGAGACACCTGCAGCACTGCTTCACCACTCTCCATGCTTTCCTCCCGCAGGTGGGATCTGGTAGCTTGAATCCAGGTCCTTGCACATGTGCGCTCAACCAAGTGCACCACCACCTGGCCCCTTGATTGGTTTCTTCTGATGTTGTTCTAACAGGATAAGGGGAGATACTATCCCACTATTGGTAGTTACGGCAGAAGCTTAGGTTCCTCATTTTCTCTTCACTGATGCTGAAGTGAAGGGTAGTAAGGTTGCTTCTTGTTGCCTCTAGGATAGGGTGGATTTCTGTCTCTCTGTGATTGCCATAGACTATGTAGTAAGGAAGAACTTCTTACTACTTGGAGATAGTGAAACATTTCACTTTTCCCTCAATTTTTCTCTCTTGTGACCCTGAGTAAGGGGTTAGGAATGTTGGTGATGGGAGTAGCCCAGTGAGGTTGGTGGTCTAGGCTCCCAGATTGATTTTTGTGGGTGGGGGTGGGATCATAGGGTTTTATTGTTGTTGTTGTGTTTTGCTAGAGCTGAACACTTCTATATGTATATTATGTATATATGTATTGTTGTTGTTGTTATTTAGTTTTGCTAGATTGTTTCTTCTAGTACTTTAGGTAGAATGGCAGGATGTTTTGTTATTGTCTTATTCTGTGGATGGCAAAGTTCCTAATAAGTTCATTTCATTTTCTTTAAGTTTTAGAGTATTCTTCTGTTTGATTTATGTGTAATATGTGCTTTTTATCAATAGTTGACATGAGGGATAGAGACAAGTAGTTGATTCCATCTTTCTGGAATCAGTTTTCTAGGTGAACTGAAGAGGTGCTGTCTTACTTCTTTGTTACTTCTTTGTCCTGTTAAGTTTTTATCCTGTTACTGTGTTTATAATTCTATTTTGAGTTATTTATGTCAGAAAACTCTGAGCTAATAAGTAGTTGTAGGAATGCTACTAACAGATAGGGACAAACCCTTTTTTTCTTTTGTCTTTCCCTTCTTCTTCTTCTTCTTCTTCTTCTTCTTCTTCTTCTTCTTCTTCTTCTTTTTTAAATTTAATTTTTTTATTAAAAAAATTTATTTATAAAAAATAAACACTGACAAAAACCATAGGATAAGAGAGGTACAACTCTACACAGTTCCCACCACCAGAACTCCTTATCCCATCCCCTCCTCTGATAGCTTTCCTATTCTTTATCCTTCTGGGAGTATGAACCCAGGGCCATTATGGGGTGCAGAAGGTGGAAGGTCTGGCTTCTGTAATTGCTTCCCCACTGAACATGGGTGTTTGCAAGTCAATCCATACTCCCAGTCTGTCTTTCTCTTTCCCTAGTGGAGCAGGGTTCTGGGGAGGTAGGGATCCAGGACACACTGGTGGGGTTGTCTGCCCAGGGAAGTCTGGTTAGCATCATGTTAGCATCTGGAACCTGGTGGCTGAAAAAAGAATTAACATATAAAGCCAAGCAAATTGCTGACTAATCATATACCTAATGGCTGGAATATTACAGATGAAGATTTGGGGTCTAGGTTTTGGAGATAGCTAGTAGGCCTATTTTAGCTATATTCCAAAGGGTCCATGACTATACTAGTATTTTCCTGAGTCTGACATCTGATATGCTGGTGGATCTAAGTTATTGTTTGGGAAGATGATGTCATGGCTGGAAAAGGGGCTAGAAAGCTGGATCAGGGAAGAGAGTAGCTCCTAAATATGGGAAAGATGTATAGATATTCTTGACTATAAACCCCATTCTGTGGTCATGAGTAGGAAAGTTCCAGCCTGTCCCAATTTCAGGACCCATCTTCTTCAGGTAGTAGAGTATGTTGTCCATCCTCCCTTTGGAGGATGGAACATTATCTACCATTGTTGATCCATATTGAAGGCAAGGTCCTATGGGGACTCCCAAAGGGGTCTATTGTGTTGTTTCTGATGGAGATGACCAGTGACAATGGAGAGAGGGATCTATTCGAGGTCTAGGCCCATCATGTCTGTTTGGGAATCTCAGGACTCCCCAGCTAGGGCCCCAGATAATGGGGTGGCCTGCTAGAAACTAAAGAGTCATCATTAAAGTATGCCAGTCTCTTGCCCTTATTCAGCTTTTGTAGTCTTTTCTTGATAAGGTTAGCTTTGGAGTGATTTAATGAAGTATAATAGGAAGTAGGTGAGGAGGGCATCTAGGTCTAAGTAGAGACTATTTCATTAGGAACTTTATGGTATCTTTTTAGGTCTTTCTACTTGCTTGCTTCATTTATTGACTCACTGCAGACTATTGTGCACTTTTGCTTTTAGGTATATATTTTGCCCTAATTTATGGATACATGTGTACAAATGCCCTATCTCATGGGACCTCGTCTATATCTAGGTTTTGGGGTTTTGTTAGGAAGTGAACCACCCAAAATGGAATTAGAGAATCCTATGAGAAAGGAAAGGTTTCACCCAAGTAATGAAGCTAAAGGACTGACATTCCACGCCTAATGTCTTTGAATACAGTCCCAAGTGAAGCATGCTGAAGTGGTACATGTTGCATTGATTAGGTTGGGATTAGCAGATGCAGTATCATTTGTTATGGATTGAGAGAAGCATGCAGGAAAGTGAGCCCCACTCTGTCGTGCTGCGCCACGGAGAAGAGAGAGAAGAGATCTGGAGTGAAGAGGGAACACAAATCTTTATTTGCGCTGGCACCTCAGAGTTGGGTGAGAGAGAAGCAAGTTGGGCTGCGTGGAGGTAGCAAAAATGGCCACCTCATGCAGTGACCTTTCCTGCGTCTAAACACCGAAGTGAAGAAGCTGGCAAGAGAGAGAGGTGTGGGAGAAGAAGGGCTTTTATGGGAGTAGCTCTCGCGAGAATGGGAATGGGGAGGAGTAACCAAAGAACTCCAAGTATCGGGGAATAGACAATGCCCTGAGGGCACAACATGGCGGAACAGGTGCTCCAAGAATGTCCCAACTCTCGCAGGAACTAGCAATAGACTGAGGGGACAACATGGCAGATGTGACTGCATCTGCACAATTTCCCAGCACCACTCTAAAGGTTCCAGGACTGGGGGAAATATAGGCTTCATAGAGGAAGTAGGAGGTTACTGCTGTCTTAGGGTTTATGAAGGCAATAGATAGTTATTGCTATAATAAAATTATTGGCAATTGGGTTACCTTTGAAAATCCCATTGTTAGGATTTGCTGTACCATACATAACATCATCATGATTTATGTCCTTTGACATTATTTATATATTGCTGTGTTTTATAAAGTAATGCCACCATCTGCTTCTGTTCTCCCATGTCTAAGCTTTTAGAAGAGTCAACATTTCAAAGAACAAGTCATTATTAGAAACATATTAACAATTTGAGTCCACTGTTAATATTCAGTCTGATTACACATTTGAAGTCTTAAATGGTTAGATTGAAAGAACATATACTCAACCTATGGTCTGTGCATTAAAAAGGTTTGAGACATTCACTCACTTTTACACCTCTCATATTAATTAAATAGTGATTTATTAGACTACAAGTTAATAGGAGTGTACTTCAACACCATTCTCACCACCAAAGGACTGTGGTGGGATCCCCCTCCCCCCTACCCCTTCCCCTACTCCTCCCTCCCATGTGAAGCTGAAATCAACTCTCACCCTCCACCCAGTGATTTTTTTCCTTTGGTGCCCTACTCCAAACTCAGTCAGATCTTGCTTTGACCTTTTTGTTCTTCTTTCTCAACTTCTGTTTATGAGTGAGATCATCCCATACTGGTCTTTATCTTTCTGACTCAGCTCACTTAACATAATTCCTTCTAGCTCCATCCAAGATGGGTCAGAGAAGGTAGGTTCATTGTTCTTAATAGCTGCATAGTATTCCATTGTGTAAATATACCATAGTTTTCTCAGCCTTTCATCTGTTGTTGGGCACCTGGTTTGCTTCCAGGTTTTAGCTATTATGAATTGTGCTGCTATGAACATAGGTGTACACATATCTTTTTGGTTGGGTGTTATGGTGTGCTTGGAATATATCCATAGGAGAGGAATTACTGGGTCATATGGAAGGTTAACGTCTAGCCTTGTGAGGGTCCTCCAGACTACTCTCCACAGAGGTTGGACCAATTTACATTCCCACCAGCAGTGCAGAAGGGTTCCTTTGAGGGACATACCTTTTAATAATTTGTGTACATTACTTACATTAAAAAATCATTTTTTATTAATTTATTTATAAAATAAAAAATATCAACAAGACCACAGGATAAGAGGGGTACAATTCCACACAGTTTCCACCACCAGAGTTCTGCATCTCATCCCTCCTTTTGAAAGCTTTCCTGATCTTTACCCCTCTGGGAGTGTGGACCCAGGGTCATTATGGGGTGCAGAAGGTGAAAGGTCTGGCTTCTGTAATTGCTTTTCTGCTGAACATGTATTCTCAACCTTGATCAGCATCATTGTTTTGAAATTCTCCTATTCTCTAAAGATCAATTCCCTTATATTTTAAAATATCATATAGCCACTTAATCAAATAAGTTTTAAAATTTCTAGAGATTGATTTTCATTTAATATAATTTACTAAGAAATGTGAATGTGTAAATCCCAGTCATTTTAACATGACATGGTTTTTGAATAAGCTCAACTTTGTAAGTGTGTGATTGCAATCTCTGAAATGATTTTTCAGTGCCTTTCCTTGGCTTTCTATCTAAGGAGGAAAATGCCTAATTTTCTCCTAACTTCAAAACTGAGATGAAGAGTTTAGTTCTGAGAATTCAAAATCTCTACAAGCCTGCTTTTTGTTATTGCCGTCCTTGGTATACTGCTCTCTCGGTACATTGGATTTTGAGAAGATTTCATCTCAAATTTGAAGATGGGGAAGTTGAGTCCAACTTAACCCCTCACGAGCTTCCTATATACTTATGCTCCAGTGGTTCTTTTGTTCTTCTGCCCCATTGATGGTTCTGGATTGCTTGAAGTTTTTTTTTTACTACTTTACTCGGAAGCTTAGGGTATTAGAATCTGAAATATTGCTGCAGGCTTCTAAATTTCCACAGATGGCTCTGAAAATTTTATCTAATAGGGCTACTGCACTCTGATTTGACTTTTTTAGATAGATTGATAGATAGATAGAGAAAATGAATGACCACAGAGAGAGGGAATCACAACAGTACCTGTCTTCCACATGGTAGAGGTTCAAACCTGACTTTTACTCACAGCAAAGCAAGCACCCTGCTAGCTATTTTACTAATCCCCCTTGAAAACTGTTATTCTCACTGCCCAAGTATGTATTGTTCACTTAGTTGAGTTTTATTTAGAGTTTCAAATTCCAAAAATGAAGGCCCCTTTCAATTTATGTGAAGTCAAGTCATTATTATTATTATTATTATTTTATTTTTTTAAAGAGAAAGAGAGCTGAGATACACTAGCTGGAACTGCAGGGGAAGCAGAATATTTCATAGTGTCCTCATTGTTTCTCTCTCTCTTAAATTTTTTTTTCATTTCTTTATTGTGAGATTAATGATTTACAGTTGACAGTAAAATACAGTAGTTTGTACCATGCATAACGTGTCCCAGTTTTCTATATTCAATTCAACCCAAACTAGGTCCTCCTTTGCCATTGTCTTCCAGGACCTGAACCTTCCCCCCACTCTAGAGTCTTTTACTTTGGTGCAGTTCACCAAACCCATTCCAAATTCTACTTTGTGTTTTCCCTTCTGATTTTGTTTTCAACTTCTGCCTATAAGTGAGATCATCCCATTTTGTTTCTTACTTATCTCACTTAACATGATTCCTTCAAGCTCCATCCAAGATGAAGAAAAAAATTAAATTATATTTATTTATTTAATAGAGATAGCTAGAAATTGAGAGGAAGGGGGAGAGAGGGAGACAGAAAGACACCTGCAGCCCTGCTTCAATACTCATGAAGCTTCCTCCCATGCAGGTGGGGACTAGGGGCTTGAACTTGGGTCCTTGTGCATTGTAATGTGAGTGCTTAACCAGATGTACCACCACCTGGCCTCCCATTTTTTAAGAAAAAAAAATAAATCAAGCTTTGCCTTTTAAGATGTATAGTACATGGTCATGGTATCCTGTACAGTCCTGTACCTTTACTCTTCTCGTAATTTATCTCATATATTGGGTTTAGAGTTTGTGATGACAAATTTTTATTCTATTTTTTAACTGAATAGGATAAAGAGAAATTGAGAGGGGATGGGGAGACAGAGAAGGAGAGAGAAAGAGAGACACCTACAGACCTGCTTCATTACTCATAAAGTGTCCCCCTGCAGGAGGAGAGTAGGGCTTGAACCTATGACAGTTTTCACTGCTGAGAGTCACAGTGTCATTTTCATGGTAGTTGTTAAGTCAAAGAGGAGTGAAGCTCCAAGTCTAGAGTTAGCCTGGTTCAAAACTTGATTCTGCCATTGCCTAAAAGTCTATACTTGGGCTGGTAATTTAATTCTCTCAAAGTGTGAATTGTCAGCTAGGAGTAACAAAAATGCTTTATTAGTGGTTTAGTTTTTCAGTGAAAATGCAATGAAATAATGCACAGAGAGAATACATAGTTTCTGGCCTATCATAACTTAGCAGGTGATGCTATAAATTTTATTATGCATACACTCATAAAATTCAGAATTTAACTTTAGAATTCTGGCTAACTTTTAACATTGTTAGTCAACTTTAATGATTGTCATGGATTGATGTTTTTTACATTTAGCGGATAACTGATAATGCCTGTTTATTAATTGTTTAGCATGTACATGAAGCATATTCCTCTACAAATAGTGAAGCCTCTGGATTACAAGTTGGATACAACAGAACTTCATCTCTAAAGACACATGTAGACGCGGTTCTTAGGGAAAGGAGTACAAATGCAAGCTCTTGGGCTCCATCTCTGACATCTTCAACTAGAAGCTCTGGGAGTGAGGTCTGTGACTTCTAGCATCTAGTACCTCACCAAGTCTTTATATGAAGATGCTAGTTCACACTCAGATTTGATAATTGCTTTCTGAATAAGGTTTGAGTCATTCTTTGAATTTTTTTTATTTTTAATTTTTCTTACCCTCCGCTGTGGGACCGGGACCATGGACCCCCTGGCAGAATCGGGGTGGCCCCCGGGGCCTGCTGTGATGAAGATGAGTGCTCAGAGGGCGGTAGGGGCCCACGAGAGACCAGCCCAGCCTGGGGGACTGTTCAGCTGGGCGGGGGGCTTCCAGGACCACATCCCCCCTACTTGTCCGCTGGTCTCGAGGCAGCTGCTGCTCTCCGGAACTGGGCTGCAGGCTTGGCCCTGGGGAGCTGGGATGCAGGCTCATTCTTTGCATTTCTGTGCACGCTGCTTTTGCCATAGCTTACACTGCTTTGCCTGATACTGTGCTCATTACATAACTTTGGCTCGTTAGGAAGCTCAAAGATTCCAACCAGAATTAAACATTTGAGTTAAGGGAGAATGTAATCCTCAGGTTTTCCTTCAGAGAAAGAAAAGTCTAGGGGCTGGGTGGTGGCGCACCTGGTTGAGAACACGTTACAATGTGCAAGTACCCGGTTTGAGTCCCTGGTCCCCACCTGCAGGGGGAAAGCTTTCAAGTGGTGCAGCAGGGCTGCAGGTGTCTCTCTGTCTCTCTCCCTCCCTATCTCTTCCTTACCTCTTGATTTCTGGCTGTCTCTATCCAATAAATAAAAACAATAAAAATGAAAATAAATAAATAATGTTAAAAATAAGAAAGGTCTAAAATCAGGAAGGGTCTAGTGGCTGAATCAAATAGTTGAGCTTCTTGTGAGTAATCATTAGAATTGCTTTTGTTATTAGATTTGATTATTTGCTTTTCTGTCAGTAGTAATAGTCAAGGCCTTTGGATCTTTATTCTCTTTCTTAGATCTGATCTTTGAGAAACCAGGATTTGTTGGTCTCTCTCTCTCTTTTTTTTTTTTTTTAAATATCTTTACTTATTGCACAGATACAGCCAGAGATAGAGAGGGTAGGGGGAGATAGGGAGAGACACAGACAGAAAGACAACTGCATCACCACTTGCAACATGCAGATGGGAACAAGGGGCTTGAACCTGGATCCTTGAGCATTGTAACATGTGTGTTCACCTAGATGCACCATTACCCAGCCCAAATTTATTAGTCTATATGACTGCTTTGCAGATTGTAATTATAAGACACCTCTTAATATAATCTTAATATAATTCTATTTTTTTAGTGTTCCAATGCTTATTTCAGCCATGAATAAATAGCATTGACTGTTTAAAAGCAGTTTGGGCTGCTTAAAAGCATTTTTTTAATGGTACAGCCTAGGCATTTGTAAATACAGTTTCATTTGTTCTGAATGGATTACTTCTGAATAAATAGTAGTTCAGCTGCTAAGAGCTACCATTGTCATGCTTTTACACTTTTCTAAGCATGCAAAGTTGAGCATTAACATGATATAGAATTTATAAGGGAAATATTTGCTATTATGTAAATGTGCTATAAGCATTCTTGGGAGAACATGTTCTTTTCATTTAGTTATGTGGCAGCAGAAAGAGCCTCATCACGTTAGTCCTGCCACCTTCTTGTTATAGAGTTTGAGAAGCTTTTTTTTTTTAAAGTATTATTGTTGATTTAATAATGATCAACAGGACTGAGGAATAAGAGGGGTATAACTCCATACAATTCCTACCACCAGAGTTCCATATCCCATCCCCTTCATTGGAAGCTTTCCTATTCTTTATCCCTATGGGAGCATGGACCGAGGGTACTTATGGGGTGCAAAAGGTGGGAGGTCTGGCTTCTATAATTGCTCCTTCGCTGGACATGATTGTTGGCACGTGGATCTGCCAGGCTGAGCTTCACCTTCTGAAGGGAGACAGACGACCAGTGACTCATGGCTGAGCTGTACGCAGTATCTCTTTATTCATGCAGAAAGCAGCACAATCTAAGCCATCTAAAAACTAAAACTAAACACAATTCTGTCCTTATATATATACTGGCCAAGTAGGGTGGGAACAGGATGTGACGTAGAGAGGGTGGAGTGAAAAGTGACTGGTGCAAATCAGGGTGTGACAAGGAGAGGGGGCGAAGCAAAAAGACATCATGAACCAGTGGGGATTAAACCAATGCCCTGCAGACAGGGCAGTGCTTAGTTAAAACAGTGATTATGTAAATAAACCACATCATAAGTAATACAAGCAAACCTAATGTGATGATCAAAACAGAAGGTCTTATAAGCAGAATTTAGAAGCATACCAACATGGATCCATATTCCCAGCATGTTTATATCATTCCTTAATGGGGTTCCAGGACACACTGGTGAGATCATCTGCCCAGGGAAATCAGGATGGTGTCATGGTAGCATCTGCAGCTTGGTGGCTGAAAAAGCATTAAGAATATAAAGCAGAACTAATTGTTTAATAATCAATGATCTAAAAGTAAGAATAGAGTAGATGAGATTTGGGGTCTCCATTTTGGAAAAAGCTAATATAGCAAACCTCTGATGTCTCATGTTCCAAATAAAAGCAAGACAGCTAACTTCATAGATGATTGAGAATGAATGAACTAATGAATGAAATAATATAGGTAAAATGTCTGCCATGGAATAAGTACTCCAGAAATTGTGCTGTTATTTCTGTGGAAGTTTGAACATCGCGTGGTTTTGACTTGTACTCACTAATAACTTCTAGTTGATTAGACAGTGGTATACAGTTTCATTTGTGGTTCTCTGAGACATAGATTTTCTCTATAGTATATTAAAGGGATTTCTTTCTTTGATTTAAAAAATGTTTTTATTTACTTGTTATTGGCTAGAGACAGGGAGAAATTAAGAGGAAAGTGGAAGACAGAGAGGGAGATAAACAGAGACACACCTGTAGCCCCATTTCACCACTCATGAACCTTTCCCCCTGCAGGTGGGGACCAGGGGCTTGAACCTGGGTCCTTCTTGCACACTGTAATGTGAGCGCTTACCCATATGTGCCACTGCCTGGCCCCTCTTTCTTTTTCTTTTCTTTTGTTTTTTTTGGTAAGGAAAGAGTTTTTTCCCCAAATCATTTCCCTGGGCGGTAGAGCTTGTGTATGTGTGTGTGTGTGAGTGTGGGGGGGATTTGAAGGATCACAGTACAGTGGCTGATACATGATTTCTCATCTCACCATGGCAAGTAACCACAAAACATACTCACCCCAACTTGGGTCCATTTCCACCATCATTCACCAGGAACCTGAAGCCCCTTCCACTATCTCCCTTTCCTTCCTTCTTCAGATGCCTTTGTTTTGCTGTGGTATACCATACCAAGTTTAAGTTATCATGAACAAAGACCTGGGTTCAAGACCTCAATCCCCACCTTTAGGGTGACAGTTTTACAATGAAGCAGTGGTGAAGTAGTGCTGTAGCTGTCTCATTTAGTTTTTCTTTCCCATGTCCCTTTCCCTTGTCCTGTCCCCTTTCCTTCCTCCATCCCTTCCTCCTTCCCTTCCCTTCCCTTCCCTTCCCTTCCCTTCCCTTCCCTTCCCTTCCCTTCCCTTCCCTTCCCTTCCCTTCTTTTCCCTTCCCTTCTTTTCCCTTCCCTTCTTTTCCCTTCTTTTCCCTTCCCTTCCCTTCCCTTCCCTTCCCTTCCCTTCCCTTCCCTTCCCTTCACTTCACTTCCCTTCCCTTCTTTTCCCTTCCCTTCCCTTCCCTTCCCTTCCCTTCCCTTCCCTTCCCTTCCCTTCCCTTCCCTTCCCTTCTTTTCCCTTCCCTTCCCTTCCCTTCCCTTCCCTTCCCTTCCCTTCCCTTCCCTTCTTTTCCCTTACCTTCTTTTATTTTTTATTTATTTATTTTTTTAAATCTATTTTATTTTATTTTTTATATTTATTTTATTTATTTATTCCCTTTTGTTGCCCTTGTTGTTTTATTGTTGTAGTTATTATTGTTGTTGTTAGATAGGACAGAGAGAAATGGAGAGAGGAGGGGAAGACAGAGAGGAGGAGAGAAAGATAGACACCTGAAGACCTGCTTCACCGCCTGTGAAGCGACTCCCCTGCAGGTGGGGAGCCGGGGTTCGAACCGGGATCCTTATGCTGGTCCTTGTGCTTTGTGCCACCTGCGCTTAACCCGCTGCGTTACAGCCCGACTCCCTTCCCTTCCCTTCCCTTCCCTTCCCTTCCCTTCCCTTCCCTTCCCTTCCTTTCTTTTCCCTTCCCTTCTTTTCTCTTCCCTTCTTTTCCCTTCCCTTCTTTTCCCTTCCCTTCTTTTTCCTTCCCTTCCCATCCCTTCCCTTCCCTTCTTTTCCCTTCCCTTCTTTTCCCTTCCCTTCTTTTTCCTTCCCTTCCCTTCCCTTCCCTTCCCTTCCCTTCCCTTCCCTTCCCTTCCCTTCCTTTCTTTTCCCTTCCCTTCTATTTCCTTCCCTTCCCTTCCTTTCTTTTCCCTTCCCTTCCCTTCCCTTCCCTTCCCTTCCCTTCCCTTCCCTTCCCTTCCCTTCCCTTCCTTTCCCTTCCCTTCCCTTCTTTTTCCTTCCCTTACCTTCCTTTCCCTTCCCTTCTTTCCCCTTCCCTTCTTTTCTCTTCCCTTCTTTTCCCTTCCCTTCCCTTCCCTTCCCTTCCCTTCCCTTCCCTTCGTTTGCTTCACCTCCCCCCTCTCTTCTCTTCTACTTTATTTTTTTATTTTTTTGATATCAAGTTAATTTTAAAAAATTGATATCAAGTTTATCCTTCCCTTCCTTTTCCTTCTTCTCCCCCCTATCCCCTCCCCATTCCCTTCTCCTTCCCTCCCCTCTCTTCTCTTCTATTTTTTTAAAAATTGATATCAAGTTTATCACAGGTGTTCAGTGCCAGCACTACAAATCCACTTCTTCCCCCTTTCTATTTTATTTTATATGACAGAGAGAAATTGAGAGGAGAGAGAGATAAAGATGGAGAGACACTTGTAGACCTGCATGAATACTTGTGAAGCATCAATCCTGCTGGTGGGACATGGGGACTCGAACCCATGTCCTTGTTTATGATAATGCAGGTCTCTCTCAGTACATTTGCCCTTTTCCTTTCAATTTCCCTCTATCTCTATGTAATAAAAAAGAGAAAATAAGTTTAAAAATATTCTTTGAGAAATCACGTATGGGTTAAAGATCCATTCTTCTTCTTCTAGCGTTTGCCCTTCTTCCCTAGCCAGTCAACAGCGTCAGGTTGAGCCTGATGTCAAGTTTCGAGACATCCTTTGAATCTGGAGAGGTGGCAGTCATTGACTATGTGCGTCATAGTCTGTCTGTAGCCACAGGGGAAGTTCGGGTCGTCTCTGGCTCCCCAGCGATGGAACATAGTGGCGCACCGGCCATGGCCTGTTCCATAGCGATTGAGGAGGGCCCAATCATAACGTGCTAGGTCAAAGCCGGGTTGACGCTTGCAGGGGTCTGTGATGAGGTGTTTGTTCTTTACCTCAGCTGACTGCCAACTCTGTTTCCAAGAGACTGGAACAGAGAAGTTCAGTGTAGGCGTAGGGGACCAGATTGGATGACGAGACGTCAAGCGTTGGACAGGGTGGGCGAAGATATCCTTGTATATTGGCAGGTCCGGTAGAGTGTAGACGCGGGAAATGAACTTAGATGATGCCGCATCCCGACGAATATCTGGCAGGTCAATGTTGCTAAGAACTGGCAGCCATGGAACTGGGGTGGAACGGATGGTTCCAGAATTTATCCTCATGGAGGAATATAATTTGGAATCAACCAAGTGGACATGGGGGCTACGGAACCATACTGGGGCACAGTATTCTGCAGTGGAATAGCATAATGCCAGAGATGATGATCGTAGTGTGGAAGCGCTCGCGCCCTATGAGGAGCTGGCCAGTCTTGCAATGATGTTATTCCTCGCGCCCACCTTTGCTGCAGTTTTTATGAGATGTTTGTGAAATGACAGAGTGCCATCGATAGACTGGCTGGGCTTCATGCCGGATTCTCGTATCTCCAAGCTGCACATTAAGCTCATGCGAGGCCGAGGCATGGTGTAGGTGGAAAACAGATGATACTGGTTTTTGCAGTGCTAGGGATTAGTCGCCATTTTTTAAAGTAATCAGATATCAGAGACATGTCTTTCGTGAGTGTTTCCTCGAGGATGTCGAACTTGGATGCCTGAGTTGCACGGCAGATGTCATCGGCGTAGATGAACTTCCTTTGAAGAAGTTTCTGGGAGGTCATTGATGTAAATATTAAATAGCGTAGCAGCCAGAACAGAGCCCTGGGGGAGGCCACTTGAGACAAGTCTCCATCTGCTAGACTTGTCACCCAGATGCACCCGGAATCTTCTGTTTTGGAGAAGAAACGATATAGTGTTGGCCACCCATGGAGGCAGTCATCTTGAGATCTTGACTAGGAGACCACGGTGCCAGACCTTGTCATAGGCTGCCGTGATGTTGTTAAAATTTTGAAGCTCTTGCTGGGCAGGAGGGACAGTCCAGAATATTGCTGAGTTCTGGCAACTGGTCTTGGTCTGTGGGGATCCCACCTGAGACCTCAGCTCCCTCTCTCTTACTCTCGAACTCAGAAACTCTCGCACTCTCGAACTCAGGAACCCTCTCCCGGGGTTCCTTGGGGCGGGGCCAAGCAGGCCCGCGAAATTAATAGGACTGATCCAATTCTCTTGGCGGGGGAGGGCTAGAACAAACCAATGTAAAGCATACGACAATTCCCCCTTTTCTTTTTAACTAAATGACTATAGTATCAAGGGTGTGGGGTGAACAGAAACATATATAACAAAAACCAGCATGTTGCCAAGGGAAGGCCTGAGGGGGCCATAACATTTCTTGCCTCTGGGGGGCTACTTGCCTCGACGGGCATTTGCATGGGGGTGGGGAAGGGCCTAGAGTACCACAGGCAGCTGGCTGCAACTTACTTACTATGAAACAAAACTTGTTATTAGCATATCTACTGCACGATCCAACGTTTCTAATAGAGAAGGAATTTGAGACTTTTACATATCAACAACGTCTTTTAACCTTTTGTTACACCCATTCAAGATGGAGACACACCCTAGGTGTGGGCCAGAGAGGAAACCTCAGGCATGAGAATAATTAGCATAGCCATTGTGCTATCTACCATTTCTAATAGAGAAGGTAGTGGAGAGTTTTACAAATCAACAAGTCTATTTAACCTTTTGTTTAGACTAACTTAGTTAAAATATATTGATTGTTAACTAATTTTTACCTTAGACTTTAAATGTAAGTTAATTTTATCTTTATGAGAATTACATTGAAAACCTTTTTCATTTAACTTTGACTAGTAAGAATTTAGCCTTAAAGCTACTGTTTATCAAACTTTAACATACACATAAACATGGTCATTAATACACAAGGAGAGAAACCTATGTTACGAAGACATGTCATTTTAAACACGAATTTAAATCTGTACTGTCTTAGTGGTTGGGGGGGGGTTCACCATCCAGAGGTGGCTTCCCGCACAGCTTCACTTTTAGGAATTGCAGGTTGCGATCTCTGCACAAATCTCTGCGTACTCCAGCTTGTCTGCCTTCAGACCGGACCGGCGGCTGGAGATCTCGTGTGCCCAGTTTTGGCAGGGAGCCCGGGGGTCCGGGAGGCCTGGGATGGTTCCAGAATTCATAGAAAGAGGGCAGGCAGGCCATCTTTGTAGAAGGCGTGGGCCTAGGTGCCCAGGTGTGGCGGCCATGATAGGCTGCTGCGGCCCTGCCCCATGGCCCTGCCATGTCTGCTGCCCTGCTCGCAGTGGCCGAGCAGCGTAGAGGGATCACGCGTCCAGTGCCCTGCACCGCGCCGCGGTGGAGAGCCGGCTTCTGTGGGCTGGCCTCGAGCTCTTGTGTGTTGGCCTCGGGCTCCAGGGGCTCTTGTGTGATGGCGTAGGCCTCCTGCGGGCTGCGGGGCTGCGGGCGCGGTGCGCGGGGTTGTCTGGGCGCAGCCGGCTGGCTGGCTGTTTAACCAGGTGGAAACGGCAGCTCCGCGCCTCGCCTCCCTCCCGCTGGCTCTTCCCACTGGCTGTTCTGAGTTCGCCTGAGCTAGTGGAAACCACAGAGTGGTCCAGAGATAAATGTTCCAGAAACAGCAAAACAGTCTCGTGAAGAAAGAGCAGAGGCCTTTGGAGATCTCTTCACAAGCAGAAGAGAAGGCCATAGTGCATAGGTAGCCAAATTGTCTTTACTTATCTGAGAGATGCGCAGGTCTGGTCCACGTGGGCGCCATTTGTTGTTAAAATTTGTAAGGCTCTTACTGGGCGGGTTGGCTTGCTTCACGGCGGGTAACAGAGACGCGGAGACAACGGCTGGGCAGGGAAGCTGTATTTCTTTATTCAGGAACTCAGGAACTCTCCGACTCTGTCACTCTGGAACTCTCGTACTTGAGAACCCTCTGAAACTCTGGTACACTGGAACTCTCTCTTACTCTGTAACCCTGAAACTCTCGAACTCAGGAACTCAGGAACTCTGGCACTCTCGAACTCAGGAACCCTCTCCTGGGGTTCCTTGGGGCGGGGCCAAGCAGGCCCGCGAAATTAATAGGACTGATCCAATTCTCTTGGCGGGGGAGGGCTAGAACAAACCAATGTAAAGCATATGACAATTCCCCCTTTCCTTAGGCTGCTGTGAGATCAACAAAGACAGCACCCGTCTTTAAATTCTTCTGGAATCCATTTTCAATGTAAGTTGAGAGAGCCAGGGCTTGTTCGCACGTAGATCTTCCTGGGCAGAAACCAGCTTGGGCGGGTGATAGGAATTTCTCTGTAAGATGAGAAATATGTGACAGAAGCAGCCTCTCAAGGAGTTTGTAACACACGGAGAGGAGAGAAATTGGTCTATAGCTGGCGGCCAGTGTTGGGTCTTTCTTTGGTTTCAAAACCGCTATTATCTTCGCACGACGCCAAATTTTGGGCATAGATTCAGATTCCAAGATGTGGGACAGGAATGAAGTGAGCCACTTCTTTGCCGTGGGGCCCAGGTTAAGAATGAGTTCTGGGGTGATGTTATCATAGCCAGCAGCTGTTACCGGTTTAACCCTCTTCAAAGCGTCTTCCAGTTCAGACAGTGTAAAGGGAGAGAGTTTTGGAGATGGACAAGATAAACGGAAGTGGGATGACCACTCATGGGAAATGAAAAGATCCATTCAAACCACAGATCAAGTTGATGATTTTTTATGTATCAGATTTTGAGAAGTTCATTGATAGGGTTATACTGGAGGGACAGGAAGGAAAGATTCCTCCAGTTCCTCTAGGTTCTTCTGAGACTGGTTGAATAATCAAGTTACCATCACAAAAACACAAAGTCAATTGCAAATATATGGAATCTACATGGAATGTGGATTCTCACGCTAATGGATAATATAGAATGTGTGTGTGTGTGTGTGTGTGTGTGTGTGTGTGTGAATATCACCTAGGCACTGGGTCTCTAAGAAAAGAGTAGAGGCATCTATGTGATAAGGTGAGTATGACTTATATGATCTGTAAACATGTTTGTATTGTCATATAGATAAGTTTCTGTTAGAAAACTTCCAATTCTGGATATTCCCCCCCCCCATTTTTCTTTTTTCTAGGAAATGGACAGGGAATGATAAACATTTCACTTTTACTTAATAACTTGAAGTTTTGTTTGCTTTTGTTTTGATAACATTTGCTATCAAATTCAAGCATTCAAGTTTGCTTGAAGTTTTGATAGCATTTACCCTCTACAAGGTGAACCACCACTTGGCCCTACAATCACTGTTATTTTGAAAAATATTAGATGAATAAGGAAATGGCATTTTGGGCAGAGGGAGCAGTAAATAGAAGTTTCTTTTTTTTTTTTTTTAATTTTTACTTATAAAAATGAAACACTGACAAAAAAAAAAAAAACAGGATAAAAGGGCTACAACTCCACACAATTCCCACCACCAGAACTCCATATCCCATCCCCTCCCTTGGTAGCTCTCCTGTTCTTTATCCCTCTGGGAATATGGACTCAGTGACATTATGGGGTGCAGAAGGTGGAAGGTCTGGCTTCTGTAATTGCTTCACTGCTGAACGTGGGCATTGGCAGGTTGGCAGCTTGAAATGTTCCTACTCATGACCACAGAATGTGAGCTCAGATCTGTAGGGATGCAGACATCACATAGGCTCCTAAGCTGAATATGGGCCCCAGATCAGATCAAATTGATGGGATTTACAGTCAACAATATTTATATACCTTTCCCATATTTGGGAGCTACTCTCTTCCCTGATCCAGCTTTCTGGTCCTTTTTCCAGCCATGATATTTCCAACTCTTAAGAATAACAACCAAAAAAAAAATTACTTGGAATGGTGAAGTTGTACAGACACCAAGCCCCAAAGATAACCCTCATAGAAAAATAAAGTAACTGTACCTTATACTTCCTTATACTTATGTGTTCTTAATATAAACTAGGTCCTGCTTTAAGAGCCTCTATATATTATGATTAATTTAATCCTTATAATTAATACATGAGGTAAGTACTATTGTACATGTTTTTAATTATTGAATCCTTACAACTACTCTATCATTGTTGTCATTTTAAAGAAGAGGAAACTAAAGTACAGAGAAGTCAAATAGGTTGTTCAAGGTTATAGAGCCATAATATTAACCTATGCTTTTTGGCTATAGAGTTACCACTTTTGATTATTATTTAATATGACTACGTTATCAAGAAAGTCTTCCATGATGTTTCTGGGAAGAGACATTTCTTTTTGGTCATTGCAGTTATCACACTGCTGCTGAAGGATAAACTTATCAAGACTCTCAGAGATGCTTCCCCAGGACACTGAAACAGGCTTTCACAAGATGGGTCATGTTTGCATGCATATTCTCTGTCTCTGTCTCTCTCTCTCTCTGCCTCTCTTCCTCTCCCCCCATTCTTGTGTTAATAGATAAATATTTTTTTATTTTTATTTTTATTTTTTTTAAGATTTTATTTATTTATTCATGAAGAGAGAAAGAGAGAGAGAGAGAGAAAGAGCCAGACATTACTCTGGTACATGTGCTGCCAGGGATTGAACTCAGGACCTCATGCTTCAGAGTCTGATGCTTTATCCACTGCTCCACCTCCTGGACCACAATAGATAAATATTTTTTTAAATTTTTATTTATAAAAAGGAAACATTGAAAAAAAACACAGGATAAGAGGGGTACAACTCCACACAGTTCCCACCATCAGAACTCCATATCCCATCCCCTCCCCTGATAGCTTTCCTTTTCTTTATCCCTCTGGGAGTATGAACCCAAGGCCATTATGGGGTATAGAAGCTGGAAGGTCTGGCTTCTGTAATTGCTTCCCCGCTGAACATGGGTGTTGGCAGGTCAATCCATACTCCCAGCATGTCTCTCTCTTTCCCTAGTGGAGCAGGGCTCTGGGGAGGTGGGGATCCAGGACACATTGGTGGAGTGGTCTGCCCAGGGAAGTCTGGTTGGCATCATGTTAGCATCTGGAACCTGGTGGCTGAAAGAAGAGTTAACATATAAAACCAAACAAATTGCTGACTAGTCATGAACCTAAAGGCCTGAATACTTCAGATAAAGATTTATGGTCTCCATTTTGAAGATAGTTAGTAGGCTTATGCCTACTAATAAATAAAGAGAGAGAGAGAGAGGGAATGAGAATCAGAGCAACATAGGATGGTGGGGATTGAACTTTGCATCTCATGCTTGAGTGTCCAGTGGCTTGTTCACTGTGCCAGCCCCTGAGCCCTGTACTACTTGCTCACTAGTTTGTTTTTAATTTGACTGATGGACTAGGATTAAAATAACTCCTGTTTTCCCCAATACACCTAGGATTTGTTTTCATGTCTATTTCAATTAGATCTGAGAATAAAACATTGAAGAGTAGGAATTCAACTTTGTCTCCTCAGTATATTACCTGGATAAATATTTGTTGAATATTTCTTGAATAGGTGGATAGTTTGCAACAAACATTAAAAAACTTACTCTCTAATTTATACTAGAGGGTTAATTACCTTTTAATTAACTGGATGCTTTTTAGCTTCACTTAACCTGTGTAGACTTAGTAGTACAGATGACAGCTAGTGTGGTTGGGAGGTTTCACTGTGTATAAAGTGTCAGGCTCTCAAGTTTTAGGTCCTGAGTTTAATCTCCAGCCTCACACCTTTACATGTGCCAAAATGATGATCTGGTTTCTCCTGATTTATCTTTCTCATTAACAAATAACTCCCCACCCACTCACCACCCACCCCGTGGCCACTCTTCTTCTTTTTTATAGAGTTGAGAAACAGTGGGAGAAAGAGAGAGAGAGAGAGAGAGAGAGAGAGAGAGAGATGGAAAGTAGAAGAAGGAGGAGGAGGAAGAGAAGAAAGAGAAGGAGGAGGAGGAGAAGAAGGAGGAGGAGGAGGAGGAGGAGGAGAAGGAGAAGAGGAAGAAGAAGACACATCTGTAGTGTTGCTCCACAACTCATACCCCACCCGTCCTTGCAGGTATGCATGGAAGATTGAACCAGATCCTTGCACGAAGGTAATCTGTGAACTCTACCATGTGTGCTACTACCAGTCCCCATGAATAAGTCTTTAAAAAACAACTGAGCACCCATTAAGATCTATGAATCCTACTAGAGCTGGGAGCAACCTGACAGAAAAAAATATCTTCCATTAACTAAAAATATGGTCTGATTGTCTCTGTCTTTATCTATAATACAATCATTTCATGTTGAGAGAAGGGCTAGAGCATAATTCCATGGTTGTATTCATCACAGGAAGTCAAATTCAGGGCCTGACACAGGCCCAAGTCTTCTCCCTGCCTTCTGTACCTGGGTATATACCAGCCCAGCTCACACAAGGATTTTTTTTTTTTAAGTCCATGTCTACAACCTTAGGGGAACTGTGGTGGATTGCAGTGGGGAGAGTGGAGATTCAGAACTCTGGTGGTGGGAATGGTGTGGATTCAAACCCCTGTCAACATGTAATTCTGTAATATAAAAATAAATAAATAAATAATAAAGTTTGCAAATTAAAAAAGAATAAAACAGGTTATATATGTATCAGCCTCTGTTCTCTTGACCTCCATAGTGAATTTTCAAACAGAAAATGTAGATTTTCGTGGGCTTTGTTGTTGTTTAGTTGGATTAGAATCTGCAGTTTCTATGCTTAAGGCATGTTCCACTGTAAGGAGAATATACTATGTGCATTTCTAGAGAAACAGTCCTGATGGAATGAATGCTTTTTTACAGGTCAAACCTGCATCGTTAGATTTTTCCTTTTCTGTCAAACAGGCCCCAAATCTACAAATGAATTCCTTTTTGATTACACAGCCTTGCTTCCCTGCTATCTCATTAAAGATGAATATTTTCCCCTTTAAATTTTAAATATAACTGGAAGATGAGCTGCCAATGCCTGAAATGTTGTTACAGAAGCAGGTTTCTTTAAATTAAGGGTAAAATAGGAAACTCTGCCTTCTAAAGACCTTCATTCAAGTTAGCAATCATTAATTTTATTAAAGTCTTCACTAAGAGGGATACATAGGGCAGCTAACATATTTCAACAGGAATGTATAAAGACGAAAAGGAAAACGTGGGGTTATCAGAGATGAAAACCTGGAGACATTTTTGTCAATGCTCAAAGGAAAAGTGCTAGGATGCACTGTAATTTAATCTGAGCACAGACTAAAAAAATATTATTTGCAACTCTCTGAGGCCTCCGAAGGCCGCAGTTAATGTAGTGGCCACTGTGGGTCAATGTAACTTGATTAGAATTGGTAAAGGTATGATTTAAGAGACTTAGTATATTAAAGTGCTGTTAAAATATAGATGAGAATTTGCTCTTGGTATGACTCCTCTCCCACTTTAAGTGATCCAAAGGACTTAAATTAATTTTAAAAGCTTGAGAGATTTGATAGCAATGTGAGGACTGTTTGACTAAACCTTAAATGTCTAAAGAGTGTTTAGGTCCCTTACAAATATCAGAAAATATCAAGTCAAAGAAGAGTATAAGTTCAATAGTAAAATAAAAATCTCCAATTTAAAATTTTTTTAAAAAAAAATTTATTTATTTTCTACTTTGTTGCCTTTGTTGTTTAACATTGTTGTGGTTATTGATGTCATTGTTGTTGGATAAGACAGAGAGAAATGGAGAGAGGAGGGGAAGACAGATTGGGGGAGAGAAAGATAGACACCTGCAGACCTGCTTCACTGCCTGCGAAGCGACTCCCCTGCAGGTGGGAAGCTGGGGGCTCGAACCTGGATCCTTATGCCGGTCCTTGGGCTTTGTTCCACGTGCACTTAAGCAGCTGCGCCACCACCCGACTCAAGAATCTCCAATTTTTATTTTCTCTCTGTGTGTCATGTTTCAGTGAGTTGAAATACCCCTGGCCCCCAGCTCTCTTCAATGATGTATGAAGACACAACCCTTCCATATGGAAATTTACTGGTTTTATTGCAACATGCAGTAGAGAAGATCTTTTCACTTATTCAATTCTGTGGACCTTTTTTTGTATCATTTTACTGAGGAAATGTTGACTTAAACGATTGTCATCACAGGGCTATAGTTCTACATCTCCTTGAGACAGGTGTCCGCACACCTTAGCCTCCAGGAAACCATCATTTTCTCTGTCACTGAGGACTTATTAAAAGCACCCCCTCCTTATTCTTTTAAATTCTCACTCCTAAGGCAAATATTTCATTTTGGCACAAAACTGTTTCTGTTTCAGTGAAGTGTCAACTCTGGAAATTTGCACCCTTAACTCTTTAGGGAAGTCAGTATAGCACTTTTTTCCCCAAAAAATTATCTCATTAAGAACCAGGAGATGGGGGTTGGGCGGTAGTGCAGTGGGTTAAGTGCACTGTGGCACAAAGTTCCTGGTTCGAGCCCCTGGCTCCCCACCTGCAGGGGAGTCACTTTACAAGTGGTGAAGCAGGTCTGCAGTTATTTGTCTTTCTCTCCCCCTCTCTGTCTTCCCCCTCCTCTCTCCTTGTCTCTCTGTCCTATCCAACAACGACGACAATAACAACTACGACAACAATAAAACAACAAGGGCAACAAAAGGGAAATAAATAATAAAAAAATAAAAGAAAAAAAGAACTTGAAGAAGATGACTTTTTTTTCAAGCTTGTTTTTCAAAGATACAGATTGCAGGAAGGACTTTCTGTACTATAGGATTTTCTGTACCATGTTCTATAAAGCAGGCATAACATTAGATGAAACCAACTGCAACAGATAGAAATAAAGAAGAGTTAAATATGTTTTTGGAGAGAGGCACATCCAATAAGCAACAGTAGATGAATCTTACCAATGATAGAGGTAATTTAATTACAACTCATCTGCATTTATTGAATGCTTTCTATTTAAGGAAATGTAATCACAGTGACTTGTTTATGGGCTGAATTAGGCACTTGGACCCAAAATGGTCAGCACTGCACCATGGAAATATTGGAACCAAGAAAAAAAAAAGAAAAAAAAAGGAACAAATTTAGGAATAGATACATGGGGACCCAGAGAAAAAGCAAAACTAATAGTGAGAAGGAAAAAATGAGACTGACTTGTAGTAACTTCTCTAACCATTTATGTGAGCTTACACCTTTGGTGATGTATAGTTACATTTTAAAAATAATAAAGAATTTTTATTTTAGATTTAAAAAAATTTTTATCTATAAAAAGGAAACACTGACAAAAACCATAGGATAAGAGGGGTACAACTCCACACAGTTCCCACCATCAGAACTCCGTATCCTATCCCCTCCCCTGATAGCTTTCCTATTCTTTATCCCTCTGGGAGTATGGGGTGGGGAAGGTGTAAGGTCTGGCTTCTGTAATTGCCTCCTTGCTGAACATGGGCATTGGCAAGTTGATCCATACTCCCAGCCTGTCTCTCTCTTTCCCTAGTGGGGTGGGGTTCTGGGAAGGTGGGGCTCTAGGACACATTGGTGGGGTTGTCTACCCCGGGAAGTCTGGTTGGCATCATGTTAGCATCTGGAACCTGGTGGCTGAAAGAAGAGTTAACATATAAAGCCAAACAGTTTATTATTATTATTATTACTCTGGTTTATGGTGGTACAGGAGCTTGAACCTAGGACTTTGGAGCCTCAGGCAAGAAAGTCTTTTTATATAACCATTGTTATATAACCATCCTCAGTAAAACACTTTGTATAGTCATAGGCTTCCTGTTCTCAGGTGGTGTTTTTCTAGAAAAGAAACTTACTCTGACAGGACTTGAACTATAAAAGCAAAAGTAAAAGGGTCTGGATGGTGGCGCACCTGGTTGAGTGTACATGTTACAATGCGTAGACCCAGGCTAAAGCATCCCAGTCCTCATTTTTCTGGGGAAAGCTTTCTGAGTGGTGACACAGTGCTGCAGGTGTCTCTGTCTCTTTCCCTTTCTATTACCTCTTCCCTCTCAATTTCTGGCTGTCTCTATCCAAAAATAAATAAAAATAATAAAAAATAAAAGCCACTTAAAAAAGAAAAGAATATTTTAAAAGCAAAAGTAAGCACCACTCAAGAGCAGGCAAATTTTACTAAATTCGTTTCTGAGTTGAAGTCAGACAGTTCTCATGAGCCATATCTATGCTATACTGATTGACCCTAGGACATGGCAAGTATGCTCCAGTTTACAACAGTTTCAGTGTTATATACCTTATTCCATTGAATTTGGTTGCCACAGTTGTTCAAAATAAGCCACAGATTAAAGTTACCTTATAATATTGGTGGATGAGGCAGTAAATGTAAAGATCATCGTTCTTAGAGACCCTAGGCTGTTCTAAGAAAAAGATAGAATAGGGAACTCAATGTGCTATTTTATAGCCCAAAGCTGGCTGATGTCTTATTGATCTGAAATAAAATAGAGCTGTTTTTGCCCTTCTGAAAAAGAGAACTAAGCATTTAAAACAATTTGGAAATACCCAGAAAAGGCATTTCCTCCTCTCCTCCCCTCTCCTCCTCTCCTCCCCTCCCCCCTCCCCTCCCCTCCCCCCTCCCCTCCCCTCCCCTCCCCTCCCCTCTCCTCCCTTCTCCTCTCCTCTCCTCTCCTCTCCTCTCCTCTCCTCTCCTCTCCTCTCCTCTCCTCTCCTCTCCTCTCCTCTCCTCTCCTCTCCTCTCCTCTCCTCTCCTCTCCTCTCCTCTCCTCTCCCCTCCCCTCCCCTCCCCTCCCCTCCCCTCCCCTCCCCTCCCCTCCCCTCCCCTCCTCCCCTCCCCTCCCCTCCCCTCCCCTCCCCTCCCCTCCCCTCCCCTCCCCTCTCCTCTCCTCTCCTCTCCTCTCCTCTCCTCTCCTCTCCTCTCCTCTCCTCTCCTCTCTTCTCCTTTCTTTTCTTCCCCTTCACTTCCCTCCCCTCCCCTTCCCTTCTCTTCCCTTTCTTCCTTTCTTGTTATTTTCTCCACTAAGGTTATAACTGGGGCCCAGTGCCTACATGACTCCACTACTCCCTGTGGTCATTTTTTTTTCTTTTAGATAAGGGGTGATATATATATATATATATATATATATATATATATATATATATATATAGAGAGAGAGAGAGAGAGAGAGAGAGAGAGAGAGAGGGAGAGAGAGAGAGAAAGAGAGACATCGAAGCAGCCCTTCTTGTGACATTTCCTCCCTGCAGCTGCTCCTGTGTCAGTGGCCATAGGCTCAAATATAGGTCTTCAGGTATAGATTTTTTCTTTCAGATATTATTATTAATTCTGCTATCCATTGTTCATAGGTTGATCCTTAATGCTGAAGTCCAAGAAACAGTTTTTATAATATTATGATTCTCTAAGTGTTCACTGTAAAACCAAGTACTGTGTTTGGGCCCTTAGAAAAATAAAAGCAAAAACAATAGGAGGCTTTAATGTGCTTAATATGTAAGCTATTATTTTTCCTACAGTTTTTTTTTGTGTGTCCCTTTGTATTTTCATTCATCTCTTATTTGACAATATTACTCTGGTTACCAGTGGGATAAAAGGAAAATTAGTTATCAAAATGAAAATAAACAACTTGGATATGACTAAATTCCATTTTATATGTTTATATATGGGCATTGCCTTTATTAAGAGCCTACAAATTGGGGGAGTTTGGTGGTAGCACAGCTAGTAAAGCACAGGTGGTGCAAAGCACAAGGACCAGCGGAAGGATCCAGGTTTGAGCCCCCGGCTCCCCACCTTCAGGGGTGTTTGTTGCTTCATAAGCGGTGAAGCAGGTCTGTAGGTGTCTATCTTTCTCTCCCCCCTCTGTCTTTCCCTCCTTTCTCCATTTCTCTCTGTCCTATCCAACAACTACATCAATAACAACAATAAAACAACAAGGGCAACAAAAGGGAAAATGAATAAATATAAAAAAATTAAAAGAGAAAAAAAAGAGCCTACAAATTTCAGATTTAGAGGTAGGCAAAGAACCTGCATGGTTCTCACTCTCAGGCAGAAGTTGAAAAACAAGATCAGAAACGAAAACACAAGTAGAACCTGAAATGGAATTGGCATATCACACCAAAGTAAAAGACTCTGGGTGGGTGGGTGGGGAGAATACAGGTCCATGAAGGATGATAAATGACATAGTGGGGGTTGTATTGTTAAATGGGAAACTGGGGAATGTTATGCATGAACAAACTATTGTATTTACTGTTGAATGTAAAACATTAATTCCCCAATAAAGAAATAAATTTATAAAAAATAAAATAAAATTAAAAAAAAATATATATAAAGAAAACTTAAAAAAAAGAACCTGCATGGTTAAAAGGAGATCAGAATTCTTAGTTCTTGTTGGCCTCATTTCAAGGACTCCTCCTTATGTTTGAATCTGATACATGTAAGCATATCAAGGAGCCTTGCTGACATCTGGGGTTCAGTAGAAGCTGAGTAACTGGAATTCCCACTGAAAAGCATGCTCTAAGTTGTACAAGATGCCAGAGAACCTGTTCATTTCTTCTAGGCAGAAGAAAAAGGAATTGAGAAGTGCGCATTCTGCCATTGGGTTGAGAGAAATAAGGATAGATGGCTTTTGAAAAAAGTCATTACAACTCTAAAAAGGCTCTTGTTATGAATACAACAACATTATTATTTGACGCAAAATAATGTACAGTAAGATCTTTCAAAATCTAATAATCGCTGTTGCTAGTTATTTTAAGACACTGGAAACTTCTCTAGGCTTTATTTAAAAAAATTTTTTTTAAATGCAGCATTATTTTTAAAACAATAGATGGTTGCATGGTTAGCATAGTGGTAGGTGGGGAGAGAAATGAGGATGCAAGCTTCAGGGCATTCAGTTAGTGGAAAAATACTCCTAAGATATTTGCCCCCCCAAAATGAAGACAAACAAAACCCCCAAAACTAGCATGCTGGCTGATCTCATATGCTTCAGTTTTCTACTTTTGTTGTCCCTTACTGACTGGTCCACTAACTTTTACTGTCTGTGGACTAGAGATAGTTTTTTTTTTTTTTAATTTCTTTATTGGGGAATTAATGTTTTACATTCAACAGTAAATGTAATAGTTTGTACATGCATAATATTTCTTAGTTTTCCATATAACAGTACAACCCCCACTAGGTCTTCTGTCATCCATTTTGGACCTGTATTCTCCCTACCCCACCAAAACCGGAATCTTTTATCTTGGTGGAACATGCCAATTAGAATTCAGGTTCTAATTGTGGTTTCACTTCTGATCTTGTTTTTCAACTTCTGCCTGAGAGTGAGATCATCCCATATTTATCCTTCTGTTTCTGACTTATTTCACTAAACATGAATTTTTCAAGCTCCATCCAAGATCAGCTGAAAACAGTGAAGTTAGCATTTTTTATAGCTGAGTAGTATTCCGTTGTGTATATATACCACAACTTGCTCAGCCACTTATCTGTTTTTGGACACCTGGGTTGCTTCCAGGTTTTGGCTATTACAAATCATGCTTCTAAGAACATATCTGTACATGGATCTTTTTGGATGAGTGTGTTGGGTTCCTTAGGATATATCCCCAGGAGAGGAATTGCAGGTAGGACCATTTCTAGCCTTCTGATAGTTCTCCAGACTGTTCTCCACAGAAGTTGAACCAGTTTACACTCCCACCAGCAGTGCAGGAGGGTTCCTTTGACCCCACAACCTCTACAGCATTTGCTGCTGCTACCTTTTCTGATGTATGACATTCTCACAGAAGTGAAGTGGTATCTCACCGTTGTCTTTATTTGCATTTCTCTGACAATCAGAGACTTGGGGCATTTTTTCCTGTGTTTCTCGGCCTTTTGGATCTCTTCTGTGGTTAATATTCTGTCTGTGTCCTCTCTCCATTTTTGGATGGGGTCATTTATTTTCTTGTTGAGTTTGGCAAGCTCTTTATATATTTTGGTTATTAAACTCTTGTCTGATGTATGGCATATAAAGATTTTCTCCCATTCTGTGAGAGGTCTCTTGGTTTGGGTAGTGGTTTCCTTAGCTGTGCAGAAGCTTTTTAATTTGATGTAGTCCCATAGGTCTATGCTTGCCTTAGTCTTCTTTGTAATTGGATTCATTTCATTGAAGATGTCTTTAAAATTCATGTGGAAAAGAGTTCTGCCAATGTTTTCCTCTAAGAATCTGATAATTTCTGGTCTAACATCCAAGTCCTTGATCCACTTGGAATTTACTTTTGTATTTGGTGAAACAGTGGTTCAGTTGCATTCTTCTGCATGTTTCAACCCATTTTTTCCAACACCATTTGTTGAAGAGACTCTGCTTTCCCCATTTAATAGTCTGGGCACATTTGTCAAAGATCAGATGTCCATAGGTGTTGGGGCTTATTTCCTGGCTCTCAATTCTAGTTCACTGGTCAGTGTGTCTATCCATGTTCCAGTACCAAGCAGTTTTGATTACAATGGCCCTATAATACAATTTGAGACCTGGGAGTATGATGCCTCCAGTTCTGTTCTTTCTTCTCAAGATGGTTTTGGCAATTCTAGGTCTTTTCTGGTTCCAGATAAACATTTGTAGCATTTGTTCTGTTCTCCTAAAAAATGTGATTAAGAACTTGACGGGGATAGCATTAAATTTGTATATGGCTCTGCATAGTATATTCATTTTGATGATGTTAATTCTTCCAACCATGAACATGGAATATCTTTCCACTTCTTTGTGAATTTCTCAATTTCATTTTATTTATTTATTTATTCATTCATTTTTGTTGCCCTTGTTTTATTGTTGTTGTTGATGATGATGTTGTTGGATACGACAGAGAGAAATGGAGAGAAGAAGGGAAGACAGAGGGGGAGAGAAAGATAGACACCTGCAGACCTGCTTCACTGCCTGTGAAGCAACTCCCCTGCAGGTGGGGAGCCAGTGGCTTGAACCAGGATCCTTACCTTGGTCCTTGGCGCTTTGTGCCACCTGCACTTTACCCGCTGCGCTACTGCTCGACTCTCTGACTCTCTCTCAATTTCCTTGAGTAGTGACTCATAATTTTCAGTATACAATTCTTTCACTTCTTTGGTTAGGTTTATTCCTAGATATTTGATTATTTTCTGTTGCTTTAGTAAAATAAATGGGTTGCATTGGATCGACCTTCTCGTGGTGCATCCCGTGAGTACCCATTCATTGGGGAAACTGACGATCCTTCCTAGCCGACTGAATCCACATGGATCCCAGTCACTTTCAAAGCCAGCAACAAGCAGTTCCTGACAGCTTTCAACCTGATGCTGTTGACTGGCTACGGAAGAAGGGCAAACGCTAGAAGAAGAAGTAAAATAATTTGATTTCTGGATTTCAACTTCTAACTTAGTGTTTGCATAGAGGAATGCCACTGACTTTTGAATGTTAATTTTGTAGCCTGACACCTTACTGTACTGCCTAATGATTTCCAAAAGCTTCTTGCTGGATTCCTTAAGTTTTCTAAGTATACTATCATGTCATCTGCAAGTAGGGAGAGTTTGACTTCTTGTCTTCCAATCTGTATCCCTTTAATTCCTTGGTCCTGCCGGATTGCTATGGCAAGAACTTCCAACACTATATTGAATAGTAATGGTAATAGTGGGCAGCCCTGTCTAGTACCTGATCTGAGGGGAAATGCTTCTAGTTTTTCACCATTGAGTATGATGTTGGCTGTAGGTTTGCTATATATAGACTCCACTATCTTCATGAATTTCCCATCTATTCCCATTTTTTGTAGTGTTTTGATCATAAAGGGATGTTTGATTTTATCAAAGTCTTTCTCTGAATCTTTTGATATAGCCATGTGGTTTTTGGTCTTGTTTTTATTGATGTGGCAGATCACATTGATTTATTTATGTATATTAAAAACCAAACTTGCATCCCTGGGATAAACTCCACTTGGTCATGATGAACAATCTTTTTAATATACTGCTGTATCCAGTTGGATATAATTTTGTTCAGTATTTTAGCATCTATTTTCATCAGAGATATTAGTCTGTAGTTTTCTTTTTAGGTTGTGTCCATGTCTGCTTTTGGTATCAGAGTGATGTTGGCTTCATAAAAACCGGAAGGAGTATTCCAGTGTCTTCAATCTTCTGGAAGACTTTTATAAGTGAAGGTATGAGTTTTTCTTTGAACGTTTTGTTTTGTAGAATTCATTTGTAAAACCATCTGGTCCAGGACTTATTTATTTATTTATTTATTTATTTATTTATTTATTTATTTTCCCTTTTGTTGCCCTTGCTGTTTAACATTGTTGTGGTTATTGATGTTGTTGTTGGATAGCACAGGGAGAAATGGAGAGGGGAGGGAAAGACAGAGAGGGGGGAGAGAAAGACAGAGACCTGCAGACCTGCTTCACCCCTGTGAAGCAACTCCCCTTCAGATGGGGAACCAGGGGCTCGAACTGGAATCTTTTCGCAGGTTCTTGAGCTTTGCACCACGTGTGCTTAACCCACTGCACCACTGCCGGACTCTCTGTTCCAGGACTTTTATTCTTGGGAAGGTTTTTGATAACTATTTCAATTTCATTAGCTGTTATGGGCCTGCACATGTTATCTAGTCCCTCATTACTTAATTTTGGAAGTTCGTAGGTATCTAGGAAGTCCTCCATTTCTTCCAGGTTCTCTAGCTTGGTGGCATATAGTTGTTCATAAAAGTCTTGCATGATATGCTGAATTTCTGCGGTGCCTGTTGTGATATCTCCTCTTTCCTTCATGATCTGATTTATTTGGGTCTTCTCCCTTTTTTTGTTTTGTGAATCTGGCTAAAGGTTTGTCAATTTTGTCCACTCTTTCGAAGAACCAACATTTACTTTCGTTGGTCTTTTGTATGGCTTTCTTATTTCCTTTTTCTTTTTCTTTTTTCTTTTTCTTCTTTCCTTCCTTCCTTCCTTCCTCTTTTCTTTCTTTCTTTCTTTCTTTCTTTCTTTCTTTCTTTCTTTCTTTCTTTCTTTCTTCCTTCCTTCCTTCCTTCCTTCCTTTCTTTCTTTCTTTCTTTCTTTTCTTCAGTGATTTTGCTAGGGCTCGGTGCCTGCACCACAAATCCACTGCTCCTGGAGGCCATTTTTTCCCTTTTGTTACCCTGGTTCTTTTTATCGTTGTGGTTATTATTATCGTTGCTATTGATGTCCTTGTTTTTGGATAGGACAGGGAGAAATGGAGAGAGGAGGGGAAGACAGAGAGGGGGAGAGAAAGATAGACACCTGCAAACCTGCTTGACCACCTGTGAAGTGACTTCCCTGCAGGTGGGGAGCCAGGGGCTTGAACTGGGATCCCCATGCCAGTCCTTGTGCTCTGCACCTCGTGTGCTCAACCTGCTGCACTACTGCCCAACCACCGGTTTTCTTATTTTCAATGTTATTTTTTTATCTCCTAACTTTAGTTATTTCTGTCCTTCTGTTTGGTTTAAGTTTCCTTTTTTCTTCTTCTAGGTCTTTAAGGTGTGAAATCAGGTTGTTTATTTATGCTTACTAACTCCTGTGATTATTTCCTTAACTAGTTTTGGATGTTGACCTCATTATTTTGTGCTTCAACCTTTGGGGGGCTTTTAGCTGGACTCTTGTCCTGGTTCATTTCTCCAATATTTCTTCTTGGTTTAACCATTCTATATAGTATGTTATGAGGTCCCTCTCTCAGTATTTTTCAAATTACTGATCACTCTTGCCTGGATTGACCTGTGTGTAAGTAAGGTAATTAATGGTTTCATAGTTGTGGACATTGACAGTTGTTTCAATATTATTTTAATCCCTGAGTTGGAGCTCAGTGTTTTAAAAGCCTCTTTTGTTATTTTTCTTCCCTGTAGGCTATAGGAGACTGAGGGATTTTAAACTATAAGTAGGCTTCTAGCTTAATCACTGAATCCTGATCAAGAGATAAAGCAGGGTGGAGCAGAGATAATATAGTGGTTATGCAAAGAGACTCTCACAGCCACCGAGGTATAGATCTTCTCTTGAGTTTCCTGGTTACTTCTCTGTTACCTGGTGTCAGCACAGGGCCTCCCTGCTGCTGCTCCAGCTTCTGAGGGCAGTGGCAATGGAGACTCACAGTTGCATTTGGTGAGTCTCAGGGGAGTCCTTTCCTCCCTTCAGTTTTTTTGTTGGTGAAGCAGACTGGAGGCAATGTCTCAACTGGTAAACTGCCAGACTGTTACCAGCCACTTAATCTCTCCCTAGTTGCCTCTCTGTCTAAGAGCCACGTATGCTTGCACTCACCAGTGATTTGGTGGGTTCCTGAAGTCATTCTAATCCTGTCTTGTTGCGGTCCCATGTGGTCTCCTTTGGTATTCCTAGTTGACCCGGGAGAGGAGAGTAGAGAGTAGAGAAACACTTAGAAACAGTTTCTGCCACAAAGATCAACTCTTTTCTCCCTCACCAGTCTTTCTTACTTAAAACAAATAAAACTTCCTTAAATTGATACTCATTCTTCTCTTGTATAGGTTGAGGAATTTTGTATCATTCATCATTTCTCTGTTAGAAACCCATACATCTAGCCCTTCCATTAATGTCCAATAAGAATAAAGCATAGATCCCAAGCTTAATATCTGGTATGTTAGCACACAGTATGACGGTGACTCTCCTCTGCTCAGTAAATAGGCAAAACATGTTGAGGGCAGTGTGCACATAAATCTCAGTCATAAAAATTACATTTTGTGAAGCTGAAGTGTTTGTCATGGATGTCTAACTTTATGTGTTTAGTAAGTTCTGGAAGCTACCAGTATGTCTACGGCTGAGTCGTTGGAAATAATACCAAATTAGTAATCTGAGGGAGGAGTGGATAGGGGTGATCATATACTTTAGTTAACTAATGACTCATTTTGACATGTCCTTTGATCTTAAATACTCAGGGATGGCTGATTCTCAAATTACATAGCAGCAGGAATGAAAACATTTTCTGTAAAAAAAATGAGTGACTAAAACTATAAAATAAGCTTTGATGAGAGAAAATGTGCATTTTCTCAAGGAGACAGCATTGATCACTTATTTTAAGAACAACCTGAATAATGGAGTGACTTCTAAAAATTTTATGCGTTGATATCTAGGGGTATTTTTTACTTAAAGGTGACAATTGAAAGATAGTTTAATATTATGTTAGAAAAATAGAAGCTATAACCTTATGCCATACAGGATTATGGTTATGGAAGCTTGGAATTGTTTGTTCAGATATCCCCTGAAAAAAAAAAGGGACAAGTACTAGACTTGGTAAATGACAACTACAGAATGATTTCACTCATATGTGGCATATAGAGAATTAAATAGGGGCC